>NC_058091.1:249099393-249402424 GCF_020171115.1 Neogale vison | reverse complement strand
GCTTACTGCAAATTACCATCCTTCTCCATATGACTTTGAGAAGACAAATGGATACCTCCTTGTTTACCTGTGTCAAGGCCAGACACTGACCTTGCAAATCTCATTCTTTTTTTTTTTTTTTTTGCCTCATAGGTGATTAGCTGAACCTCTTGTCTCCATTGATCAGTAGGAACAAATCTTTTGCTAATCAAACTTTGGTTAAGTTTCTCTCCTTCCTCTAGGCCCCTGAATTTCAACTCATCCTCAGCTTGAGCCACATACAACCTCTCCTGAGAGTAGGCTGGCTTCAAAGTAAAACATTCTCTGATCTGTCTCTAATCACACTACCCTTTCATCCCACTTCCCAACACCTGTTTTTTCCTAGCCTTGTTTACTGCTCCCTAAACAAAAAAAACCTCTTTGCTTAAACCTGGAGATGCATGCAGATCTTATGGTCATAGTGTTCTCCCCCATTGCAATAATTCTCCTCCCTGCCTACAGTAGTCCTTTGGAATAAGTCTTTTCTTACAAAATCCAGATTTGTCTTTTATTTGGCATTCCAGTCCAGTTTAACACTCGAGATGGCAAACTCTTCTCTGATTTAAAGCATCCTTCTGTCCCAGCTTGTTACTGCTTTGATCTGGAAGGCCCCTTGGCTTCTTTTCTCCTTACTTTTTCAACTCTTCACCATTTACTAGCTATAAAGTTCTGGCCCCTTCATGGCTGGCCATTCCCTTGTTAAAGGGAATTTAACTGATATCATTGGGATTTGGTATTGGTGGGTGATCTCTGGACCACATGGTGCACTTTTGTGGGTTCCTTCAAAAGTTTTTCCACTGGGAATATCCAATGCTGTCTTTCTTCCTCCAGCTAGCCATTTCAGCCTCCTAGTCCTAGAAGTCTATCTTTCTGCTGGGCCACTTTACTCACCAACGTCCTGCTCCCCAAACAGTGCTTTTGAATGAATTCCATTTAGAAAGAGCCCCAGGCCAGTTCCCACCTGTGGTGATACTTCTTTGGAGAAATGCTACTCACATGCACCATGTCATTTTCTCTCTGCTTCATTCTCTCCATGTCTTCATATTCTCAGTCATGAGATAAAGCCTAGCTCGTTGTGTCTCCCAAGTACTCTGTGTGGACCCCTTACATTCCTCTCCCTTGGCTCCACCCCTACCTCTTCCTTCCCCCTCCCTACCTGGAGCAATGAGGAAAATAGCTCAGCCCCACACAATCTTTCTTCATGATAACATCCTCCTTCCTCAAACCTGTACAGTGAAGAACTTCAAAACCAGTTTTTGCAAATCCTGCATGGGTGTTATGGATCCTTAATTTGGAATATGAGGGTTTATGACACTTACTTTTGGGTTTTCACCAAAGCTATGCAGAAAACACCTTCTTACATGCATTTATTTTTTTTTTTAAGATTTTGTTTATTTATTTAAGAGACAGAGGAAGAGAGAGCATGCATGTGCATGTGCACGAGCCAGTGGGGAGGGCTAGAGGGACAAGCAGACTCCCTGCGGAGCAAGGAGCCTAATGCAGGACTCAATCCCAGGACCCTGGGCTCATGACCTGAGCCAAAGGCAGCTGCTTAACCAACTGAGCCAGCCAGGTGACCCAAATACATTTTAAGTGTATTTTTTTCTGGAGAAATTTGGTCAGCGTGGTCATCAAATTCTCAAAATGGTTTCCATCCTGAAGAACAGTAAGGCTGATCAGTCATACCTGATAGCCTGCCACACATGGTCACATCTGTGTTCACTCAGCTTTGGCAGCTCTTATCTTTTCTCAATTTAATACACCTGTGTCTATCATTCAAGATTTCATAATGATGCTCTCTCTTCTAAAGCCACTTCTTTCACTCCTCCCTCAGACAAAGCAAATTCCTGCCTTCCATGTACTTTACCACCAGCTTTAGCCATACTTCTCTGTATAACACATCACTTTTAAATGAATTTTTAAATTTTAATTGTAGTAGAGTTAACATACAGTGCTACATTAGCTTTAATGAATTTTTAATTCAACAAATACTGAGTACTCTATATGTGCCAGGACCATTGTCAGGCTGTGAGGACTCAGCAGGAAGCAAGGCAGGTTCAGTCATTGACCTCATGGAGCATCGTTTCTCCTTCTGCATTAGGAGTTCAGGGAGGAAAGGTTTATGTGTATTGGTCTTTTATCCTCAGTAGATGCTTTATGAGAAGTAGTGCAATTGTTAAATAAATGAATGAATGAACAGACACACAAAACCTTTAATGTGTTGACCTTTGTGACTCTAGATATGACATACTTGTTAAAACTGATCAAGTAAAGAAAAAAAAAAACCTGATCAGGTGATATAAAATTATTGTGCAGAGACTTGTTGCATTTCGCTACACAAATAGTGAAGCTGCAGAAAAAGAAATTGAGAAAACAATCCCATTTATAATAATAAGATACCTAGGAATAAACGTAACTAAAGAGGTAAAAGACCTGTGATCTGAAAACTATAAAACATCAGTGAAAGAAATTGAAGGTGACACAAATAAATGGAAAGACATTCCATGGTCATGGATTGGAAGAACAAATATTGTTAAAGTGTGTGTACTACCCAAAGCAACCTACAGATTTAATGCAATCCCTATTAAAATACCAACAACATTTTTCCCAGAACTATAACAAACAATCCAGAAACTGTGTGGAACCACAAACAACTCCATCTGGCCAAAGAAGTCTGCAAAAAGAAAAGCAAAGCTGGAGATTTCACAATTTCAGACTTCGAGTTATATTATAAAGCTCTAGTAATCAAAACAGTATGGTACTGTCACAAAGACATACATGTGGGTCAAGAACAGAGTAGAAAGCCCAGAAATAAATGCACAATTATATGGTCAATTAGTTGTCGACAAAGGAGAAAAGAATATATGGTGGAAAAAGTCTCTTCAACAAATGGTATTAGGAAAACTGGTCAACTCCATGCAAAAGAATCAAACTGGACCACTTAACACCATACATAAAAATAACCTCAGAATGGATTAAAGACCTACATGTGAGACATGAAACTATAAAAATCCTAGAATAGTGCATGGGCAGCAATTTCTCTGACATCGGTCATAGCAACATTTTTTTTTTGATATTTCTAGATATTTCTCCTATGGCAAGGGAAATAAAAGCAAAAATACACTCTTGGGACTACATCAAAATAAAAAGCTTCTGCATAGCTACAGAAACAACCAACAAAATTTAAAGACAGCCTAATGAATGGGAGAAGGTATTTGCAAAGGACATATCTGGTAAAGAGTTAGTATCCAAAATGCTAGAGAAGTTATACTTCTTAACATCTAAAGAACAAATAATCTGATTAAAAATGTGAAAAAGAGGGTGCCTGGGTGGCTCAGTGGGTTGGGCCGCTGCCTTTGGCTCGGGTCATGATCTCAGGGTTCTGGAATCGAGTCCCGCGTCGGGCTCTCTGCTCGGCAGGGAGCCTGCTTCCTCCTCTCTCTCTCTCTCTGCCTGCCTCTCTGCCTACTTGTGATCTCTCTCTGTCAAATAAATAAATAAAATCTTTAAAAAAAAATGTGAAAAAGACATGAACAAACATTTCTCCAAAGAAGACATATAGATGGCCAACAGACAAATAAAAGATGCTCAACAACACTCATCATCAGGGAAATGCAAATCAAAACTATAATGAGGCATCACCATATACCTGTCAGAATGGCTAAAATCAAAACCACAAGAGACAACAAGTGTTGATGAGGATGTGGATAAAAAGGAGCCCTCATGCACTGTTGATGGGAATACAAATTGGTGCAGCTACTGTTGAAAACAGTACAGAGGTTCCTCAAAAAGTTAAAAATAGACCTACCCTATGATCTAGTTAGTAATGGTGCTACTGGGTATTTATCCCCCTAATATGAAAACACTAATTCAAAGGAATACATGCACCCCTATGTTTATAGCACCATTATTTATAATAGTCAAATTATGGAAACAATCCACATGTTCCTCATTAGATAAATGGATAAAGAAGATGTGGTATATCTATGCAAGGAATATTATTCAGCCATAAGGAAGAATGAAATCTTGCCATTAGCAACAACATGATGGATCTAGAGGGTATAATGCTAAGCAGAATCACTCAGAGAAAGACAAATGCCATGTGGTTGCACCTCTATGTGAAATTTAATAAAACAAATGAGCAAGGGGAGCAAAGAGAGAGACGCAAACCAAGAAACACATTTTTAACTCTACAGAAAAAAGTGATAGTTACCAGAGGGTAGGTGGGTGCATGGGGGTTGGGTGAAATAGGTGATGGGATTAAGGAGGACACTTGTCTTGATGAACACTGAGTGATGTATAGAATTGCTGAATCATCATATTGTACAGCTGAAAGTAACACTATGTTAACTATACTGTGGTTAAAATCAGGTGATCAAGTGAGTAAACAACTGTCTCAGAAGGAAAAGAATAGATTCATGAGATTAGAAAGGGGCTTGTGAAACTAACTTTACTTTGAGGACTCAGGATCTACTGGGTTCATAGCTTTTGTGGTCTTAGGGTGGCTGCTGGCTCCTGGAGGTATTCCAGAAGTACAACAAGGTCTGTTCATAGATTTTTGTCACACTCTAACACCATAAACTACAGGACATTGTTTGTTTTAAAGATGTATGCAGGGCGCCTGGGTGGCTCAGTGGGTTAAGCCGCTGCCTTCGGCTCAGGTCATGATCTCGGGGTCCTGGGATCGAGTCCCACATAGGGCTCTCTGCTCAGCTGGGGGCCTGTTTCCCTTCCTCTCTCTCTGCCTGCCTCTCTGCCTACTTGTGATCTCTCTCTGTCAAATAAATAAATAAAATCTTTAAAAAAAAAAAAAGATGTATGCATGTATGTATGTATTTAGAGCAGGGGTAGGGGCAGAAGGAGAGGGAGAGAGAATCCTTAACCACACTCCCTTCTGAGTGTGGAGCCTGATGTGTGGCTTGATTCCAGGACCCTGAAATCAGGATCTGACCTGAAGTCAACACTTGGCCATTTAAGCGACTGAGCTACCCAGGTGCCCCTAAAGCTACAGGGCATTGTTAATAAATTGTAAAATTGCATTGACTCAACAAACACTGTCTCCAGCATGGGAAATGAGCACTTGGCAATGGTGATGATTAAAGAATAATTAATCAAATTCTCTATCTTGGAGGAATTTACAACTTGAGGAAAAGAAAGCAGAAAATGAACTGTATGATATATAGCAAAATATATGTCATAAGGAATATGTAAGAAATGGTATAGGAGGTTCCTGAGATAGAAAATAATCACTTGTATTATGATTTTGGAGAAAAGAAAATCTTCACAAAGATGATGCCATTGGACCTGATACTTGAAAACTGAATTGTGAAAATCAGACTTCTTCAGACAGAGAAGAGCAGGAATGAAAGCAGAAAAATGGGAAAGTACAGTGTGTATTAATTTACCTGTGAAGATTTTACATGGGTCCTTTTCTCCACATGAAGCATTTCCCATGTAGAACTTGTCATTGGTTCCTAAATACTCAGTTTTAGTCTCTGAATAACAAAGTGATGTCTTTAGAGCTTGTGATGCCCCTGGTGACCCTATAGAGCCGTCAATCTGGGATGCGTGTAAAGACTTAGGAAGCGGGGGATTGTCCCTGTCTTTGGCGTCTGCTCTTAAATAGAAAAGAAAGTATGTGGACAAATTTCTCATTTAAAACCAACTATTTGGGGCGCCTGGGTGGCTCAGTGGTTAAAGCCTCTGCCTTCAGCTCAGGTCATGATCCCAGGATCCTGGGATGGAGCCCCGCATTGGGCTCTCTGCTCAGCAGGGAGCCTGCTTCCTCCTGCCCCTCCCCCCCAAGGAGCCATGCCTGCCTCTCTGCCTGCTTGTGATCTCTGTCAAATAAATAAATAAAAATCTTTAAAAAAAAATAAATAAAACAAACTATTTGCAACACTTTCCCTGTTGTAGCTAAAGTCTTCTCTTTTAAAATTGCTATTGCCTTTTTGTATAGAGGCACTAAAACCAGAATCTAGGTCAGTATGTTCTTGTGATCACATCTAAACTCTGGGACCACCGTCTGCCCTGCCTGGAAAGGGTCACAGCTTTATCAGTTACATACTTGACTCAGATTCGAAATACTTTTCCTCTTAGTGTAGCTCTTTTCTCCCACATTTATCAGCATTCTATTGCATTGATTTCTTCGTGTTTTTGTCAACCACCTCTCCTTTGGTTTTGGTTGTTTTTTTGTTTTGTGGGGTTTTTTGTTTGTTTTTATTTGTTTTTTTTGTGTGTGTGTACTTCAACTTTGCTGGTTGCCTGCATAAAGTCAGGAAAATAGATGTTTGCCTGGTTTATTTCTCTTAGTCTTTAAATCTGCATGGATTGCTACTCGACTGATAAAGCTGATTTGCTTTACTCATTAACCCCAGTGTGGTGTGGCAGTCACTGGGCTAATTTACACTGATTATTTCATTAATCCTCATCACCATCCTACATAGATAAATCTAGTCCGAAGACATGGAAACTGAGGCTCTAAGAGATTAAGTAAATCCCTTTGCAAGGGTCCTGGCAGGACATTCAAGACTTCTAGGCCTGCCCTTTTTTTTTTTTTTTTTCCTGCCTGCCTTTAAAGCCTCTTCCATCTTGAGTTTTGAGATGTACAGTTTAAGTTGTGTGTGTTAAAAACACTTTGCCTTAAATAAGAAAAAAAAAAGGTAAATAATTATATAAACTTTAATAACTATTTGTATGCTATAGTTATTTTGTTTGGACTACTATTACAGATGATCTCCTCTTTTCTTACATTTCATCAGTCACTATGCTCAAGTGATAGAATTATAATACAGCTCAGAAATTGCTAGACTCGTAGACTGAGCTTAGAGGCTGTCCTTCCACTGTGCATCAGAAAACCAAGGATGGGGAAGACAGAGTCATTGCCTGAGTTTATATAGATGATGGCAAAATGTGACTAGAAGAATTTCTAACCTCTACTGCAGGACTCCCTGCTTCTGAATAACATGAGGAAATTCTTATTTTAACAATCTTAAGTCTTCCCTTCACAAACACAGGATGTCTTTCATCTATTTATATGTTCTTTAATTTATTTTACGAATGTATTGCAGTTTTCAGTGTACAAGTCTTTCATCTCTTTGTTAAAGTTTATTCCTGAATATTTTATTTCATATTTCTGTGTGCCCTTATTTATTTTCAATTCTTAAGTATTTATTCTTTTTGATGCTATTATAAATGGGCTTTTAAAAAAATTTTCCTTTACAGATAGGTCATTGTTAGGGTATAGAAATGCAACTGATTTTTGTGGATTTTGCATCCTGCTCCTTTACTGAATTTATTTATTAGTTCTCTCAGCTTTTTTTTTGCAGACTTTAGGGTTTGTTATGTATAAGCTCATGTCTTCTGGGAACAAGTAATGTTAATTCTCCCTTTCTGATTTAGCTTTGGTTTCTTTTTCTTGCTTAATTGCTCTGTCTACGCCTTTCAATACTATGTTGAATATACATGGCTGGAATGGGCATTCTTGTCTTGTTCCTGATTTTAGAGATAGAGCTTTCAACATTTCACTGTGGAGTATGATGTTGGCTATGGGCTTTCGTATATGGCTTTTATTATGTTGACATATTTTTCTTTCACACCATTTGTTGAGTGTTTTTATCATGAAATTATGTTAAATTTTGTCAAGTGCTTTATATCTATTGAGATATGATCATGTGATTTTAGTTCTTCATTCTGTTAATATGGTGTATCATGTTTATTGGTTTGTGTATGTTGAACCATCATTGCATTGCAGAGATAAATCCTACTTGATCATGTATAGGATCCTTTTAATGTGTTATTGATTTCAATTTGCTAGTACTATATTGATGAATTTGGACCTTCTTTTTCATTTTTTCATGTATGTGGCATTGTCCTTCTCACATTTTCTTCTTGGCAACCATAACTGTTCAAGTGTTTCTTTGAATATCAGTCTCAGTATATTTCAAGTTTATTTTTGTTAACATCTGTAAAATATATCTAAGTTGGCCTCTATTTATTCTTTGATATGGTTTACCTTTATGATGTATCAGTAGTGGCCATTTTGGAATTATCTCAACACTTGATTTTTTACCTGTCCTTTTGAGTTACCCTATATTACTTCCTAGGTATTTAATATTAGCTGTCATATTGTCATTGTTATGTAATTTATCAACATCTAGCTTTCATTTCCATAAAATAAGCATTGTTGGTATATTTCATCTTTTGTAAATATTAGCAACATAGGTGCTGTGGCTAAAAAAAGAGCTATGGGTTCAATATTTGCCTCCATCATTAATTTGCGAGTTAACTTTAAGCAAGTTATTTAATCTATCTCTTTTTCATTTTCCTTAACATGAAATATGATAATAATGACCCCACTTGGTATATTTGTGAGGATTAAACAACATAACACATTTAAAGCCATTTTTAAAAGCTGCATTCTCAACTTAAAAATCTGAGAAGATCCATTTCGACCATATCGAAAGAAGAAACTGACATTCTTCCTTTTTATGTGTAGATATTTATATCTTTACCACAATAGTAAGAACTATATTTAGAATTCTTCATAATCCTATCATAATTTTATCGATTTTTTTTCATTTTGCATAATAGTAATCACAGGCTGGCTACAATTTGGAATTCTTGTTTATGGAACATTTGTCATAAATATTTCCCATGGTGTTAAATTTCATATGTATAATTTTAGTGTTATGTAATACCATCACGATTCAGTTATTTGTGATTTATCTTAATCTTTTCCTTATTACTAGACATTTGTTTGGTATAGCAGAAAGTACATGGATTTTGGAATGAACATAATTGATCTGAATGCTGGTTGAGCAATATTAGGCAGGCATTTAGCATGTCTGAGCTTACTTTTCTTATCTATAAAATGGAAATTATTCTATCTCCCAGAATTATTTTATTTTATTTATTTATTTTGAATTATTTTATCTTAAAAAATGTAGAGACAAGGCTGTAATGTATAGTAGTTACCAAAGTACTCTCTTGTACCCCATCCCAAAATAATTTCTACCCATCCCTACTGTAATTTTTCATCAAATATTTTTCTTAAATCGAAGATATGTCTTAAATGAAGATATGTCATTAGAAGTAATTGGGCTGGATCTGTTATAGTTTACTAAGAAACTAGGTTATCAAGTCTAAACTGAGCCCAGTTAGAAAAGCCTTTCTAATGTTGTTCTTGTCTTTACCTTGAAGCTGTCAAAGCAAAAACTTTTTTCCCTATTCATATTGTGTTGCATAGCTATCTGATACAACAATTTTCTATTTTTTATTTTATCTTCAAATACAAAGGTAGTGGCAGATTTAGAAGTTTGTGACTCTACCCACATATGTCTTACTATATGTTCTAATAGATTAAGGCAACTTTCCAATAGATAATCCTTTATTTTTAACATAAAAGAAATTGCACCAGAATATTTACATTAAATTCACAGTTGGAGTAGGCAATAATTATTCAAGTCTGTTTCCTTACTTGCCCAGGGTGTATTGAGATATCATTAATTTTCAATGTCATTTCTCAGAGGCATTTCCAATTTCAGAAATATCTGTTGGAACAAAAGGAAAAAGATTTACAATAAGCTAAATTCCTAGAATTGCAAATGCAATCTCCAAAATATGAGAAGTGCATTTTGGATCCATGCCAAATCATTGCTGTTCAACCTTATCTTTTTTATGATTCCCTCTCAGAATATCTCATTGCTTAGGGCATTGAGTAATTCTCCTGGGTAGTGTTCTCCTCCCCACCCCACACTAATATCTGACCTAAAACACAAATGGCATTGAGCTAGGCCTTAATAAAACATATCACATGATATGTTTCATCAGCGAGATGACATTAGAACAAAATGTTTTCATATAAAAATATGTATAAGGATCTATTTAGGAAAAGTCACTGCAGGCTATTAAACACAGAAGTTTAAACACACACTTAAACATAGAAGTTCTAGAAGGTATGCTATGTGGATGGTTATTTGAAAGACTAAAAATCCACTTTAATTGGGATTCTGGTGATAATAATATTTATCATTAGATAGTAACTAAATGTTAGAAATGTGCCCCCAATTTTTTGTTAAGCTTCCAAACTGACATTGTTGAGAGTAACCACTGTGGGAAGGAGAGGGTACAAGGACCAAAGCTTAGCCTCTGCAGTGTTCTCTGAGCTGAACTTGGAGTGACCTTCACCTGTCCTCTCCACGGTCTGTCTTGCAATGTTTTAGCAGCGATTGCTGAATTATTCACAGAAATTTAAGATCCGTGTTTCTGAAGATAAACTCAGGCTTTTATTTTCAAACCCGTATTTCAGAAACACAAGGGTCAGAACTCACGTGACACTTTGGGCAGATATACTGTCTTTCTTGAATTATTGGTGGGGCTTTTTGTTTTGTTTTGTTTTGGGTCCAGGTGGTTTTCAGTTACAAGTGCAAGGAAGAAGTAGCGTTCAAGTGGTGTGATCTCAGGGATAACTAAGAGTCCTTCTCCCCCTCCCATCTTACCTGAATTTTCCCCCACCTGTTCTGCTGAAATTTCCTTAATAAAGAACCTAGATTTAAATTCCACACTTAAAGATAAGAGAAGTGGGGATTAAAACACAAATACTCCCTTTGAAAGAGAACATATTGACTTAAAGTCACACTAAAATATCTGATTATATCAGATCTTGACTCAAAGCAGGTTTTGTTGTATAGGTAAGAGGAGAAGAAATGAGCTGCATAAAAGGAAATATGTGTTAGTG
Source organism: Neogale vison (assembly GCF_020171115.1). Lineage (NCBI taxonomy): Eukaryota > Metazoa > Chordata > Mammalia > Carnivora > Mustelidae > Neogale > Neogale vison. The sequence goes on along the minus strand of NC_058091.1, from coordinate 249,391,668 downwards.
GAGTTTTAAAATGAAAATTGTTTCTACTTTTTCGCCTCCCTTAAGCAAACTCATTTTAAGTACATTCAGGCATGTGGGTAAATATAGTACTTCTCTCTTCCCAGTTGCTCTGAAATACTGGATGATTTAAATGCATCTCAGTCTCCTGGTTTGGGAAAAATTACAGAACAGAACACTGAGAGTGTGTATTTGGTATTGTTGAGACTCTGCTTGACAATCTACAAAGTGTGATGAAGAAGCTTATCAATGTCTGAAAATGAGATCTTCTTTGAAATTCACAGGAAAGTAAATTCTGCAAACTTCTTTCTGTTCTTGAATAAGATTCCAGAGCAGATTATTAAAAGATTGGCTGTAGGAGTTCCCAAAATAAGTGCTAATCACTAGATTTATGAAAAAACAAACAAACAAAACCAGTTTTAGACTCATTTCCCTTTTTTGGACTGTGGGCTAGAGGTATGGTATGGCCATAGTACTCTCTAATTTCAGTAAAGCCTTTGAAAGACTGTCTTTATTTCTAAAAAGTACTAGTGGAGAAATTTGAGCTGGAAAGTAGTAGAAGTAGGTGAATTTGTAACTTGGGGAACCATGTGCAAAGATCACTGATTAAAATTAACCTATGTTACCCTTTACCCTGTCTGTTCAATACTTTCAACTGTGGCCTCAATAAAGTGGTAGATGATTTGAAATAGCAGGATGATCTAATATGCCAGATGATGAAATCGATGTTCAGAATTAATTGGCTGGTGAATTAATTGACTGGCATTCTATACTGTCAAACTTGTAGTTAATAGGAGTTATTTAGGACCCTAGTCTCACTGTGCATACTTAAGATGAATTACACCTGGCTTAAGAGCAACATGTGTGAGAATGATTTATGATAGAAGTACTATATGCACAGCAAGCATAATGACAGACTTGTTATACTCTGTGCTTGTCAAACCATATAGTATGGTGTGTTCAAGACATGATGTCATGGTGGTGCCTGGGTGCTCAGTTGAGCATCTGCCTCCAGCTCAGGTCATGATTCCAGAGTTCTGGATTGAGCCCCACGTAGGGCTCCCTGTTCAGTGGGGAGTCTGCTTCTCCCTCTCCCTTTACCCCTACCCCCTGCTCATGCTCTTTCTGTCTCTCTCTCTCTCAAATAAATAAATAAAATCTTTATCTTTTAAAAAAAGAGACATGATGTCAAATTTTAATTAGAACAGATAAGCCATAACTGTCTAAGGAGAGAGTCTGAAGTAGCATAAAAACCTTATTGTTTATATCAGGAATTTTTTGTAGGTGAAATTTGGAATTGCCATCTTCTTAATTCACTGTTGTATGGGAGCTATCATTTGTGCAGAGTCATGAAAATTTTTTGGAATTTAACCACTCACTGCTGGGGAAGGTAAGCATTTCTAGGAGGACAGTCTCATTCTCTTTCCATCATGGACTCTGGGATGTCAAGGAGGACAGCTCTAATGAATTAGAAAAAACATTTTTTGTTTTCCCAAAAATGCAAACAAAAGAAAATGCATGGATCCACTGTATAGCAAAAAGCAGTAGAGAAATCTAAATTTTAAGTTTCAGGTTGAATTGCAGAACTCATTGAGTAACAGGAATCCATGATTTCTACCTCCCCACCCCTCTCCCCCCGATAATGGCAATTCCCAGTTGATCTTTTTTTTTTTTTCCTGTATTATTCCATTGTTCATCTGAAGGCTGTCCTCATACACTAAGTATATGTTAAGTGAAATTGTTGGTTAACCTATTTTAAACTTACACAAAGTAATAATGAGAAATAGTTTTCAAAAGACAAAGGATTTGTTTTTAATACAAAGACTATGGAAAGGAAAACCTGGAAAGTTTGAAGTGACCAATTACTGGAGCTGTGAAACCAAGTTCTGTTTAAAAAAACAAAGTCCGGGGCACCTGGGTGGCTCAGTGGGTTAAAGCCTCTGCCTTTGGCTCAGGTCATGATCCCAGGGTCCTGGGATCGAGCCCCACATCAGGCTCTCTGCTCCATGGGGAGCCTGCTTCCTCCTCTCTCTCTGCTTGCTTCTCTGCCTGCTTGTGATTTCCGTCTGTCAAATAAATAAATAAAATCTTTAAAACAAAACAAAACAAAAAACCAAAAACAAACAAACAAAAAACCAAAGTCTGGAGCACCTGGGTGGCTCAGTCAGTTAAGTGTCTGCCTTTAGCTCAGGTCATGATCCCAGGGTCCTGGGATGGAACCCTGCACTAGGCTCCCCACTGGGCAGGGAGCCTGCTTCTCCCTCTGCCTCAGTGCTTTCTCTCTCTCTCTCTCTTACACTTGCTCTCTCTCTCAAGTAAATAAATAAAATATCAAACACACACACACAAAGTACTTGGGTATTTCTTTAACCTCTGTCCACTTAAAGGATTTTTATTTAAAAATATAATTTGGAAGCATGTACTACCCACTTCATAGCACAAAAAGAAAAAAGATGGTGAAAAATCACAGCAGTTACAGAATTTGTCATTCCAGAGTCTACAAGGTAAAGTATTAGCAACCAGAAAGATAAAATTACATGTCCTTTTGTTGTTGGCACCACTAAGAGAGGAAAAAAGAAACTGGGAAAGGAAAAGAATAAAGTCTTCGCAATTTTGTGGCTTGGGTTACTAAGCAATTACAATAAATAAAGCTTAAAACACAAGAACATCATCTAAAACGAGTATGTATTAAAAACCAAAAAAAACCTTTAGGACTAAATCATTTTTTTCCCAGGGGCTGAGCTAAATTACTTTGTAGGAAAAATACTCTGAATGATTTGAATGATCATTCAGAATCATTTTTTATTTGATTTGATCAGTCCTATCTTTCAAAATAGTGATATTTGTTTATTTCTGCCATAACTCTTAAAGTACCTGATTGATTGGTTGGTAAGATAAAACCAGATTGAGTGGAAGACAATTTAAAGTATAAAATGATTTTTTTTTATATTTAAATAGTCCTCAGGTTAGTAAATTAAATGATAAGACCTAGATATTAAATTCTTCTGATAATTACTGAATCTTCCTAAAAGAAAATGTTTTGTAATTTATCAGGAGGTAATTAACCAGTGTGACCTTCAGTGTGATCAAAATGAATTAAAAGTGATGATATGAGAGAAATTCTCATTATTACCACTTAGCTAAGTAGGATCTCCAAAGCAAATGAAAATAAATGTGAGCATAGCTTGCCACTTTATTTTATGAACCCAAGTACTTTCACTTCCTGGAAATTGCAAGGTCTCCTCAGCCAGAGGAAGGAGAATTAGTGGAAAACTCCAGTTAAAATTAGTGTGAGAAAGTGCAAAGGTGAGAACGTCCTAAGAACTATTGAAAATAATATTGTCGTATAAGAGCAAGCTTCTAACTCAATTCATTAAAAGGCATTGGAATCAATGCATAGAGATCAACTGTGGTGACTACTTATCTCAAGAAACTTCATTCTTGGGGCGCCTGGGTGGCTCAGTGGGTTAAAGCCTCTGCCTTCAGCTCAGGTCATGATCCCAGAGTCCAGGGATCGAGCCCCACATCAGGCTCTCTGCTCGGCAGAGAGCCTGCTTCCTCTTCTCTCTCTGCCTGCCTCTCTGCCTACTTGTGATCTCTGTCTGTCAAATAAATAAATAAACAAAAACAAACAAACAAAAAGAAACTTCATTCTTACCAAGTGCAAATATGGTAGGGGACAGATTTTTAAAAATCCCCAAAGAGAAACTACTAGACTTATTCTTGGATTGTCAAGAAAGAAAAGATTACAGACAAGACTGTGAAAAATGATGAAAATGTTACTGTTAATTAAAAGATTTTTAACTTCCAGATGTTTCAGGAATTTCAATTTCTTAGAAACTATGCTAAGTTTAGTAAAGCACCTGTAGAAGTAATTAAATTTTGTGGAAGACAGATGAGAAATTTGCTTCAATTTAAAAATTACTTGGTAAATGCTCAGTGAACTCATTTAATTTTCAGATGACAGTATTGCAAAGATGTGTTCAGTAAATTATTAATCAACAGGTACCTTGGGCCTTAAAAACGTAATCTTGTAAATATGCAGATTAATTTTCCATACGTCTCTATCTTTAACATTTAAAAAATTGTGAGGAGCGCACACGGGAAAATGTAGAAAATGTAAATGTACAGTATAGCAAATATTTATGAAATCCACTAGTGAAATTCCTCCCATGTCACAAAATAGAACACATTTAGAACCCAAGAAGTGCCCTGTGTTCTCCCCCTGATCACAGCTACTTTTAAACTTTTGTAACAAATATTGTCTTATTTTCCTTTCCTTTTAGATTTGTTCTTTCTGTATACATGTCTAAACAATGTAACTTAATTTTCTCTCTTTTTGACATTTATATAAATGGATACCTTTTTTTTTTTTTTTTTTGGACTAGGCTCCATGCCTAGCACGGAGCCCAGGGTAGGGTTTAAACTCACAACCCTGAGAGTAAGAACAAGTTGGACACTTAACTGTCTGAGCCATTCAGGCACCCCATAATAGGTGCATTTTTTTTATTCTTGCTTCATTTGATGAATCTTATGTTTATGAAATTATCCATGTTTGGAGGAGCATCTGGAGGAAATATTATTAATTCTGCACAATATTCCACTGTATAAATATACCACAATGTATTTTTTTCCATTCAAGTATTATTGGACATTTAGTTTGTTTTATTATTTTTTGGCTGTTATGAATAATTCCTTCATGAACACTCCATATATTTTGGATCACATGTGCATGTTACTTTAGGAAATATACCTAGAGTGAAATTGCAGAGTGAAAGGATATACATACTTTTAATTTTGTTAGGTGACTCCAACTTTTATTCAAAGTGATTAAACCAGTGGACATACATTATAGTATTGTATAAGAGTTCCCATTGTGCTCTTTCCCTGCTAGCATTTGATTTTGCCAGACATTTTAAGATTTGCCTAATGAAGAAATGAAATATGGTATATCATTGTGATCTTAAATTGCATTTCCATACAGAAAAGTTTGGACACTTTTCATTTATTTATTGACTCTCTGAATTTCCTCTTTTAGATGTTTAAGTGTTTCATCTATTTGGGGAGGCATCTTTTTGTTTTCCATTTTGATTTGTAGGAGTTCTTTTTATACTTATGATACTAGTCCTTTATCAATTTTAAGTACTGCAAAAGTACTTAAAAGTGCTGTATTTTTCCATGCTCTTTTTGGTATCTATTGATGAACAAAAGTATTTTTTTTTTTTAAAGATTTGAGAGAGAGGGAGTGTGTAAGCTAGGAGGAGGGCCAGAGGGAGAGAGAGAAAGAATCATCAGGCTCCGTGCTAATTGTGGATCCCAATGCAGGGCTCAATCCCAAGACCCTAAGACCATCATTTGAACTATAACCAAGAACCAGCTACTTAACCGACTGAGCCACCCAGGGGTGCCCATTGATGAACAAAATACTTAATTTTCATGTGGTCATATTTGTCAGTATTTTTCTTTGAAAACAATGCTTTCACTTGAGATGCTTTCCCTATGCTATAATCATTAAGGTATCATCCTATGTTACCTTCCTTTTTTTTTTTTTTTTAAGATTTTATTTATTTATTTGACAGGTAGAGATCACAAGTAGGCTGAGAGGCAGGCAGAGAGAGAGGAGGAAGCAGGCTCCCTGTAGAGCAGAGAGCCCGATGCAGGGCTCCATCCCAGGACCCTGGGATCATGACCTGAGCCGAAGGCAGAGGCCTTAACCCACTGAGCCACCCAGGCGCCCCCCCTATGTTACCTTCTTAAAGCTTTTTCTTTTCTAGTCTCTGAAAAGGTTTGTATAAAAATTGAGTTTGTTCCATAGATCTTTGGTAAAACTTGCCAAGAAAGCCATTTGAGTTTGAAGGCATCTTTGTGGTAAAATTGTGAACTATATACTCACTGTATTTAATGATTATAAAACTGTTTAGGCTTTCTGCAGTATTTCTTTTTTAATTCATTTCTTTCAAGTTATATTTTTCTAGGAATCTTCCCATTTCATCTGTGTTTTCAAATTTATGGTTCAAGTTTTTTGTAACATTCTTTTCTTTTCATGTCTGAAGCACGCACTGTAATGTATGTTTTAAAAATCTTATATTTCAATATTTATTTAATTCTCCTTTTCATTTGTTCTTATAATCTCACAGTACTGTGTCAGTTGTTCTTTTCAAACACACTTTTTATTTTTCTCTATCCTCCATTTCATTAATTTTGTGCTTCTATTTATCTTCCTTTTTAAATTTTCTCTGGATTTATAATGTTTTTTATACTTGAGCTATATACTTAGGTCATTCATTTTAATTATTTATTTTTGATATTATCATGTTAGGTCTTATGTTGTCACCTAAAAACTGCTTTAGATGCATCATAAAAACTATGGGGGGCCCCTGGGTGGCTCAGTGGATTAAAGGCTCTGCCTTCAGCTCAGGTCATGATCCCAGGGTCCTAGGATCAAGCCCCACATTGGGCTCTCTGCTCAGCAGGGAGCCTGCTTCTCCCTCTCTCTCTCTCTGCCTGCCTCTCTGCCTACTTGTGATCTCTGTCTGTCAAATAAATAAATAAAATCTTTAAAAAAAAAGGCAACTTTGGTATATTGTGTTTTCATCATTTTCTGACTAAAACGTTTTATAATTCATTTTATAATTCTTTAATATGTGTGTTATATAGATCTTTCTTTTTTTCTTTCTTTCAAGAGGGAGAAGAGGGTAGGTAGTGACAGGCAGGAAGAGAGAATCTCAAGTAGGCTCTATACCTAGTGTGGGCTCAATTTGGGGCTGGGGCTCAATCTCACGACCCTGAGATCATGATGTGAGCCAAATATCAAGAGTCAGATGCCTAACCGTCTGAGCCACCCATGTCCCCCACCTCCTTTTTTGAGCTATTTCTTACATCATAATATTACATTTTTTCAAACATTATATCCCAATATTCTGAAATATAAATTTAGCTTTATAAATAGATAATAACTTTGATACATTATTGAACTGGATAAAAAGTAAGATGGCAAATTAGAGAAATTCGCTTACTTTATTTTGGCTTATTATATACATTTCAATTTTCAAAATGTAAAGCTTAAACCACATGAAACTCAGGATTGTACTTTCTCTGATTCCATCTCCATTGACTCCTTACATCTGCCTTTCTGGCTTTCTTTACCATCTATATCTAATTCCTGAAACCTGCCATATAACCCCTGAAAATCAAGGTTAGTTATCAGTAAAATTCTTCACATGCTTAAACCTTTTTAATGAAGATTCCCTTTACCAGCATCTTATTGCTGAAACCTGGCTGTTATCTCAGTGGAGGTTCTCTCATCTGGGCTCCTTCACAATGGCCTGGAAGTGGTGTAAGGGCCTCTTTGCATCCTCATCAATATTTCATGACTATTCTTCTCACCTTGCTTATTAAAATCACTTTGATTCTCATATCATTAAACTCTATCAGACGTTTTCCTTCTTTGTTGTTTTCATCTGTAGTTCACTTGGTCACTTTCATAATTTACAAAAGTTTTCATTTCTTGACTCACAGCTACTTTCTCCAACACCAGTCATTGTAATTTCTGGTGAATTAAGTATTTTCATAGATGATCTTTCCAAAATTTTGCACTATAAGTTACTTCATCTCTCTCCTCCATTGGTCTTATCACTTACTGTACCTTGGCTTTTAGTCCCATGGTTATACCCTGAACCTTGTTACTAGTAATAACTGCCATACTTCCATAGTATCATTGTTAATCATCTTACTCACCCATAACTGCCTCCTCATTTCTCTTTTATTTTCTCCAGTATCCTAAAGCAAAGATGGCTTATATCTCCTCTATATCCATTTGGCCCAGCTGTGTTCACCTGACGTTGCAGTTCCTGGCATGGTGATAGCATTCTATCTCAGTGACTTGTGCCTTTTGTCTTCTCTTTGTCTTCTTTTCTGAGGACTTTTCCAGAAAAGAAATAACTTCTCATGAATTTCCCCCACTATAATATAGGCACATTTTAGAAGTTTAGAGGGATGTCATAAACACCCCCATGGGAAACCAAACCCTCAGCCCATGGGCATAGATAGTGAATAATGTCCCAGTCTCCCTGTCTCTGGTAAGACAGTTCTGAAGCATATCCTATATGGTTTTCAGGTTGTCCACTGTGAGTCTGAACCCTAGTTTCCCGGCTTAATTGAATTTGCTTAATTTTTTTCTCTTACCACCCCACTTCCTCATTTCCTCACTTGGTGCTTCCCAGAATTCCCTCACAAATACATTTGCCTGCATGCATGTAGTAGGGACTCAATAAGTATTTGTTGGACAGCTGAATAAGCTGCCCCATAATGCTCTTTTATAGGAAGTGTCTAAGGCAATATGGGACTCAGAGTTATCTGCCATCCTGAGGAGGACAGCATACTTTACTTCCTTTCCTCCACTCTCACCTTTTCTCTTCAGATCTACTTGTAATGGGTGATATCATGACTCTGAAAACTCGTTGTATAAAAAAGATTTGTTTGACCCAAAAATGGGATTTGGGGAATTATTTTCAAATCTTTAGCATCTGCCAAGTGATTTTCCTCCCTCTTAGGATGGATCAAAGCATATAACCTGTTTAGAATAGTTCAGTATGTCTTTTCAGTTGCATAAACAATGAATAGTACTGAGTTGAATTGACTTGCTATGTTCTTTTCATATGAAATAGTAAAATGTATTGTATACGGTGTAACAGGCACTGCCATAAATGCTTTATGTATATTGATTCATTTATTATATCAGCCATTCTATTAGAAAGATATTATTTCATTCTATTTGAGGAGGAAGTCTTGTAGAGAGATTAAATAACCTTCTGGAAGGCTCATAACTAGTGAGTAGGGGAGTTTGTATTCTGTATTCAAACATCAAGACCATTTTTTTTCTGATTTCAAGCTTTAGGTTCCTAATTAGTGTCCTGTACTCCTCTTTTTCTTTTACTTCACATAAAAATAAAACAAGACAGACTACATGTTAATGGGCCCTTACAATGTGTCAGGCATTATTTTATGCATTGTATGAGAAAGCCCTTGAAGAGCAACATGTAAGAACATATAAGAACACTGGGTTGCAGACTGATAGACTAGATCTGTCTCCGTCATTCCTGGAACCACAAGCAGGACATTTAAGTTCTCTGGTCTGATTATTTTCTTCTATACATCCATCTGTTAAGCACTTCCTAAATGCCTCCTGGAAAAGTGGCAGATCTTAAGAAATGCATAAGGAAGGTAAAAGTTTCCAACTATAGAGGTGATTATAGTTTAGTAGGAGAGATAGTTACTCTAGAGGATGAAAGATAATGTTACAAAGGAAAGTATTGGATGCTTTGGAAGCACAAGGAGGAACGTGAGTTGGGGAGGATGGTTCCTCTGTAAAACGAAAGCTTTGCAATAAATGAACTCAGAGGCTCCTAAGCAGTAACCAGTAATATTCCATATGATTAAAGAAAGAGTCTCAGCACAGTCATACTGCTTTGCCTCAAATTAATATCTGTAGAAATTATATTAATATCTGTAGAATTAATATCTGGAGAAATTTAAGGGCTCATTGTGACATTATCACTTTATACTTTGTTATCTTCTTTTTATCCAAGACTGGGCCATCCATTCACCCTACCTTTAGGCATTTTTTTTTTAAGATTTTATTTATTTGAGAGAGATTGCACAAGCACGGTGGGCAGCAGGCAAAGGGAAAGGGAGAAGGAGGTCCCCTGCTGAACAGGGAGCCTGATGTGGGGGTTGATCCCAGAACCCTGGGATTATGACCTGAACCAAAGGCAATTGAGACACCCAGGCGCCCCAAGGCACTCTTTCTCACAGGTAGAGCCCCTGAATCATCATTGCTTTGTTGCACTACAAAACATCGATATCTGTGCTCCTCAGACCTACTGATTCAGGCTCTCAAGAGCTGCAACCTGTAACTATGGCTCCATAAGTAGCTTCCTTGGTTATAGCCCAGAACCTACACTGTGCTGAGAAACACCCTCATAATAGGGTCCCTCATATTTAAAATAAGGCTCTTTAGATTGTTAGAAATTAAACAGGTCTAAGCCATAATGAACAACACCTTCAAAAGTAGGGTTATTCATGTGCCATTATTTGTATTTAAGAATGAGCATGTTAAACAGTGTCTTTGTTGTTAAAGTAGTTTAGTTTTAAACCAGCATCTCTTTCAAAAGGGGAGCTTCTAGTTGATTTAATACTTCTACCAACAGAAGTTCTTATTGACCTGGAGCCTGGGCCTGAGTCTTTATGACATTAATCTCAGAAAGTATTATTCATATGGAGAGAGACATTAGGCTTCTCTTGGGAAAAGCCAGAATGCACTTACTTCCCATCATGTAATTCTTCCATTTTGGGGGCTGCTTTAGAGAAGCAAAGGTATGTGTGCAGCTTTTGTCAGCAGACTCCAAGAGCCTCTCCCCAAGTGTTTGCAAAATATTCAGGTATCTGGAACCCTTAATGACAGCCCCTCAGTTGTCCCCCCTCATTAGCCTAATTCAGACTTAGGGAGTTGGTCCTCCATAAGACTGAACTGTCAGGATTCATTATGATCTCAGTGTCACCAGGAAATGATGATTACACTTTGTATAATGTGAGTTCATTATTGTCAGTGCTTTTTAATATTAATGGTTATATGATCCTTGTAAGAATCCGAAGAGGTAGCTATATTAAGGTTATTTGAGAAATAAGCAAAAGAGTGCAGAGAAGTTAAATGCTTTGCTTAAAGCAACACAGCTCACAACAGAGCCAGAAATAACCACTTTCTCTCTTGATATCAGTTCCATCTCATGCTGCTGTCTCCTTGAATAAATACCCTGAGAATAACTTCTTGCACAGTGAAGTGTGGATGAAGCAATGAGGCATTGAAAACTTAATTTGGTGTGGTTGATAAAGGATGGCCACCAATTTGCTATTCTTTCCCTGAGAGGGTGATATATATTCCTCTACTACCTTTGTTTCTGGGCTGGCCTTTTTGACTTACTCAAGTGGTAAATGAAATGCAAGTCTCATTCCAGGACAAGGTTGTAGCTTTTGCCTGACCTCTGGAACATGCACTCTTGCAGCCTTGAGTTGCCATATAAGAAGTCCGACTACTTTGAAGAAACCATGTGGAGAGACCCTGAGACTGACTGATAAGGGAGAAGTGCCCAGCTGAGCCCAGCCATCTAGCCACCGCCCTCCAAACAAAATGGCATCTGAGGTTCTCCAGATCTGTCCTGCTTTTAGTTGATGACAAATGGAGTAGAAGAGTCAACAGTTGAGTCCTGCTTAGATTTCTGTCACACTGAGTCATGAGCGGGAATGCAGTAGTTGTTGTAGCCACTAAGTTTTGGGACAGTTTTTTACCCAGCAGTAGATAACAAGAGCACTGTCAAAAACACTGAAAGAAGACACGGTAAAGGAGGTGCTACTGAATTAAGTATTAAACACTCAGTAAAATCTCCAGCTGCAGTGTTGACGTAAATATCCATCATTTCTTTTCCCACATAAACTCTACCTTTAGGCTTAAGAGTCACAGGGAACTTTGGGCCCTTTCAAATGCTAGTCATTTAAGCATAGGTGTTTTGGGTGAAGAGTAAACCACATACTCCTTGATCCTCCCTACTAGTGATTGATCACCATTCCATGACTGTCCTTCAGACCTCCTGCTGTGCATCCTCTTATCTTACTCAACTGCTGCTTTCAGGGAAACTCTCCTCACTTTCTCAGTAACTTTAATTTCTAAATCTTCCTTTCTATGTCTTATCATCAGTGACTTCAGTATCAAATTCTTACCCCTTTGACATTCTGCCTTTCCAGTTATCCAGCCTTCTTAATTCTGGTTAATGTCTCTCCATTTCTCTATATCCTTTCATGGATAGGGGTTGTCTTTGATCTAGTCATTCTTAAGAAGTAGTCAGTCTCCTGTCCATTTCTACTCCCTGACTATAGTCTCCTTTCTTACACCACAAAAATGTAGGTATCTCCAGAGTTTGCCCTTAGTGTTCTTCTTTTCTCTACTCTATTTTCTGTTCTGGTGGCTTCTTCATTGCCTTGAGGATGATGACCCAGGTCAAAATTTCTCATATCAAGTTTAAAGTTATGTGGTGCTGCAGCAAACCCCCTTCTGTTCAACATAACATCTATCTTCTTTTCTTCTCTTTTCCTAACATCCTTGCTTCTATAAATTTCTCAACCAGGTTTTTAACTCTGGACTCTAATCTCAGGCCATCTAAATCCTTTCCTCCCTGCATCTGACCTTTTCAGCTTCATCTGATTTCCCACTCTCTGTCCTTTTCACTGCTCCAGCCATATGGCACTTTTTTACCTTTCTTGAATAAATCTTGATCTCTCCCAGCTCTGGCCCCTCCCACATGCAACTTCTTTTCTTTCCTAGAATGCTTTCCCGCCTTTGTTCACCTTGCTCCCTCTCAGTCATCATGTGTGTCTGTGTTCCCTGTCTCCTTAAGAGCTCTTTTCTCTTCATCTTTGCTAATAGAATCCTACCCCATAATTTTCCTCAGATATTGGTCACATACGCACGTCATGAGCACTTCTTCATTTGCAAAGTTAAATGTTTATTAATAATAAGCACATCATGGTAATTCTGTTTTTCCCACCATCACCTGGTTTAGGCATTGATACATGGAAGATGTGCTTTAGTCAGGGTATTTTCAGGAGACAGCCGCCGTGTCAGTTATTTTAACAGAGAGGTTTAATATACTGATGAAGCAGGTATTTAAACAACTGGAAAGGCAAAAACAGAACATTCAGGGACCATGCAAGAAATAATTGTGGGAAGAAGCAAAAAGAAAAGGTTGGAGCTATTGAATTTAGACATGAAGAGATGGGGATCCATGGAGCTTGGCCCCAGACAAATGCGGAATAGATTCTGGCTGACTGTAGTGTTAGTGTTTCTGGAAGAGTTTAATGAGGTTGAAACAAATTATTTTGCTGCTCCTCCAGGAACAAACGGCTGCCAGTGAACTGAAGAAACATTGTTGGGGTTACCCTGACAAGCACAGAAAAACAGGAGGGAAAAAATTCCTTTTCTCTCCTCCAGCCTCGCAGTTCCTCTCTAACACCCTCTATTGGCAGAGCATAGCAGGTGGCAAGAACTCCTTCCCAAGCCATGTTCCACCAGTATTCACTTTCCTTTCCTGCCTCTTTTTTTTTTTTTTGCCATTCCTCTGGATGGCCCCATACACAGACAGATTCTTCTCATAACTTCATAGTGCTTTCCATCCTACACGGTCCAGCTCACCACCTCCTGCATCCATTATGTTTTCCAATTTAACGTGACCCTTCCCTTCTCTGATTTTGCATGCCTCTCCAATAATGTTTATGTTCTGCCTCCTGTTATAATGAGTTATGTACATGCCTTCACTCAGACATTAAAAGGATAAGATTTGCAGTCAGATGGAATAGGGATCAAATCCTGGGTTCATTACTGGCAGTTCTGTGCCCTTGGTAAGTTATTTAAACTCTCTAAGCCTGAAAATCTGCATGTGTTCATTTAGAGGCACTAGGTTCTTGCATAATCTCTACTCAATAAAATACCTTTAATGAATAGAATAAAAAAAGATCTTGGTATGTTTTAGTGATCCTTTAGGCAGTATTACAATATGTCTCAATAAGAACTATTTTACATAATATAATATCCTTATGTATTACTAATCAAGATACAGGCATGTCACTGGAAGAATGTCTCTGTAAACTTGGTGAATTAAAGTGGAAATAGAGTGTATTCTCTTTTTTCTTGAAGAGTTAATACCATAGATTCTTTTTGGTTCTTGCACAGATTGACAGACTGAAGCAAATGGCTCATTTTAAGAATGATAGACTATTAAGGTACTAGCCATAGAGAGTTTCTACAGAATAATTTTGATTGTATTTTCACCAGTAAAAGTCCAATTCCTATTACCTATATATTTATAAAGTATAAATATGTCATAAAAATTTAACATAGGCTAGAAGAGAAGGTAACTTGTTATGTTTTATTTGTAACACTTATGCCTAGAAGAGTATTAGAAAGTACAGAATTCGGAAAATGTTGAATTTGGGAGATCCAAATAAATCCTGTGGATTTGTTGGTTAATCTTTTATCCCTTCAGAAACTTGCTATTAATCATTAGAAATAGAATTCTGCTAACATTGCTGCAGCTGTTTCAGATTGGAAGTGGTGCTGTCCCGCCGAAGTTTGGTTCTGTAAGAGCCTGTTGCATTTAGCAACAATGGAAAGGGCGGGGGGTGGAGGGTGGAATATCACCAGCCTGGACAAGGGCCAAACTGAACAGGAATTAAATTCCTGCTGTTTTATTCTTGTTATGGACAGAAAAAGGTCTAGGCAAAATAATGAAAGTTTTGCCTAGTCTAAAGGGAATTTAATTTGCCTAAAAGCCTAAGCTGTTTCTAAAATATGGTGAGGTAAGGTAAGGAATTAGGGTAAAAGAAAGTTTTGAGGATAGAGTGGAAAGAAAAGGATGTCAAATATTGGAACCTAAATTGTGCATGCACAGTTGAATGGGTCTTTGAAAGCAAAGCTTAAGTTTCTCTGTATGCCTAAGAATTTTTTGAGAGTGAATTGCATCTTTCCTAAAAGCAGGTTTAACCTCTAGTAATGAGGATATAATCTAATCTCCTGCAAGGACTATATTAAGAAAATAAAGGTTGTATTATTCCACATCGTTTGAAAGTGAATGGAAATTCTACCCCCAGCTCCATCAAGATTGGCTTAACCACCAGTGTAAATTACTCTTATTTGGTTATTGATGTCATATGCTAATGTGTTTTGAAGCAGGAACAGACAAGCTGTTCAGCTTTGTAGTGAAGCAGACATGGGCCTCAGAACTGTTTCCAGTGTGGTGATCATGAGAAACTTCATTCCTCAGCTTCAATGTCCTTATCTGGAAAGAGCAATACCGCATGGGTTGCAGAGTAGGGAGGGTTTTGTCAAGTGCCTAATACAATTCCTCCAACACAGAGGATACCCTCCAGAGTGATACCCAGTACTATTATGTTTTTCTTGTGTTGAGATCTGATTTATACATCTAAAGAGGCTTTGTCAGAAAGGAAATAACATGTTTCCACTATACCTAAAATGGCAGAAATTTAATGCACGCTCTTTAGTAGAATAAGTGGTTTTCACTCACTTTCACTCTGAATTCACCTGTAATTCTGAGTTACATCACTGTAGTTATTCATCTCTGTCAAGTTAGCAGCAGAGAAAACAAGTTTGACTCTTTCTTCAGCCTCAGATATTCTTAATATTGTTATGAAGAAAACAACAAAAAATGACCAGTACTAGTTTGGCCGTCTTCGGAGGGGGGCAAAACTATTAGACAAAAAGGTTTTCTGAATGTGATCTTTATTTTGAAACTGCACTGGAAATTATAGGGCTTGCCTTTTCTGTTCCGTTAACCCCCTGAAGTTAATTGAACTTAAATTACATAGTGCAAAGTTAGACCTGGAGACTCCTAGGAAATGTTCCCCGCTCTCTATAATGTATTATTCTACACACCAGCTTTGAGAATTGCAGAGCTGAGTAATTAAAGTTCAGCTGGGTCATAAGTAAGGTGACATGATATAATTAATTCTCTACAGTTTAGAACAGGTCACCTTTTCTTCAAGTTTTTATTCTGTCCCAGTGAGGAAGATCTAGGAACAGATGGATGCGGGGGGAATCCACCAAACCTCCAACTCTTTGTAAACAGAATGATTTTTATACACTGTTCTGACTCAAGTGTCTGACCAAAGAAAGGCCAAGAAGCAACTTCATTGTGTCATTGAAGAAATCGATGTTGTTAATTATCTTACCATGGCAACCCAATATGGCTTCTTTGTTCTCTTCTTTATTTTTATTTAATCATAATTATTCATTCTTACAGGAAGAAGTTTTAATCATATAAAAGTCATTTTTCTCACCCTTTTCCACCTCTCTTCTCTCATCCCAAGGTTGGCTGGAAAAGTGAATAAATACGTTCCTAAGAGGCTGAGCACAAGGCCTTTTGATGGTACAGAGGGAATCCAGATGTTCACCCTGGCCCCCATCACCTATAAAGGGTCTCATGGAATTTGTTGCTGGTCATAATATGCCTCCTAAAAGAGAGGAAACTTTCACAGGTAGCATTAAATTAAGATTCTATGTTTTGTTTCAAATAGTAGATGAAAAGTTATCTTTCAGTGCTGACTGTTATCATAGAGGCACTTTCTCCGTATGATGTCATTTAAGGATGGCTTGTATTTGAGACAATTCATTTCTTTTCAAGTCTGTCCTTTTTTGTGCCTCTGACTAGTCATATGGATACATTGATCTGTTCTGCTGGCCTTTTAGAGGAAGGTAGATGCCAGGTCATTCACCAGCATCAGACAGGAGATGGAAGGATGCAATTTCGTTTGATGTGACTTAATTTAACACTATGGAAATCACTTTTTTTGTTTACTAATTTAATTTCTAATTTTTTTTTGTTTACTAATTTCAGAAAATTGTGTCTCAGAGTTGAGACTACTTCTACTGAAATTTTCCAACTTTAAAACAGGCATTTAAAAAATTCACTTATGAAATATGCCTTTAGTAATGAATAAGAGCATTCACTAAATGTATATTATTCATATACATTTTTTTAAAAGATTTTATTTATTTATTTGACAGAGAGACACACAGTGAGAGAGGGAACAGAAGCAGGGGAAG
The DNA here is from genome assembly GCF_020171115.1 of Neogale vison. Taxonomy (NCBI): domain Eukaryota; kingdom Metazoa; phylum Chordata; class Mammalia; order Carnivora; family Mustelidae; genus Neogale; species Neogale vison. Next base: position 249,375,005 of record NC_058091.1, on the reverse strand, counting down.
TGGGAGAGGGAGAAGCAGGCTTCTTGCGGAGCAGGGAGTGAAATGCGGAACTTGATCCCAGGACCCTGGTATCATGACCTGAGCCAAAGGCAGAAGCTTAATGACTGAGCCACCCAGGTGCCCCTTATCCAGATACATTTAACAATTCTCCAGCATCATGATCTTTTTCTTCATATGACCCTACCCCTGCTGGGAAATAACTGAATGAAAAGGTAGATCTTGTCCCATGTCTTGTAACATTAAAAAATATATGCACAGGAAGTTTTAAAAATGAAATTCTTACAATTTCCAAGGAAAATTACCCAGACTCTAACCTATAGGTACTCAAGCCCAATAAATAGATGGGGGAAGAGTGAATAAGCTCTAAGAAGTCCCTAAAAACAAAGAGGGTAGGATACAGATAATCCCCAGAGCAGGACTCGCTGATGTTGGAAGAGGAATTTGAACAGGAAAGTCAATAAAGTATATTAGTTTAGTAACTGATTTCAGGAGACAAGTCATTCTGAACCCCTCTTTTATGGATGAATGAAATTCTGAAATTTGAGATAGGTCTTCATGAATTTCAGGACAGCAACTAGCAAATAAAATCACAGCTGGAACTCTTGCTTTAAAAAAAAGTCTGGGGTTTTTTTTAGTGGGTTAATAATGGTGGCACTTCTTACGATGAAAATCTTTTAGAAATGTAAGATTGGTTTAAATTTTATATGTTTGCCTAACTGACTCTGGAAACTTAATATATGGTATTCTATTTGAGGGGAAAAAAAAGAAAAAAATTAAAAGAATGTATAAACTATCCAAGGTAAAACAAAATCTCTCTCCAAGTTTTTCTGAAAATATAGGTTTTGTTTGAAGAATAAAAGGTTTCAATTATTATACTCTGGCTCTGCCAAGAGAGCAAACACAGGCCAACAGTTGAATTTATGAGACTGTCAGTGTCATTTTACCTAAAACAGAACTTCCCTCCCATATCTATTCTCACCCTCTGAGATATGGGATTAAGATGCTATTCTCACATTCTGGGATAAGGGATTAATAGTTCTCCACTGTTATTTCTCATTCTTTATAGCTCTATTACAATGTTCCATTGAGAATATAATATTACATGTAAAACTACAGGAGAAATCGCATCAAAGAATTAATGAACAAAAAGTCGTAAGAAAAGAAAACTTTGTGAACCGCAGAATATATTTATAAAGTCTTCATGTCATTTACTTGAATACTTTAATATGATTAGAAATAATAGAAGGAGGAGACCTGGTAGGAAGTAATTTTTGTACCAGATGTGTCTATCACATGCACGGTGCCCACAGCCCTTGCTGAGTGCATTCCTGGCTAACTATGTTCTGACCCTGAGACCCTTTCCAGATGACCATAGCTGACTGGACCAAGGCTGGGCATCTGACTCACGGGCTGCTGATTGATAGATGGTGCGAAGCCCGCTACTTGGCCAAGCATGAAAGGCACTATCCAGATAGGGACGGTAGTAATCATCTCTACCTATCAGGAGCTTTTCTTTCAGAAATTGGCCTGAGAAAATGAAAAGAATCCATGAAACAGCAATAGGAATGAAAGTAGGTTGACACAAAGGGAAACAGACATATTCAGAATAGCTTTGAAATGAGTATGTGGCTGGCATAACCAGATCTGCGTGGGGTCCAGAACACTATCAGATCCAGCATGGATGAGTCCAGGCTTAGATTCCTGCCAAAATTTGCTAATTGTCACACACATCCTTATAACAAGCTTCCATTGCAAAAGCTAGTCTGAGCAAGTCGTGAACGCTGGCAGTCAAAGTAGCCTAAACCAAGCAGAAAGGGAGAGGACAACAGAACAACGTTCACAGATCATCTTGGTTAAGTAGAATGCTGCTAGGTGCTGGGGTACCAAGGGGAGTTCATTATAATGTGCTCTGATTCGAGGGATGAAAAATAAGCCAGTAGACAGTATGAAGTCTGCTAAGTATTTATTTGGTAAATACTTGGTATTTACCAAAAACTGTATTGGAACAGTACATGTTAATACTGGTGTACTAGTGAAGAATGCAAGTTTTGGATGCTTGTTTACCTGAATACAAATCCCAGCTGACTCTGCCATTTATTGACTGAGTAGATTTGGCCCAAGTTACTTAACACAGGGATTCTCAAACAATCAGCAGACCAGCAGCATCAGCATCTCTTTTAACATTAAAAATGCAAATTATCCTTTATAGCCACCTATTCAGAAACTGGGGGGATGGGAGCTACAACCATTTTTATGTTAACACACCATTCAAGGGATACTTGTGCACATTGAATTTTGAGAACTACCAAGTAACCTATGTCTAAGGATTCTGGTTATGTGTTATTTCAAAGACTGAATGTTAAATCATGATGAGGTCTGGAAATGGCAACTAATTTGTTGTTGTTATTGAAGTGCAGAGAAGGTTTGTAATTGAACCGAGTTTGAAGGGTGGGTATGATTAGAGAAATATGGAGACAAGATATTCCTATGTGGTGTTAATGTATCAGTGTTTCTAGTGGTCAGTGAGATTTTATTTTAAAACTGGAGTCAGGCCGATTCTGGACAATGTTTGTAAGGGCACAGATCTGGGTTCAAATTTAGACCCCACCAATTACATCCTCTCTGACTTTGGATGATTTACTTAAGTGGAATAAATTTACTTAAAACTGGGATTGTACTTCTCGTTCCTTATTGGAAGATTAAAAAGAGTAAATATGTGTAATGTCCATAACAGAATGCTTGCTGTACACTAAATATTAGCTATTCCTGTTATCATTGTTAATATTATCTCTTCTGTGCTAAATTCTTTATCTCTTTTGTTTTCTGTTTGTTTTGTTTTTTGTTTTTAGGTGATTAATTTCCCTTCATCCTTCAGGACTTGCTTGAATGTTTTCTCCTCAGTGAAACTTTCATGATTACATAATAAATAATAAGCTCTCTTCCCCATTCTCTATCTTGAATGTTTCCTTCTTCCTTTCTTCCTTCTTCCCTCCCTTCTCTTTCTTTCTTTCCTGTTCTTTCTTTCTTTCTTTCTTAATTTCTTTCTTTGAGTATAGTTCACACACAACGTTACATTGGTTTCAGGGGTATTGATTCAACAGGTTTATACATTTTGCTCTGTTCCCCATAAGTGTAGCTCCCATCTGTCACCACATGATGATGTCACAATACAAGTGACTATATTCCCTATGCTGTATTTTTTATTCCCATAACTTAGCTGTTCTATAACTAGAAGACTATATGTCCCACTGTCTCCCCCCTCCTTTTTTTCCAAAGATTTTTTTTTTTTTTGTGAGAGAGAATACTAGCAGGGCTGGGGAGGGGCAGAAGGAGAAGGAGAAGCAGAATCCCCTATGAACAGGGAGGGGAACCCAAATGTAGTGCTGTCTCCCAGGCTCCAGAGACAGTGACCTGAGATGAAGGCAGATGCTCAACCTAATGGACCACCCAGGTCCGCCTTCCTCACTCCCCTTGACCCAATTTGCCCATCTTCCCACTGCCCTCCCCTCTTTATTTAAACTATTCTATTCTTAATTTAAACTAATCTCCCTAATTAGCAAGCCAGGGTATTAACTTTTAGAATGGTGCCTGGTATATGGTAGAACTCAACAAATATTTGTTTAATAGATGAATGAAATATTCTCATTTATAAAAATGTCTGTGAGAAGTTGTATCTATCTATGGGATTAAAAAAAAACCAAAAAACCTATGAGGTTTTTGAGCAAGTATTCAACTTGTATCAAAATATATTCTCCAGAAACATTTCCATTGCACCTGTGGCCAAAGACATGATTAAAGGGACCACCTAAAAGAAAGAGAAGTAGAAAAATGCACTTTTCCCCCCTTTGTGATGACTTGGTAACTGATCAAAACAAAGTCATCCAGATATATATTTACTGAAGGTGACAACCTGCATGTTTGATTTTTATACATCTTTCTGTCTCTCTTTTCCTGTTTAGCTTATTCCTCAAACACACATTCATTAGTTTTCCTGGAAAGGTTTTCCTTTCTTTTAGCAAGGAGTTTTCCTTTCTTTTAGCAAGTTTCATTAATTCCTATTGAAATTTCTGAAAGCACAAAATCAACAGATCTCCAGGAAAGGCCTTTTTGAGAAGTGTGTATTTAGGGGAGATCATTATATCCTGCTATGGCTGAGAATATTTCTTCTATTACTTTAATTCCCTTTCTTACCAAAATTTTAAGGTGGGCATGTGCAACTGACATATTCCAAGTCTCATGTAGGAGATATGTCAGTCAATTGTCAGAAGCTGAAGGCAGCAGGCTAGGAGGTAGGAGTGGGGCCTGATAAAGTAACCTCCCAGTAGGAGGACAGACACTAGAGAAAGTGGAGGTGGGAGGTTGCTCAGATATTTTCTGGAATTTGTCCTGTGCTCGGAGAGCAGTGTGGCCAACTCTATGCAAAGACTCTATTTCCTAAATAGGATCACATTTATAACTATTGAGAGCTAGAACTTGGACCTATTACTTTTGAGGGCCACTATTCAACTCATTGCATCCAGATTGCCCTAGTTTTAACATTTTATACAACCATGGTATAATCCACACTTCAAAAATTAACATTGATCCGATACTATAAGCAACAGATTTATTTAGATATCGGTAGTTTTCCCGTTATGCAAGAAGGCATTATCTCACCAGGTCTGAATTACTCAAACCTTGCACAAAGAAAGGCCTGTCTTTAGGACTGGCCTTCTGCTAGCTCCTAGAATATAACTTCTGATACTGTGTTGATAGGTCTTTTTACTGGTGATGTCAATCTTTATTACCTGGATAAGGTGACATTTCCTAGATTTTTCCACTATCAAGGTTTTTTTAAGGGCTTATTTATTTATGCTGTAAAATTAATAATAGTTTGGGGGGCATATGAGGACAATACTTTGACACTATGCAAAATCATCTGATTTCAAAAACTGACAGCTAATGCACATTTAAAAAAAACACAATGTAAGCCTCCTAGAAAGTTTTGTCAGGGTTAATTCAGTTCAGGATCAAACTGTGGACAAAAGCAAGACTAGAGGGAAACTGTGGTACCCGGTAGAGTATGACTTTAAATTTTTCACGTAGGCTTGAGGGGGGAGCAAAGCAAATTCAGGAAATAAATACTGTCTAGGAAGTAGTCTGAGACTATCTCCTGTAAGATACCCTTGGGACAAAGCTAGGGTGGCCCTTGGGATGTGGATGTATTTACTGTGTGTTTAGGATTTGGTGTAGGCGCAAGTGGGATGCAGGAGCCCATCAGTGGCTCTGCAACGAGAGTTATCGATACTGCCTTCCCGTGTGTTTTTTAAGGATTTTATTTATTTATTTGAGAGAGAGCAAGCATTCAAGTGGGGTAGAGGGGCAGAAGGAGAGGGAGAGAGAGAATCCAAAACTGTGAGCACAGAGCCCAAAGCAGTGCTCGATCCCATGACCAGTGATCATGACCTGAGCCGAAACCAAGAGTTGGAAACTTAACCAACTGAGAAATCCAGGTGCCCACCTTTCCTGTGTTTTAAACCAGCTGTGCACTCATTGAATTCCCAAAGCCCCTTTTGGGCTATCATTCCTCTTTAGTGTCACTGAGCCTGTGCTATCTTGAGTCATATAACAAGCTGTTCCTAGCAGCACTTTGACGTGGCTAGACATGTCATGACTTCTAGGAATGGCTAGTAGGAGGGCAAAAGGGAGAGAGCAGGATAATTTTAGGTTTTGGCACAATATAGAGGAAGATTTTAGAGATGAATGACCAAACATGGGGATTTGATTTTGTTTCTTTTGTTTGTGATTGGGTGCCTCCCCCATTATTAAGAATAATGAAGCATAATCCTCAAATAAATACTTTTTCTGTTCATATAACAGGTATTTGGTGTCTTTGGGTTATAAAGAAAGAAGAAAACATTTTGGCAAATCATTCAAGATTAAAATGACCCCACAATGACTATTTCAAATTTGTTTCTTTGTAGATAACTCTTGAAAACTCGGGAAATTTATCCAGTCATTAGTCAATCACAAATCAAGATCCCATGAACCATGAACCATGTCTTTCAAAACTTACTGGTTTTTAAATAATAGAGATCTCAGCTTTTTCAGCATGTCAAAGACAAATGGAAAGAAGAGGAAAATAAAAGTTTTTTTTTTTTTTTTAATGCATATTATTCCTTTCAGGTGGCCTGAGAAAGAAAGGGTTCAGTGATAGAAATTGGAAAGATTTTTTTTTTCTACGTTTTTGGTAGGACCCACAATTTAAATTCCCACTGTGGATCACAGATACAATATTTATGGTTTTGTTATATTTTTCATTAAGAAGATGATTACAAAATGTATGCTCTTAATCTTATTTTAATTTCTCCAATGCTAGTTTGGCAAACAAAGATAACACTTTCATTCTGGATGCAATTAAGCTATCTGATGAACGCTATATCAAAATTTGTTTGATCTAATTCCTCTTGTTGGCTCAGCTGATAAGTTAATTTCAAGTGATTACCATGAAGACAAGCATCCCAAGCCTTATCCTATTGTTGGAAGGCATTTTCTTGGCAAGAAAAGCCCACATCTGTGAAGTCTAGAAGTGTGTCCTCCTTTTTCCTTCTTTCTTTCTGAAATCATTTTTTTTTCCTGTTGTATTATACCTAACTACATATCCAGTTGGAATTCAATCCCTGTGGCCTTAAGTATTTGCATTTGGATGGATAGATACTTAAACATGGGTTTGAAACTGTTGTCTGAGTTCTTTTTTGGTGCTAACATTCTTTTACCTTCTGTTCCCCAAGCTGGTTTGTGTTCTGGGCCATGTTTCAGTGTCAATACAAAACTCCTGATTAAGACGAGAACTTTTTATTTTCTGTAGAGCAGCCACATACTACCAAATTCTAGCCACTATGTGTTTGAATGAGTTGTTTGTATATTTAAATGTCTTTTTTTCTTTTTTGTAGAGTTTCAGTGCAACTTCTACAAAAATCACTTAATGAGTGTGTTTTCATTGTTTAAGGGCAGAGAATAGAAATAGTTCATTTCTAAGATGGTTTCAAATTCTGAAAACTTTTAAACTGAAAAATTTTAAATAAAATGCATGATTCAAGAGTTTATCCCAACTGTATTGTGTTTATTGTAGAAGATGTCTGTTAGTATTATCCTCTCAATGTAAATGATTTTTTTTTCAAATAATGATCTCCTTGCAGCTACAGAGTTACTCTAAACAACTCATGTATTACTGACTTTCTCAGATTTGCCATTTTTTTCTTTCCATGGTATTATAAACTGTGTTATCAGAAAGTATACATTGTACTTGGAATGTTTTTGGAATTTAAGGAATGTCTAGTAACAATTTTTAAAATATGAGTATATCTTCTTTCATACCATATCTGTTCTCCATTCAGCCATACAGAATTATTTTTGAGTTTATTAAATATGCTGCATATTCCCTTTCACTATCAAGTCCCAAAATCATCTGAAAAGCCCCAGCATCTCCACAAAAGAGGACTGGGGAAAAAAGGAGTTTCTTTTGCAACAAACAAACTAAAAACACAGTCATAGATTTAGGTGCTTATTAAGACTTTGATACTGTATACTAAGAGTAGTGAGGGGAAAGTTAAAAAAAAAAAATGGAGACACCCTGGATGTTTGAGAGTCCTTGGATAGAATTATATCAACTAAGTTCAGATATCAGTGGTGGGAAATCCCTGGGGCCCGACTCATACACATTCTTCCTTTAGAAAGCGGACATCTGGTGACTGCAGCTTTTGGCTGGAAGCAGTTGCCAGGGGAGTTTCAACTACAATTCCATGAGATTCCTTTACAGGCTCTTTATGGTCTTGCTTTTCCTTGCTGGCTGTATGCAGGTGACCTAGAGTCCGCACTGGTCCTGAGTGACACCTGGCTTGGATTCTCTTCCCCTTTTCTACTTCTCTCCCCCTTTTCAGGTGCCCTCTGGAGAACTGCCTCTTCCCCCACTGTACATTTGTCACATTGAACCATCTCAAAAAGCACCAGTAAAAAAAAGATTCTGCCTTTCTCTTCTTTTAACTACTTCACTTCCCCTTACATGCAACATTTTTTAAAAAAGTTTATTTATTGGGGAGCCTGGGTGGCTCAGTCCGTTAAGCATCTGCCTTCAGCTCAGGCCATAATCCCAGGGTTCTGGGATTGAGCCCTGCATCTGGCTCCCTGCTCGGCGGGAAGCCTGCTTCTCCCTCTCCCACTCCCCCTGTTTGTGTTCCCTCTCTTGCTGCTGTCAAATGAATAAATAACATCCTTTTTAAAAAAGTTTATTTATTTATTTAAGTAATTTCTATACCCAGCGTAGGCCTCAAGCTTATGATCAAGAGTCGTGTGCTCTTCTGACTGGGTCAGCCAGGTGCCCCTCTTGTTTTTTCTTTTCTTTTTTTTTTTTTTTTAAGTTATGTATTAAGATTTCTTAGCATAATTCTTCTGCATATGGTTTCAGATGGCTTCTAGGACATTTATTTATTTTTTAAAAGATTTTATTTATTTATTTGACAGAGAGACAGATCACAAGTAGGCAGAGAGGCAGGCAGAGAGAGAGAGAGGGAAGCAGGTTCCCTGCTGAGCAGAGAGCCCGATGCAGGGCTCGATCCCAGGACCCTGGGATCATGACCTGAGCCCAAGGCAGAGGCTTTAACCCACTGAGCCACCCAGGTGCCCCCTTCTAGGACATTTAAATGTGCATATTTACCTAATAAAAAGGCTTTAAATCAGTGATATGGACTAGTCATAACAAGCCATATGCAAATGTCGTAACTCACCACACTGATCGCATTTTATTTAATTATCTTTCTTTAATGTCTGTTTTACTAGCAATACTACAAGCTCCATTAGGTCAGATGCTGTTTTGTTTTAGTTTGTCTTGATTTGCTCCCCTATCCCCAGTGTCTAGGAAAATGTTTAATACAGTGTAAGAACTCATTGAATTCTTGCTGGTGAATGTTGGTGGTTGCTGATATACAGATAACATCAGAGAAAATCTTTAATGCATGACTGAGCTGGAAGAAAATTAAGAATATCTATAAAGAGGTTTCTCCTCAGATGATATGCCTCTCTTTTAAATCCCAGAGTCTGAGTTATTGGTGAGAAATGGACAGAAGATAAAGCCTGCTGTCAAAGCAAGATCAGAAGTTAAATTAAAAAAAAATCTGCATAATGCCACTCCTACTTGTCCTCTCTCTAAAACAAAAAATTTTTTAAAAAATCTGCGTAAAATCAAGTACTCCAAAGGTCACCATCTTCACTAATTCATTTACCTGCCTCAAGCAAAAAAATAAGCATGCCTAGGTCCACAGAGACAAAAAGTGGTGACATACACCTTAGCTCTACATAGAACAGAATGAGGGAAAACAACTTCCCTAAGAAATAGTAATCCCAGTTCTCTTGCTCATTTGAGCAGGTCACAATTCTTGCTGCCTTTGTAATTCTGAAAAACAAAACAAAACAGAACAGAACTTGAAAACATTATTTAAAGTGATTCTAGACTGATAATAGTCTCTGATGTCTATCAGAAGCAAATATTGACCCTCTTTGAAGAAAATAAATTTTAAAAGCTTCAAAGAATTCTCCCAGATTATGGTTCAAAAGTATATTATGTCATTTAAAAAGTCACTAATTCACACACACAAAAAAATTATTAAGAGAGAGAGTCATGGAAATAATAAAACATAAAATCAGATTTGCAAGAATTGAGACGTTAGAGATAAAGACTACAGAATATAAAGTGTGCTCACGATGTTTAAATGAATAAAGGAAAAAATTAAAGTATAATTAAGGAACAAAAGAATATAAAATATAGGTTGTCATGTTTAGAAAGGAATCAGGTAAAATTTCTAAAAATGAAATAATTTAAACTAGAAACTTATGCTAATGCCTGAAGGGCAGATTTGGCACAGCTAAAGATAAATCATCAACTAGAAACATACCTGATGAAAGTATCCAGAATATAGGACAGAGAGGGAAACTAAAGAAATTCTATGAAAGAATTGTTGCGAAACATGATAGACAAAGCAAGAAAATTCACCGTACACCTAATCACAGTTCTTGAAGGAATAATAAGGAAAATTTGATTGAGAGACTGTTTAAAAAAAAAAATAGCTGAAAAAAGCTAAAAGAATTGTTGAGAAATACCAACCCATGGATTCCAGGAGCCCAACAAATTTTAAATAAAAATGATTAAAGTGAAGAAAAGTGTTTACTTACTCTCATTAAAATACAGAATACCAAAGACAGAGATATATTTTTTTCTCAAAAATGTTTTTATTTTTGGGGCGCCTGGGTGGCTTAGTGGGTTAAAGCCTCTGCCTTCAGCTCAGGTCATGATCCCAGGGTCCTGGGATCAAGCCCTGCATCGGGCTTTCTGGTTCAGCAGGGAGCCTGCTTCTCCCTCTCTCTCTCTCTGCCTGCCTCTCTGCCTACTTGTGATCTCTGTCTGTCAAATAAATTAAAAAACAAAACAAAACAAAACTTTATAAAATTTTTTTTATTTTTTACTTTTTTATTATTATTTTTTAGATTATTAGAAACATCTGTATTACAAGTCTTGTTAAACATGACAGAGTTTTTTAAAGCAGATGGAAAGGAAAGGGAGAAAGGCATCATTTGAAAAACACCTCAGAACTGGGACTCCAGAGCCCCACAGCTGGATTCAAATACTGAGTCAAACCCTCTTTAACCGGGTGACATTAGGCAAAAGGCTAAACTGTCAATGCTCTAAATAATTTGTAAACTAGGAATCACAGTTATAGTTCCTACCTTATACTCACTGGGTTGTTTTGAGGGTTAAATAAGTTAATTCTTATTAAGTGCTTAGAACAGAGTCCAGTGTGTGGCAAATACTAGATGAATAGTGTTTAAGTAATACATAAAATTTAAAAATACAACAGAATAACAATTAGCTGACTTCTCAATAGCAGCAAAGGAGTATAACCATAATACATTCAAAATGATAAAATAAAATAACCATCCATCTAGAATTGTGCATCCAGAAAAATATTTTTAGAAATACATCAAATAAAGCATTTTTAACAAAACGAAGAATAAACAAATAAATCTGGCAGTCCATTGGACTCTTTGCTAAAAGTTCTTCTAAAGAATCTACTGAAGGTAGAATAAGTGATCCCAGAAGAAAGGTTTGAGATGTAGAAAGCAAGGCTGAGCAAAGCAAATGGTACAAAAAAGAGTAAATCTAAACAAATGTGGTTTGTTTAAGAAAATGTAAACAACTTCTTAATCATTATGGAATAAAATACTTGATAACAATGGCATATAATTACAAGTGATAGGAGTTAAAGCATTCGATATCCTCTTACTCTTTGACAAGAGGGTAAAACATTGCCTAACACTACAATATGCAATAGATAAGTATGCAAGTTACATAAGCAAGATAAATGTTTTAGAGGATCGTAGAGAACAGTGTTTTCAGAATAGAAATAAAGCATGGAATAGAAGGGACAGAAGAGTACTTGATTGCTTGGAGTAGAATCAACCCTCTGCAAAACCTGAAGATAAACTACAAGCTTCTAACAAGCCATCATTGCAAGGGGCAGGATACTGCTAGCACTTTCAAGTGACGTCACCTGGGGGGGCGGTGTGTGCTTCCATGGGCAGGAGTCATCACCTGCAGGAATTGACCCCCTGCAGACCCTCAACACTTGCTTCTGTATCACAGCCTGTCTGCGTTGGAATCCTTGGGCTTAATGGTATTTTTCCTTTCATTTCTAGTCATGTCGGGCACCACAAAAAGCAGAATTGGAAAGGTCATTCTCATCTGCCAGATTCTAATTCTCATGTAACTTTGTATGTTGCATTTTCTGATAGCTTCTTGTTTTCTGAAGCCTTCCACCTCTTCTGTGACCATTCCCCTCACATTCTTGCTTTAATTAAAACCTATTCCACATGATCATGCTTCTTTTTCAGTCCTCTTCAAGATTAAGCAAAATTTTCATTTCCCTACTCTTCTTATCATTGGACTCTTCATGTCACCGGTTGGTAGGTATCTTTTTATGTCCTCACTGATACTCCTGGACCATTTTTTTCTTCCTCATCCACACACCCCTCTATTTGTGAATCACAGTCATCATTTGAAATCATTTACTGCTTGAACTAAGTGCCGTTATCTACTATTCTTTTGGAGGGATGTTTCTGTTCATTCCTTGAAAAATTTTAGTTCCTGGCTCATTGTTTACAGGTCCTATAAATGTAAAGGAAATCTCAGTGGCTTATTTTTTATTCAGACTTCACTGTGAGATGGTGGAGAAGAGGAAGGCCCTGTTCCATGTGATCATTCAAGTATTCAGGCGATGAAGGCTCTGGATTCTTCACCTCCTGATTTCCAAGGTTATCCTCATGGTCAAAATCTTAGTGGAAAAGAGAAAGAATAATGTGTCTAAGTGGGATGTCTTTCTGACCAGATGGGGCCTCCAAATGTGGTGTGATGATTGGGTAGAAGTGTGTGGCATGGAAAGTGAAAGAATTCACCCGAGGCAGGACAGAGGAGAGAGTTGGCTGCATACGCTGCAGGGGGGTGGCAGGCAGGAGGCGGAGGAGAGGCTGTTTGCCAGGAGGTAGTGTGGGGGGCTGTTTTTAATGGGGGGAGATGAGGACATATGGTGATCTATGGAATCTACCCTTTATTGGGTAAACGTGCCTTGTTTTTAAGTAGCCCACTGGTCACTTAGGGCCTGCGGGTATTTTGAGGTGGGTCTCCTGATGGGCTTGTCTATATTCCATCCCTCAAGCCTATTTGTCTAAAAGCAGCCTCTACAAATAGGATCATGGCAGAGGTTTTTCTGATGCAGATAACGGGGGCTGGGACAGGTGGTCTGGATAAGAGTGCCTAGAAGGAAGGAAATGAGTTAGTGAATAGCTAGCTAGTCTCTTCTCGTGGCACCAGCTATCTGGCAACCCAAAGTCCTGTTCATTTACTGCAACCATTGCAAAGGTCCTGATCTTTAGGTGCTGTTCTACATAGCAATATTCATCAGGTTTAAACATGGCTCCTGAGACCTATGAAACAAAAGTCAGATTTATGTCTCCTAACCCTTCCAGTCCATCCCCCAACACACACACACACACACACACACACACACACACATACACACACACACCCGGTGGTGGAGCAGGGACAAGATAATTACAATTCACATTTCCACTTTGAAAAGGGAGATTCATGACGATGGTAAAAGCTGAAGGGTGAGCATTGTCAAAGCCTTCTGCTGTGGGTGAATGGAGTTCCTGGATTAGACCTGCTTCTGTTCTGTGGCAAAAATGCTTTTGTTCATAGTTATTTGTGACCTCTAGTTTCACTTTCTGGGAGGTTTGTCCTTGCCTATTATCTTCCATGGCCACAAATGAAGTGGATTTAGGGGAGTATGACTTCTGGGGCTATAAAGCTTTTGTAGTCACTCCATTCTGGCACAAATTTGGGACCCCAAGGATTGTTTTGTGGCCCAGACATTCAAAGCCTATTTCAATTGAGGTTTGTCATTTCTTTGTCAGTATAATTCCCTTGAAAATTCAGTAGGCTTTGGATTGATTTGCTTTCATTAGTTTTATGTGTCAGTAAACACACCCACAACCTTTCCCATACAGAATGCTAAAGCCTGGTGTCTTTGCTTCCAGGCCTCCAGGCCTCTCTCAACAGTGTGGCACCAACTGTGAAGCCCTTAGTTTTAGGGGAAGGCCACATCGCAACCTCATCTTTGCCAAAGGTCTGAGTCTTGGTGGGGCTTTGTTTTTCAGGGTATTTTGTCTCTTACTTTTTGAGTTTGGAGTTGGTAGCAGTGAGCTTTATAAGCATTTTGAGACCTCAAATCTCTGTTCCTTTTCGTTACTGTTTCTAAATCAGTTCTTGCCTCGGCTTATTTCTTTCTTTGGAAAACTGCTGCACACATCTAGTAAAAGTCAATACACACTTTTAACATTTTTCTGACCTCACCCAGAGCCAGAGGTTCAGAGGTAGTTATTTGGTTTTACAAGTACTAGAAGGTGTAAGTTATTGAGATGACTTGTCTCTGCATAGCAAGGGTCTCTAACTTTCTAGTGTCCTAATACATCATTGTCACTTGGCCATTAAATGGAAGCCATATGTTTCTATTGTGATATGGGCCCATTGTGGTTCCAGCATCATCTTTCATTCATTACATTCTCCATAACTATCATACTGGAGCCACTATGGCCATCTTGTGACTCTCGATGCGCCAGATATTCTCTGAATTTAGAACATTTGCATTTGCTGTTATCTCTCTGGGTTGAAAAAACATTTTTTTAAAATTTATTTATCTGAGAGAAAGAGTGAGTGAGAGAGAGCATGAGAAGAGGGAGGGTCAGAGGAAGAAGCAGACTGCCTGCCAAGCAGGGAGCCCAATGCAGGACTCAATCCCTGGACTCCAGGATCACGATCTGAGCCAAAGGCAGTTGCTTAACCAATTCAGGTGCTCCTCTTTCTGGGTTTAGAGTGCTCTTTTCCTAGACATTCATGTGTCTGTCTTGTTGGTCTTTACTCTAAAGGCAACTTTTTCTGTGGGCCTTCTGTAGTCAATCTACTACCAGTCCATCAAATCATCATTTTATGACTCATTTTATCCACAATTTTAGCTAGTGTGACACCTTCAAACTGGCCCCACTGATTCTATAAAGCTTTTTTTGTTACTGGCACAAAATGTGTCCTAGGATCACATTATAACATCTTTATCTCACTTTTGAAATTAATATTTCTCCAAAGAGCCTGAAAACAGGAGATTAAAATCTGGATGCTATGGGTACTCATTGCTACTGAGCTAACATTGCTTTTAGGCTATCAGTAGATAATTTCAACTTTAGGGAACTATTTTATAATTTGTTTATATTTTTTCAGGAAATAATGCATTTTCATGATTCCAAGGTAAAGTTATACTGAAATATATACACATGCTTCCATTCCTGCTCCCTCCAGCCTATTCCCTTGACCTCTAGAAATAACTATAGGTCTTGACTAATTGCTTTATGTCATACTAATCCTTTTGTATGGATCCTTTATGTCATACTAATCCCATTTCTATATTACTCTGTAAGCCTATCCCCATAGGTAAACAGTTTTATTAGTGTCTTGTTTATCCTTCCATTGTTTTGTTTCGCAAGCACACATATGCACACATTTTCCCTCTTCCTTGCCCAAAATGTACATAAGATGGACACTTCTGGGCGCCTGGGTGGCTCAGTGGGTTAAGCCTCTGCCTTTGGCTCAGGACATGATCTCAGGGTCTTGGGATCGAGTCCCGCATCGGGCTCTCTGCTCAGCAGGGAGCCTGCTTCCTCCTCTCTCTCTCTCTCTGTCTGCCTCTCTGCCTACTTGTGATCTCTCTCTGTCAAATAAATAAATAAAATCTCAAAAAAAAAAAAAAGATGGACACTCCACTGCACTTGGATATATTTGCTTAAAAGTGTTTGTAAGCAATCTCTGCATCAGTGTACAGAGGGCTCCCTTTTTAAAAACCACATAATATTGCACTCAGTGAGTGTATAATATTATTCAACTAATTATTTATTGTTGGACACTTGGGCTTTTCCAGTCTTTGCTCTTACTAACATTGTTGCAATTAGTACCCTTGTGCATATGTGACTGCATACTTGCACGGATGTATCAGTAAGATAAATTCTGGGAAATGGGGCTTCTGGGTCACAGATTTATCTGAAATTTTGCTAGAGATGGCCAAATTATCCTGCATAGCAGTGGGGCCATTTTTTTTTTCCCACCAGCAATACGAACTTGGGATTTTTGCGAAGTTGATAAGTAAGAAATGATACCTTGATGTATAGTTTTATTTTGTATTTAATATGAGTCAGATGGAGTATCATTTCATGTGTTAAAGGGGCACTTATTTCCCCCAAGAATTCTCATATCTTTCTTTATAGGTCTATTAGGATTTTTGCTCTTTTCTCAATTTCTGATGGTTTTTCACATTTAAGATAATTTACCTTTGTCTGTGATAGCTGTTTTTATGTTTTTTTTCCTAAGTATATTGTCTTACAAGTTTCTTATGATGTTTCTCCTCACACTCTTAATAGATAGAAGTTTAATTTTATGTGTTTTCACTTGTCAAGTTTTCCTCTTTTTTTGAATTTTATATCATGTTTAGAAAAGCCTTCCCTAATTGAAAGTAATATGGAAATTCACTCATATTTTCATATCATATATTATGTGGTTTTCTTTTAAAAATCCATATCTTTTTTTTTTTTAGTTTTTCCTGGAATATGTAATGAGGTATCAGTCCAACTTTATCTTTCTCCAAGTGTTTATCCATTGTTTCAATCAATGCCAGTTCTTAAAATGTTTGCCAGCAGTCTTATCAATACGAACAGCCAGATTTATCATATTCTTATTTCCCATATGTATTTTTGTCTGTTTCTAGAATTTCTGTTCCATTGGCCTACCTGGTTATTCCTGTCCCAATACAATACCATTTTTTAAAAGATTTTATTTATTCTTAAGTAAACTTTACCCCCCAACATGGGGCTCAAATTCACACCCCTAAGAGCCAGAGTTGCAAAAACTAACTGAGCCAGCCAGACACCCCAGTACAATGTCGTTTTAATTGCTGATATTTTATAGTATGTCTTTTTACCTGTTTGGGCTAGTCCTCTATCTGTGTTCCTTTTCAGACATTTCATGGATATTACTGTTTATTTTTCCATGTAAAACTTCAGAATGAAATTTTCAAGTCCCAGAAAAGAAATTGTTTCATTTTGTTGTTTTCCTGAACTTCTTTTTAATTATAAGATATTTGAACTTAGATGGTCAGATTGAGCGTTCACATCTCAGCTCTTAAAGTTCCTAACTGCTAAAAAACAGAGGCTTTTCTCGTTCAAACCCAAAAATAATAATTATATAAAACTGATCTTTACTGAAGGCACTGCATATTTCTGGGACCGATGATTCCAGATTTTTCAATTTATAGACTTAAAAGCTTTCTAGAATCTTTTTCTGTGGTGATCATTTGTAGGGGAGGGGTTTACTTTGCAAGATCACTTTGTCTGCCTTTTGCCCGAATACTGTATACTTCCAAGTTTTAAGCTTTTTAAAATAAAACTATTTTCTCCTAAAATGATTAAAAATTCTCTAGGGAAGAACCACTGGTTTGGAGGTCTGTATACAATTGTGTAATTTTTGGCTCAAATGATTTCTACTTTGCCTGGAATTTTAACAATAGTCCTGAGGTTTTGCACATTGAACAGACTTTGAGCTCTTTAGCCAAGGAATCCTCGGTGACTGATTTGAATATTCCTGAGAGATCTACACCTGTGAAAAGAAATGGAAGAATATATTTGTCTCTCTACAAAGACTCCATCTGAAAATTAAATTGCATTTTCTTAGAGAAATTCCTTGAAAATATATTAAATCCTTTATTAATGTGCAGAAATAGTGCCATCCAAAAGAAAAAATGTCCAGACATATATGATGTAAAGTTCTCATAATAACTATACTTCACCCACATTGCATATACATAATTTTTGCAGTTACTACTTATACTATTAAATACGGTACCTCAGTAGACATTATGTGCAATGTGGATGAATTTGAGTTTATTATAACAATTTTAATTTATACATTTCCTGACATCTGTGGTATTCTATGTAGTTATGGTGAATGTTGGTTTCCTTTTGGTATTTTTTTAAAAGAAAGAAAAGAACACAGAAATTTTAAAAAGTGTCCAGTGTCTAATTATGTTTCTGTGTAAGAGGTTTATGGAACTTTTAATACATGTGTGTGATGAGATTTCACACCATCATAATTAATACATTTATTCAGTACCTTTGTTGACAGCTTCTTCTGTGTCAGTCAGTGAGGCAGGCACTTGAGATATAAAGATGAAGGTAATACAATTCCCACCATCAACAAAATAAAAGCCAAAGTGATGGTGGGGGGGTGGGAACTTGAGTTTATAAGAAATAATTACAAGACAAAGTGATGACAACTTTTCGAGCAATCTCATTTAATATTTATAACAACTCAAAGACTGATGTCCTTTTATAACCTCCATTTTATAAATGAGGACTATAAGGGATTTGGGAAAGTCAGATACAGTAGAGATATGTTTAAAATGTTAGGAGAACAGAGAGTAGTGGGGAGTTTGGAGAAGTAGGGTATGGCAGTCAGATGAGTTTTTGTGAGAAGAAATTGTAGCAAGAAATCTGACAGGATCTATGCTAGGTATTACAGTAGTGAGAAGGCAATCAGCAGAAAATATGGAGAGTACAAGATAAATACCACATTTTGATGGACTGGATATGGTTGAGTCAAGAGTAAGTAGGATATTTCTCTGTTTCTTGCTTAGATAATTGGTAGGATGAAGTGATTAATAGAAATATAACTATAGAAGGTTAAATGGGTACAGGAGAAGAGAGTTTCCTTATTTAAATTATGGTTTTAGATTTTTCTAATTTATGATTTATAATTCTATAAATATTTTGCCTTTCCATTGTGCATTTTCTTTGTTTATAAGAAAAGACCATTAGAATGCTTTAAAATACTTGTATTTATTTCAAGCAAAGTATAAAAGTATTGGGGTGCCTGGGTGGCTCACTTGTTAAGCATTCTGCCTTCAGCTCTGGTCATGATCCCAGGGTCCTGGGACTGAGTCCCACATCAGGCTCTCTGCTCATCAGGAAACCTGCTTCTCCCTCTCCCACTCCCCCTGCTTCTATTCCCTCACTCGCTGTGTCTCTCTCTGTCAAATAAATAAAATCTTTTTTAAAAAGTATAAAAATATCCTTAAATAATACCTAGAATCAAGGTAGGGGTAAGGCAGTGAAAAGAGGCAAAGTTGGAGAAGGCCTTGAAGAGGCTCCTCTATCTCTGTGGCACCAACAATGTGAGAACTCACCTTCCTCTTATGTCACTCACAAGGATCAACTGGGATTAATTTGAAGGAGAAAAACAGGGAGGTATGATGTGGTTTGAGAGGCACTAAGAAAGTGTTTCCTGAGGGAAAGTGGTATTTGAATTGAGATCTGACAAATGAGTCATAGTTAATGTCATGAGGAGGGGCATTGGTGAAGAGTGTTCCTCAGACTGTTGGGGAGGTCTGACCAGGGAGGAAGGGAGAAGAGGTCAGTTGGCCAGAGTGGTTACAGCAGTGTATGGAAGAACGGGGTGAGGTACAAGAGATGAGACCAGAGGGGAATGATGTGTGAGGCCTCCTAAAGAATTCTGCTCTATTTTAAGATCAGTCAGATATTACTGACAACAGGATAATATTTTTATTGTTCTTGTTTTGTTTTGCTTTTGAAAAATTCATTCTGGTTCAAGTGTGGACAAGAAGGGAATAGGATGGATGGTGGTGAGTTCTCCCAAGAAAGCAAGGAAAGTGGCTAAACCCCAGGTAGCCTGTGAAGGAGAAAATAGACACTAAGAAGGTATTTTTAAAGACTTGAATTAACAAAGCAACCATAGTGGCATGGAAAGAATATGTTAGAGAATTCTTTTTTAAAATTGTGATTTATTGCCTAAAATCTGTGGAATAACACTAATAGAACTGAAAATGTCTTCTGATCTTAGCATTCCATCCAGTTTTTTTCACTTTCCTTTCAGTGTTCATACATGATTTCTGCATATGTGTATTTTAGATATATTCTAGACTTTCTACTAGTCTGTCTTCAATAAAAAATAATTTCTCCAAGTAACATTAAACTATAGTTCTTTAAAATTAATTGAAAACTTTACAGTAGTTTTCTTGGTATAAAGCAGATATAGTTTAAAGCTCAGAAAGGAGATTCTGGATTTAGTGTAGAAGGATCTCAGAATAATGTATTCCAGATGAAAACACAGAGAGACTGGAAAGCCTGAACCCCTAAGGACGCTCACTTCTCAGTTCCCTTTCCGTCCCTCGACCTCATTCCTCGACTGTGTAAGTGAAGAATTCCTCCAGATTTCCAGAATTTCTAATGTTTTTCCTGTTATTTCTTTAGAACTCCCAAGTGAGAAAGAATCTCGCTACCTTTGCCTTCTTTTTTCCCTTACCAAACCTGCCTGTACACATCTTTTGAACGACCATCTTCTAAAAATGCATTGTCCAAGCCCTTGGTTTCATATCCTGTGCTTTCCACTGTCATTTCTTTCCCTTTTTAAAAAATATTTTGTTTATTTGACAGACAGAGATCACAAGTAGGCAGAGAGGCAGGCAGAGAGAGAGGGGAGGAAGCAGGCTCCCTGCAGAGCAGAGAGCCAGATGTGGAACTCGATTCCAGGACCCTGAGATCATGACCTGAGCCGAAGGCAGAGGCTTAACCCACTGAGCCACCCAGGTGCACTCTTTCCCCATTTTTGAACAGTTTCTTTTGGTTATTTGTATTTAACCAATTTCATTATGTTTTCTCATTTTGAAAGATTTTTTGTTTACTATATTTTGAGGTCTAAGAACTCAATCATACATGGAAAAATATTAGTGATGATTGAGAAATGTCTTAACAGACAGTCAAAGGGCTTAAGGTTGGAATGACATAGGTTTAGCTACAGCAAGAAAAATAAATGGGAGTCAAAAATCACTAGCACGGATTTCTCAAGGTGTACCTAGAATCAAGAAAATAATGGTATCAAAGTTGGAGCACGATTACGCCTATACTGTCCCCACAAATTTTTGGCTCTTATGGTTTCATCAGATCAAAATACTACTGCAGAAAAAGCAGAAGACATGTATATCTGCTTTACTTTCAGGAAAATGAGAATTTTAACATTACTTCTCCATGTTTTTGACAGCAGAAAATTGAACGGAGACAGATAGTATGTACACATGTGGGTAATGACTAAGATTTCATCAATATGTAACTGCCTCAGGCGCAACCCACTTCTAATAATATAAAATTGGAAGATTTTGCCTTCAACAGTGACAGTTGGCCTTAGAGAAGCAGATTGAAATAAAAGGAAGAATGTAAAGTGGTATAATGTCTTGCCTGTACAGCACCCTTTTCCTGGAAGGGGGAGGTGCAGGTTGGGTCTGGGGAGGCAGGTCGCCTTTGGTGTGCCTCACTGGAAAATGGGTTCTTGGTGATTGCCATGGCACTGAAGGGGACCAAACTACAAAACCCTGTAGTTGTCATCTCATTGGAGGATAATCAGATCATAAACAATCTAACACAGGCTCTTTGATGGCTGAAGAAAAGCATTTTCATGGCTATTATTTTCAATTGTATTCCAGAAATTCCACTGTGAATTAGCTGTTTGTTACTCTGAAAGCATTTTACCACAAACCATAATGCAATTTAATGTATGTAATTATAGTTCCACTTTTTAAAAAAGGGTTTCAATTTCTACCAACCGCCCAGGGAAACATTCTTTTCATGGCAAAGCATTCTACTTTGGAAGAAGAGGAATATATCTTTCCCTTCTTGGGAGATTCCTTACCAGCAAAGAGAACAATGGTGTAGAGAAGGTGAACAGATGGTAGTGTTCAAGAGGTCATCCAGGTGCTCATTTTTTCCTTCTGCCCAATTCTTGGGATCATTAGTCCTGGAGCTGATTTTCGTGGGTGGGTCAGTAAAGGATGAACTGGCCCTATAAGAGGGTAAGGTCTGGAGTGAGGGAGACAACCCCTGATACTAGCAATTTATTACTTTTAGTGAGGAGATTAATTTTCTAGGGTTTTTTTAATAAGGGATTTTTTCCCCTGTATTATATAAAGGTAAATAAGCTTCTATAAGGTAATTCTCAACCCAGCTGCTATAAAATGAGGAATATTGTAGAATAAGAGTTAGCCTGAAAAAGTGGTTTCCCTTCCTACTCTTTGTTCATGGAAGGGGAGAATGCAGGTTTATGGAACACTTAGGAAGAGATTTAGGGAGAATATTGAATCAGCAGCAGTGTGCAGTAGCCATATTTAACATTAATAATTTTATATACACATGCACATTCATCTTGGTTGGATAAGCTTTGAAAAGCCTTATATACCAAAGCCTTACTTAAGCTGGCTGCCTGCCCCATGGGCCATGCCTTCACTATGGCAAGAATGTTGATGGGTTTCTCTATAGATGAGATAACATTTGGGATAGACTTTGTTCTAAAGCTGTCCTCCAGATGTCCAATTTTTAAACCTGCTCTAACTTGTTTTCAGGGTTTAAAATATGTTAAAATGATTATAATTTTATATTTGTATATTTTGAAGGAAAACATTTATAAGAATTTAATTTTTAAAAATATACAATCTGAAAAATATAAAACAACTCACAATACAAAAGCGTAGGTCCTGTTATAGTGTCCAGAAAAATAGTTTTTAACATTTAGCCACTTTGACACATTATATTTCTGACAATTCCCTAAAACTAATAAGGGAATCTTTTGATGATGATAATAATTTTCTTTTATCCATAATAAATGCACTGCAGTGTATAGATGTGATAAACTCATCATCTTTGATTAACTCATGTTTATTTGTATTTTCTTCCCTACAAAGCAGACTCCTTTAAGACACATTCCATGTCAGATTTACTTTATACCTCCCGTTACTTTAAATATAGTAAATGATCAAATAATATTAGTTGAAGAAGTAAATGTATCCTTACACTGATACCTGCTTCCTTTTAGGTGTTTGTGTTATGGCTAACAGAGCCATTCTCCAGACCTTAAAATACCCTACAGGAAATGACAAACTAGAAAACCCTCAAGAAATTTTCATCACCATTTTTCTTTTTTAAAATTTTGCACTCAGGTGTGCTTCATAGAATTTCTACTCTCTTTCAATCAAGAAAATATATTCACTCCATCTGACAAATAGATTTAATTTGATAAATAATTGTAAGCTTTCACAAAGCAGCCTTTAACTTTATATATTACAAAAATATATTAAAATCCATCCACATTTGGGTTGGCAGTGTATCTTCTTGATCTCTATCCTAAAGAAAACATAACCAGTCAAATGTGTGATTTACTTTCATAATTTTGCCCCAAATACAGCTGTTCTTCATTAGTGTATGTATTTGCCAGATCCTAGGGTATATTTCCAGATAGTAATAATTTAAAAAGTTTTTTCTTCTTTGGGCTTTTATAAAAAACAAAACAAAACAAAATACTGATTTCCATACATTATTGCAAAGCTGATGATCTTTCATCAGTTTCCTTATACAAATGTGAATTTTTGGAAATGTTTGACTATTTTGCCGTCAAATCAATGCCAGTAGTGTAAGTATTATCCTCATTCCAGATATCATGTCATAAGGAGCAGAGTTGGCCTTATATATGTGTAGTAAGATCTCATTACAAGAGGACTTGTCAGGGACAGGCAGACTTTATAGAGTTTTGTCCAGTCACCTTTTGGATTTGGAAAGCAGGTGGATTTTCTTTTTATCTTAAAAAGTTCTCCCTATGAAGAGGCAAATACTCCTCTGAAAGTGGTGCTTAAAATTCCCAGCCATTTGGATTTTGGTGTAGTAAAGGAAAACAAGTTTCCATACATCTATGAAAAGAGTAACCACTAAGATGAAATGACTAAACAAGATGACGTGTAGCCCGGGAAACTACAAGAACTTAGCAAGAGAGTCTGGTGGCCAAGGATAACTGTCAGAGACTAGGTCTTGTATCAGTTATAGCTGTCAGAATTTCCCCATAGTATTTACTCTAGTGGCCACTCTCTGTTCTAAGTTAAAAAGTTAAATAGTAACCTTTATTAGGAGTTACATAAAGGATGCTTGTTATTTAAGATCCTGGATTTCAGGGGCGCCTGGGTGGCTCAGTGGGTTAAAAGCCTCTGCCTTCAGCTCAGGTTGTGATCTCAGGTTGTGGGTCCTGGGATCGAGCCCCGCGTCGGGCTCTCTGCTCAGCAGGGATCCTACCACCCCCCCCCCCGCCTGCCTCTCTGCCTACCTGTGATCTCTGTCAAATAAATAAAATCTTAAAAAAAAAAAAAAGATCCTGGATTTCAGTGACTAGAGAGGAAGAATTAATGAAAGTCACGGTTGAGTAACTACATCAAACTTGGGAGCAGGGTCCTTGTGTATTAATAGTGTGGTACGTAAAACTGTTGTAAGGAACAATTATAGAGTAATGGCAAGGGCTGTGATGAATGTAATTCTGTTGGGATGCAGCTCAGGTATTGCAGGAACAAATGCCAATATTTTTTCCATACAGGGATTAATTACATGGTCAAGAGCTGGAATTTACAAGGAGGCATATTAAATAAAATAGCAGGCAAGCTTGAACTGCATTCCCACAAAAGCCATAAAATGGGAATACCAAGAGAACTGGCAAATGTAATCTTTCACCTATTTTTGTAGGCACAGCTGTCCCGATACAGGTTGGGGAGATGGAAATTTGTGAGTTGCAAACTGTGTGCCACTTTGGAAAGATTCAATATGAATCTTATGCAGCTATTAAAAGACCTGTGCCTTTGAACAGGAATGTCTCAAGTGCACTTGAATTTGAGTAGAAACAATATATATATTTTGTCTCTATTGACATTTCCATTCCCAAAGGGAATGCTTCCATTTATTCATTGGCTAATTGAGCTCAACTCATACATGCTGCCTCCAAAATCATTGGAAAGCCAGTGAGCTCCTCTGCAACTTGGCAGGCTTCTGAAAATGCAGTATGGAATTTTCAACAATGGAGGTCAAAACACAGAATGATTTACAATAACTTCAGCGGCATAACCCGATTCAGTTCAAAAATCTTTCAGGAGCTACCCACTCCACTTAGAATCAAATCCAAACTCTTCACCATCGCCTCCAAATCCTTCTGTGCTATGACTGCCCCTGTTTCTTTCCAACCTCATTTCCTAACCCCCTCTTCTCTCTCACTACAGGGAGACACTGGCCTCCTGCCAGTTCTTCAAAAGGCTCCTTCCAGCCTCCTGGAATGTGGTCGCCTCTTCCTGGAATGCTGTTCCCCCTGCCCTTGGTATGTCTGTCTCTTTTTTGTCCTTTGGGTCTCAGCTTACTTTCCTCTTCAAAGAGGTCTTCTCTGACCATTCTTTCCAAGACATATTTCCTAATTTTACCAGTGTTCCATCTTGGTTACTTCCAGAGAATGTATCACAAATTATCATTCTTTACTTCTAGAGTAACTCCCACTCTGGACTGCAGCCACACTGAAGATTGAAGGTAGGCATGTGTCCTCAGTGCCTGATACAGGGTCCCAAGAGTCTAACAGTGCTTTTTAAAACTAGGTTATGATATCCATATTATGAGATGTGATGAGCATGAAATAAATGTAGTAGAATGGAATATATCAGAATGCATTGCACAGGGTGAGATAAGTACTTTTTAATGAAAATACAATTTCCGAGGTCAGAATAGGGGTGTGTGTGGGTGTGTGTGTGGTTGTGTGCGCACGCATGCTGCATCATGATATAAAATGTGAGCCTCAGGGAAAAAAGTCAAGGCCATAGGAAGTTTTAAAAACATTTAAAAAACATGTTTAAAAAACATTTGTTGAATTAATGACTTTGGTCCTTCGTATGGAAATGCCTGTTTACAAGTCTTCCCATGCAGTAGACTGTTCAGAGTAGGAAGATGCTGATGTGTCTTTTCAAATGTACTAGAAAGTCTCTGTCCTCAGGAAATGAAAGCTTGTGCTGGTTCCATCCCGTATTGCTTAAATCTTTGCTCTTTGGCTTCCTTCACTGTGTTATTTCCATGTTCAGTGTAAAAGTTGCTGTGACATGCAACATTATGGACTTAATGATTACATATAAGTTAATATTCTTAAGATCCTTTCTCAAAAGGGGGTTTAGGTGGAAGGAAAGATTGAGGGGAAAGCATACTGGCCTCAGAGAACACAGGGACAAGGGAATGGGGGCATGTTGTCGTGTATGTAAAGTATGTAAAAAGCACATATGGAGTTAGCTAACTTCACGTATTTGTCTACTTCACAATCTGCAAAAACAGGGTCCTCATACTTTGTGTGGTCAGCCAGAAAAGAGTAGTGGTAGAAGGGAAACCAAAGTGTGTGTTTTAGTTATAGGAACTGATCTGCTCTAGTCCCATTGAGCTATATCTGGTTAGGTCACTTCTATTTTGTTTTGTTTTGTTTTTTCATTGTTTGATCACTTGCTTTGAGTTGCCATGTACAAAATACATTCCACATATTACAGTGATATTCAGACATATTTGAAAATTTCAGTTGAGTGTCCACTTGTGAAAGAAAGGAGAATGGAGAAGACTTTGCTTCTATATAACAGTGTAACTCATTTCAGAGGCTTAAGAATTCCTTCTAGCCAACATGGTTAAATTTAAAATATTTCCAAAATTCCTTACAGATCAAGAGGAAACAAAATAACAAACAAAAATTAAAATGAAAGCATTGTCACCAAATTGGAGCTCAGTATTTCATTTTCCTTTGGAGTTCAGCTTGCTGGGGGGAAAAGTCCTTGTTCACATTCCACCCAAGCAACCATCATCCACACCCACTTTCTTTTCAAAGGAAAACATTTACTTTTGTGACTTGGTCGTAATGAAACACAAAGGACCTCTTTGTGTGTGAAAATGAAACTGGGTGTGAGCCTTTTAAGGAAAAATTAAAGAAGGATGTGTATGTGGGGGGTGAAATCCCTAAGTCTTTCTCAGCTGTTCCTGCCTACCTCCTACTTAGAAACCAGGCTGCCCTGTGAAGCAAGGCCCAGATGTTGTGTATCAGGGAGCAGAAAAGCACCTCCCTGGGCTCACAGAGGAGGTGTTCACACAGCACCAGGTGGAGACTATTCATAGCACTAAGGTACAGCGCCCAGTACAGAGCAAAAATCTCAGCCGGGCAGCGCCTAGCAGACACGTTCTAGAAGACTGATGGGCATCTTCCTGGAATGTTTGCATCCTGTTTAGATTTCCATGCCGAAGAAGAGCTCAGCTAAAAGTAAAGCAGAGGGGATAACCTATTTGAGGTGACCCGTTCTGTGCCCTGGGAGAAATGTGGGTGGCAATGATGCATTTCTGAATGCAGTACTTTAGGAGGATACAACAAACACTGCAAAATATAAAAAGAAACAGCACCTTCAAGGCGATTTCTGGAATTGTCTAGGAGATTCTAGAAGGCTTACTTCCTAGCCATTCCCCCCTTCCACCCCTTCCAGCCCCTTCCAATCTCCTGCTTTCTCTCTGTCCTCCTCAGTTACTCCCAGCTCATTGGGTCTTTCTTCTCAGCCTGCATACCCTTGTGGTCTAGCCTGTCCTGAAATCGTCATTCATTTCTCCCCACTGTCTTCTAGCTTGTGCTATTGCCCCTTTTTCTACTGGCAAATCTCTTAAGCAACTGGTTTGTATCCCTACCCCTCTTTGTTCAGAGCCACTAAAAACCCACCAGGGTACTGAGACTATGCTATGGAATTTCATCATATAACAAAATATGCTTAAAATTCACAGGTCTTGGGGCACCTGGGTGGCTCAGTGGGTTAAGCCTCTGCCTTCGGCTCAGGTCATGATCTCAGGGTTCTGGGATCAAGCCCTGCATCAGGCTTTCTGCTCAGCAGGGAGCCTGCTTCCTCCTCTCTGCCTGCCAGTCTGCCTACTTGTGATCTCTATCTGTCAAATAAATAAATAAAATCTTTGAAAAAAAAAATTCACAGGTCTTTCTCCAGCCTTGTACTGCTCATCCTCTACAAAGCATTTGACATGATCCTGCTCTGCTTTTGGAAAATTAATCCTCCCTTAACCTCTTTTAGCTTCTTTCTTTCCTTTTATGCTGTGATCAGTTGACCTCCTCTCCCTTTAGCACCTGTTTATCTGTATCTTTTATCTTCTTTTTTTATAACACTCTACACTCAGTGGTAGGTCCTGTGACTGGCCAGGTTAATCTTTCTTTGATTAGGCTATACTTCTCACCTCCCCCTGGCCCTCCCTTCTTCTCTTCTTAGACTTCCCTTCTCACTATTTTGGCCATAGTCAATGAAAGCATTTAACTGTATGATGCCACCTCTCCACTCCCAACACTCAGTAGCTTCCTGTCTCAGGTAGTCAAAACTAAACGCCTTGTGAGCTGGGTGAGACTGTTTTCCTGAGCCGAGGCTCCTCACCCTGTGCAGAGTTGTTCACAGTGCACTCACTCCTTCAAAGCCTACCTCAGAGAATACACACAAGCTGCTTTCTCTCCTTAAAATGTCATGTAGGGGACTCTGCACATCCTGCTTCCTCTCTGAGAATTTTACATAGGTAGCTTTCTCTCCTGGCTGCTGGAGAGAAAACATATCCATATCACTCTATCTCCCTTTCTCCTGCTTTATTTTCCCCAAAGGACTTCTGATTATTTAACAGATTATTTTAAAATTTTAAAATTTTAAAAATTTTATTTTGATAATTGTTTTCTTCCCCTACCAAAATATAAGCTACATGTTTTTTTTAGTGCTTTGTTAATGGTCGTAACCCCAGTGCCTGTTACAGTGCCTGGTATATAGAAGATGCCCAGTAAGTATTGAATGAATGAATGAATGAATATTAAAATACCTTTAATGTTGAAAATCAGTGACCACATAGGTGTGGATCTATTTCCTGGCTTTCTCTTTGGCTTCACTGATCTCTGTGTGTCTTGAGGCCAACAACACAATGTCTTGTGGTAAATCTGTATAGTAAGTCTTGAAATTAGGTACTGTAAGTCCTTCAATTTTGTCTTCCTTTTCCAAGATTGTTTTGGCTTTTCTAGTTCCAGTGCATTTTAGCTTGTTAGGTCTTTAAAAGGCCATCTAGTATTTTGATTGAGATTGTATTGACATTTAGATAAATATATATAGAGAGAGATCCCATTGCTAAAATTTAAAAGACTGACAACACTAAGTGTTGGTAAAAATATGGAGCAACTGTAGCTATTATACATTGCTTAAGGAATGTAAAATTGTACAGCTACTTTTGAAACCAATACAACGGTGTATTATGAAGTACATATACTTATTGTAGGACCCAGTAATCTCACTCCTATGTATTTACCCCCAAATATGAAAACATATTTCACATGCAGGATAGAAAGTATTTATGAAAACATTATTCATAATAGTCTCAAACTTGGAAATGACTATCAAAAGTTGATTAGATAAGCAAATTAAGTAATACTGTGTATTTTGATATAATGAGTGGGAAAAAGGAGCAAAATATTAATACAATCAACAACATGGATGAATCTTAGCAATAGTGTGCAAAGTAAAAGGAGTTAGAGACATGAAACCACGTATTGTATGATTTCATTTATATGAAATGTTCACAAAAGACAAATGCATACAAGTCAATTGGTAGATTAGGGGTTCCTTGGGGCAGACAGTGGAAACTGGATGAACAGTAAATGGGCATGAAGGATCTCACTGGGGTGATGAAAATATTCTACAACTGATTTATGGTGATGGTTGCACAGGTTTGTAAGTATATTAAAAACCATTGAATAGTACATTTGGAATAGGTGAGTTTTATGATGTATAAAATACATCACTATAAAGCTTTTAAAAAGCTTTATGCTGAATTAATGATAACAAACACAATATAACTGTGTGCTATGTGATTCCATTTATATGACAGTCTAGAAAAAGCTGAACTGTAGTTACAGAAGGCATATCAGTAGATGCCTGAGGCTGGAGGTTGAGAAATGAGGTGGACTACAAAGAAGCAAAGGGAAACATTTTAGGGTGAAGGATCTATTTTATATTTTGATTTGGGCAGGAGTTACATACCTCTATACACTTGCCAAAATTCACTAGACTTTGCGCTCAAATCAGTGAGTTTATTGACACTAAATTATATCTCAGTAAAAGTAAAAAATAGCCCAAATAATACCTGTATGTAGCTAATTCTGCAATTTTATTTCTTTTAAGGTTTTATATATTCACTTATTTTATATATATATATATATATATAGAGAGAGAGAGAGAGAGAGAGAGAGAAAGAGGAGGGGTAGAATATGCTTGAAAATGGGGAGGGGGTTGAGGGGGGGGAGAGAAAGAGCAAACCCAAGGCAGACTCTGCACTGAGTGTGGAGCCCTATATGGGGGCTGGGGCTTGATCCCGCAACCATGAGATCATGACCTGAGCCAAACCAAGAGTCAGACACTCAACCAACTGAATCACCCAGGCACCCATCTGCAATTTTATTTCAATTATGCTTAGCTAAGATTACATTTAGAAGTTCTAAGTTCTAAAGCCCTTAGTGCTTACTCAAGATATATTTGATTCGTAGGACCCTAATGGTTCAGATAAGATGACAGAATAAAGGAATTTCTTGTAGATTCTCTATCACTTTTTACAATTAAATTTTAGGGGCACCTGGGTGGCTCAGTTGGTTAAGTGTCAGCCTTAGGCTCAGATCAGGATTGAGCCCTGGGTTGGGCATCCTGCTCAGCGGAGAGCCTGCTTCTTCCTCTGTCTCTGCCCTTCCCTCCCTTCTTGTGCTCTCTTTTTCAAAAAACAATAACATCTTTAAAATAAATAAATTAATTAAATTAAATTTTAATGAAATTATTAAAAGAAGAAAATAAGAAAACCCAGAAACATTCTTAAGCAAATGGCAAGATTAAAAAATATTCCAAAATTCAGTATATGTTTTTACAGATCTCCTCTCCCACCAAAGTGATGGCGAAATATTACACAAGAGCAGTTAAATCTAACTTGAACTCCAAGGCAATCCAAACATCCATTAGCAATAAACTGGAAAGACAAATTGTGACATAGTTAGATCCTATTTAAATCCTTGTCAGCAACAAAAAGAAATGAACTACTGGCAAATAAATGCATTAGTTGCACCCAAAAACATTTCGAGTGAAAGAAGCCAAACACAAAAATGTACATTCAGTATGATTCCATTTACTTCAAGTTCAAAAACATGCATAAATGTGTCTAAGAGGAAAGAAATCAGAACAGTATTTGCTTCTGATAGGAAAGAGATTGACAAGGGGGTGCAAGGGCACTTTTAGAGACAGGACAGTCTTTTGTTTCTCAAGTGGGTGTTGCTTACATGAATGTATAGGTTTGTCTAAACTGTGACTTTTACAATGCATATTTATAACCCAACTTAAAAAAAAATTGGCTGTCATGATACTAGGTCTCTAATGGTTAGCACATTACAAGGAGACATAAGAAAGTGTAAAGAAAACTATACACACATTAAATTGTATCAATCTCTTGAGAAACTTGTAGAACATAAGGAAAAATTCAGAAATAGCATAACCAGTCTCTAAAATGGACTGTACATAGTAAGTTTTTAGATAAGAATTGTTGGACATTTGGAGAGAGAATGTAAAAAACAGCTACAAAAAGAACAAAAGAGATGAAATTCTGCTAATGAACAATTCAAATTAGACATTACAAACAGAATGTGGGAGAAATTATGACATATGAGAGGTCACTCATATGTTAAAGACAAAATAATGTTTAATATTAAAGAATAAAAAATAGAACAGAATCAGTATTCAACAATGCAGTTAAAGTGTTCTTAAATATATAAAAATCAATGATACTGGGAAATTAAAGCACTTGCCTTGTCCTACATAGAATAAGAATTAACCAACTCCAAAATACTGTTTAAGGAAAAGGACAGTGCCTCAACTGTATGAAGGGAGAGTATAAAAAAAAATAGTTTCAAAGAGGATGAAATGTATGCAGTGTCATGGGGGAAAAAATCATCTCTTAAACAGCAGGTAGTTCAGTTTTAGAGAGATTCACTTTTTCTGGAAGAAGTTTCATAGGAATAGGGTTCTAAGCATGACACAGCATCAGGTTTCAAGAAGCTGTGGGTTGCTGGGGAGGAACTGGCTCTTCTTGTAAAAGACATCTAGAAGTAAGAAAGAAGAAGAAACAATATGAAGACTTCCCACAGAATTTATAATAGAAATGATGGGAGCCTGAATGCAACAAGATGATTCTTTTTTCATTAAAAAAAAAAAAAAAAGATTTATTTATTTACTTTTAGAGAAAAAGAGAGTGAGCAAGCAAGGGAAAGGGCAGAGGGGAAGAGAGCAGAGAGGCAGACTCCCTGCTCAGCACAGAGCCCAACTCCAGAGTCTGATGAAGGGGCTCTGCTCGATCCTACAACCTTGAGATCATGACATGAGCCAAAACCAAGAGTCAGATGCCTAACCAACTGAGCCAACCCAGGAAACCAACAAAATGACATTCTTAAACTACTAAAAGAAAATAATTTCCAGCTGCTATTTATATACCCAGCAAAAATATCTTTCAAAAAATGAAGATGAACAAAGATATTCTCAAAAGAAAAAATAAAGAATTTGTTTCTAAAATATATAAGTTATAGGGAGTTCTTCAGGCAGAAGGAAAATAGAGAAGGAAATTAATAAATGCAAATAAGAATAAAGAAAAATTGAGAGAATAAATAGGTGTATAGGAGAAATGAATATTGTTTGCCTATTGATCATACAAAACAGTGATAGCAATAGTGATTTTTAGGAGAGTCTAAAATATCTACAGTGAAAATGCTGTCACAGTAATGCAAAGAAAAAAAATGGGGTTAAGGTATTTTAAGTTTCTAGAAGTACCAAGAAGATTGTAAAACAAACAAACAAACAAAAAAACAAAAAAACAATAACAAAAAATTAAACCGCAATCCAGATAAAGAATTTCTGTAAATAACAAGAGGCAGAAGAAAAGCAACCTAATAGACAAATGGGCACAATGACTATCTGGCGCTTCATCTAAGAAGATATCCATATGATAAGATATCCAATATGAAAAGATGCTCAGGTTCCTTAGTCATCAGAGAAAGGCAATTAACATAACAGAATAAAGAAAATTAAAAGGCAGAAATTTAAAAAGTTGGTAAGTTTCGACAGCTGGAATTCTCACATTCTGCAAGAGATAGTGCCACTTGGTACAATTGTATTGAAATACTTTGGTTTACCTACTACAGAGAGCTGAATATAGTTGCTTACCCAATGGTCTAATAATTATACTCTGAGTTATACAGACATTTTCATAAGATCCATTGTAAGGTATGAGGTCAGCTACATTATTGCAGATCCACATACAAAGTAAAAATGAAGGACTCCTTCCTCAAGGAGAGTTTAATAAAACAAATTAGTACTGTGGACTGAAATCTAGAGGCCCTAAAACAAATCTCCCAGCAGATTAGAAAGACAAAATAATTCAGGAACTGAATAATCAATATGGAAGATCTCTTTCATTTTTTCAAAAGTGTGTGCATCTACACCAACACATTCACATGTCATCTATGGCAGTACCCATGAAATATTTATAAATGCTATCATATATTAGACTTTCATAGATAACCCATATACTCCAAAATAGTAGAAGTGGTATACAATATTCAAATATAGTCTCTTCCCTCAAAAGAATAAAACCAGAAATAAATAATAAAATACCGAAAGTCTTACCACTTACAAATGCAAAAATTCCACCTTAAGCCACATTGAGTTTTACTAAGAAGAAAATTTCCTAGTATCTTTAAAATAACAAAAGTAAGACCCTCCATAGTATAGTGCTCAAAGGAAAACTTGTAGAGCTAAAAAAATAAATCAGTGGTGAAGAAATATTTGTAAATACATTAACAAAGCATTACATTTCTGAAATTTGACAAAAATACAAAATAATCAAGTTTAGAAATAAAGATGAAGCAGAAATTAATACACATACCAAAATCTAGTCAGGATGAAAAGAAGGCACACATATAAAATTTAAAAATAAAATGAAGAAATAGAGAAATAATGTTAAGATTTAGAAAACTCTTTTATTCAACTCTATGCAAATAAGTTTGAAAACTTGGCCGAGGGGTGCCTGGGTGGCTCAGTCAATTAAGGGTCTGCCTTCAGCTCAAGTCATGATTCCAAAGTCCTTGGATCTAGCCCTGCCTCGGGCTCCCTGCTTAAGGGGAAGTCTGCTTCTCTCCCACCCCTCCCCCTACTCATGCTTTCTCTCTCTCTTTCAAAAAAAATAAGTAAAACCATAAAAGCAAAAAAAAAAAAGAAAGAAAGAAAACTTGGATAAAACGGATACGAAAGGTAGAAATGTAGAAATATTTAATGATAAAAATTACCTAGAGGAAATAGGGAATGTTTTAAGAATACAATCCTTTCCCCCAAAGCATCTGAACGAAACCATTGAAGAGGTTAATACAGTGAGATGGACAACTCCAACCTCATTTGAGCTTTCCAAAACACAGAGAGATGGAAATTATTTTTATGAAGAATGTCAGCATACCAGTGATACTAAAATCTGACCAAGGGAATACAAAAAGGAAAAGTGAAGATTCAGCTCTTTCATGAATATTTGTGCAAAAATCCTAAATAAAATATTTGCAAATAATATCTACCACCAATATATCACCAACAAATAAGATACAGTTAATACAAAGTATTATCATCAAAGTATTAAAAATATATTTATAATTATAATTATAAAAGGAAATGATCATTTCCTAAGATAGTGAGTGAAAAAAACCTATTAAAATCCAACACCTATTTCTGATAAAACTTTTATTAAATAGAAAAACAAGACTTTCTTTAAATATCTTAGGGTATTTTTTCATTTAGAAAATTTTAGTGTTTATGTAAGCGGGATCATCTTAGAAAGGCACTTCTCACTTCAGTACTGAAAAGTCATAAAATCCTTAATCCAGAAACATTACGTAATAAAGCTACCTTAAAAAGAAACTGTCATATTTGAAAAAGGATGGATAGATACTTATGGTTACTGAGGCCTTTTATTCACAGATTTACAAGTGGGAAAAACTAAATATTCATCAATGGGGAAATAATTATGGTTTGTTACTATACTTCAGAATAATAAAACATCATTTAAAGGTATGAGATAAAGATTTCCAAAATGTATCATCATGCATTATTTATTTAATTAAATACAAATTTTAAAGGACACCCAGCTATCCTAAGGGATTCTTAGCCAGTGAATCTAAGGGAAAAAGGTAAGTATTGGTGTCCTGTAAGTAAAAATTCAATTTTAGTTTTAAAAACTAAGTTAACTAAGATCTTAAAAGTTCTCGTCAAAAAAAAAAAGAAGTTGTGACTGTGTGTGGTGATAGTTATTAAGCACACTCACTGTGGTTCTCATCTTGTAATATATACAAATATTGAATCATTATGTTTTATACCTGGAACTAATATAATATGTCAATTGTATCTTAATTCAAAAAACTAAATTAACTAAATTGAAGGATTTTTTTAAAAGGATAAAGTGTTCTACTAAGAAATGCATTTTAATTCAACATGTTTAAGAAATAATATAAAATTATGACTTTATACAGTGATTGTTTAGAAAAGAATGGTGCAATGTGACCAAAATGTCACTAAAAAATGTAAGGTGAAGGCTGAATAGTGGAAGGCTGAACAGGTGATTAAAAAAAATACAGAGACTGCAAGAAAAGGGGTAACCCAGAATAAGGGGAGAAAAGGGGCACATACGCAGAGACATTAAACAGCAGAAATTGTTTCAAACTTGAGATCACCAAGAAGCAGAAAGATCCTTAGGTGAGGAATTAATACAGAAATGCTTGTGAGCATTTACTAATTTTATGCTGAATGGTGCCTGGCTGGCTCAATGGGTAGACCATGCAACTCTTGACCTCCATGTTGTAAGTTCAAGCCCCATTTTGATTGTAGAGATTACTTAAAAATAAAATCTTAAAAAAAAAAAAATTATGCTGAAGCTGAAAGCTGTGTTTTACATACAAAACCATATTATGTATGTGAATATCAGCTTTTAAAAGATAAAAGAGGGGCGCCTGGGTGGCTCAGTGGATTAAAGCCTCTGCCTTCGGCTCAGGTCGTGATCCCGGGGTCCTGGGATCAAGCCACGCATCAGGCTCTCTGCTCAGTGGAGAACCTGCTTCCTCCTCTCTCTCTGCCTGCTTCTCTGCCTACTTGTGATCTCTGTCTGTCAAATAAATAAAAAATCTTAAAAAAAAAAAAAAGATAAAAGATAGGATGTGCCAACTGAAGCAATGACCTCTAGTGTAACGTCTGATTTATGATTTGAGCCTATTTGTGTTTAGAGACTATTCTAGAAAATGCCGAGCAGTGTGGGGAGGAGTCTGCAAGTGCTCTTAGAGCCTGTGTTTATGAACTAACTGCAGGGTTAATTATTTCACTTGGTTAAGTAAGAATGTTCACACATTTATCTCAGTTTAATGTGAGGGGTGGGGTGGGGAGAGAGAGAGATTGTGAGATAGAAAAGGAGGAAAGGAGGGAGGGAATTGAGAACTATAACATGTAGATCTAACAGGAAATTTTGGTGTTATATTTTGAGTGGGACCTGCCTTAGTAATCTCACCAAATAAATGCTGGAGTTTCACAAAAGGTAGATGTCATTCTATGACAGTCTGTCTTTGGTTATTGCATCAGAGAAATGATTGCAGCTTCATGTGGTGGTGATCATGCTGGTTTCCAAATCACCACAAAACACAAGGGTAATGGCTCCATAGGTGTTGGCCCATAGGGTAATAGTATTTCTAGGTTGTAATAATACTGAGATTATCAATAAGCCAATCACTACAAACGTGGTGAAGAAGGATGTCATGGAACAGACAGTAGCAGAAGAAAATGAAGCAGAAGTAAGTGCGATCCAACATCAGCGAACACTTGCTGTGGACCACGGGAATCTTAAAGGGTTTCCTGAGTGAGAGGTAATTACAGCTACCGCTTTGTTGTACAAATGAAGTAGCTGTACCACAGACTGTTTCAGGATATACCTGTGGACACTGTACCTGTGGACACACAGTGGTGAGGTGTAGAGCAGGAATTAGAACCCTGTCTGGTTCTAGAGTCTTATGTTCTAATTATGTTTCTATCTTGTCTCACAAATGGGAATAATCTATATAATGACAAAAACAGGGGAAGAATAACTCATGAAGGCTTTTGGGCCAGAGAGCCATTCATGCTTTGCACACATGACCATTCTCTGAAAGGAACTTGTGCAGATGTTCTGGCTTGCAGATAACCAATTTATTACCAAGAAGATTTAACTTATAAATAGTAGAAACATATCACTTTTATGTTTTCCTCTCATTGCTATATTCAAGAACATTGCATTGGGAAGTCTTTGTTCAGTGATGGGAGAATTTCTTTCCTATATGTAATTGCACATAGATTTCCATAGCTAAAAATGTTGTATAGGAAAAGGGGCAAAAATAAACACCACAGGTGTGTAGAACTTAATCTCCTGTGTGTACACAAAAATTAAAGGGAATCTCATATAACTTGTGACTTTTTTAAAACATGTAACAGTTTGGTAAATATATACATGCATATGAACATAAAAGTTTATATTTTAAGAATATTAAACATTTCCTAAATCCATTAAGTCCCTAAAATGTATTATTATTGATGAGAAAAATTTGGTTTAAATAATAATGCAAAGTAAATAATCACTTTGGGAATTTAAGTGACAGACTCAAAAATTTATAAGAAAAGATTTATAAAGTAAAATTAGATGAATATAAAGTAATATTTCTCAGTAATTGCAATGGTGCCATTAAAGCCAATCCTAACCAGGAATGTAAAATGTTTATATTTTACATAAGAAACTGGTTAATTTGGATGAATGTCACTGATGTCAGTAAGGCAAGCAAGGAGGGAAAGAAAAGGAGGGAGCAGGATGGTCATCAGAGCATGAGTGGGTTGTTCCAGAAGTTACTTTGCAGAGGAAGAAGTTTGCAAGAGGGTGGACAGGAGTATCCAAGGGAGTCTTCTGTGACTTCACTTGGGCTTCCTGAACTCTGCTTTTTGGATTCTGCCTTCGCCTACATGGTTCCTCTTCAGAGCTCTTATTCCAGGCCACCTGCAGAGTAGGGCCCATTGGGTTATGTTTGAATGTAGATTATTCCCATGCCAAGACACTCTTACTATTCCAGTCTAGACCACTTGAAGAAATGCAAAACACAAGGGGGGTGCCTTTGACTCCTTTTCTTCTCCATTTCTAAAGCCTGAAACAACTCCAGGCACTCTTTTAGGCAAAGTCAACAACCCCTCCCCCCACCACTACAAACTGATTTGGATTTCGTGACTTTTAGGTGCATCATGCATTTGAGGAATTAGAGGGGTTGCCTCCTTTCTGGAAAATGGCAATCGCAAGACACTGTAGGACAATATAATACAAAACTGATTTTGTGTGAGAACCAGCATTCTCTGTAATGAGTTTTGTTCCTGGCAAAGAAATATATCATGGAGCTGGCTTGGTCTTTGAGCCCGTCTGGAGGGAGTGGTAGCTGAAATGTGTGTATGTGCTGGAGTCTGCGTCTCCGGTGTTGCATGTTTTCTTTTCAAACATCCCATTTCTTTAAGGGGAACAAATGTTTTCTCCACAAAGGCTGTCTCTGCCTCCCTCATGGCTGCTCAGGTTTCTGCCTGCCTTTTGGTTACCGTGTGGCTGGTGATTTCTCAAGGTCCCAGAGGAGGACTCGCGCTAGCTGTTAGGACTGAACAAACAATCCCGGCTGAAACCAGAACAGAATCTCAGCACACTGCTTTCACCATCACGGCCTTCAGCCCTGTTTCAGTTTTCCCTGCCAGATGAGATACAATATCAAACCCTGAGATGTTGCCAAGCTCAGCCATAACACAGACTCACAATAATTGCTGCCTTTAGGTGCCAGGCTGTGTACCAGGCAGTTGTCTCAACCCACACCATATTTAATACTCGTAATAATGCTCTAAGGTAAGCTATACCCTTGCTGTTTGAGGTTCAGGAAGACCAGAGAGGGTGAGGACATTGCCCAGAGTGGCAGGTCCTAAGTGGCCATGTCCTGCTGTTCCAGTGACATATCACTCCTGGCTTTCTCTTGTTCTGGTGCTTATAAAAACAAAAATGCATATATTTCTGATTTAGACCCTGCCTTTCATCCTGCCTGAATGAACATCCATGGAGCTTCTGCTACCAGACAGGCTTTGAGGCAAGCACAGAGAATGAGGTAGACAGTGTAGACACATCTAGGCAGAACGGAACTCATCTTTCCAGGCCATCTGTGAACACTGTCCACATGCAACACATGTTCTGGATGCACCATATGGCTCTAGATGAGAGCCTCCTGTCCCCTCAGTGTCTGTGCAGTTGCCTCTGCCAGGATGCGCTCCCCTGGGCTCCTCAGCTTTGCCAGCTCCTACTCTTCCTTCCAGAATCTGGCACCCATCACTTAATGCAGTGAGCCTTGTTCATGTCCTTGAACTCCTGAGAAAGAGTTGGGACTTTTCCCTCTATACCAGGGCACTCCACACAATGCCCTGCAGATCACACACTACTGGGCCTGTTGGTTGTTCGTTGTCTGTGCTGTTTTCATGCTACAGTGGCAGAGTTGAGTGATTACTAATGGGGTGACACTCTTTCTGGAAAGGACCAGATAATGAATTCCTTAGGTTTTGTGAGCCAGATTCTCTGTCATGAAAATGCTGAGCAGGTAAGGAAAGACTGTTCTCTTTTTATGGACACTCCATGGTCACTCCATGGTCACTAAACCTGGCTTAGTGGATCACATTGCTAGCAGTTATTTTGGAAGTGAGATGTTAGAGGTGATATAAGAGGTGAACTGCATTGGAGAAGCATGAAGATCATGATTAGAGACCATATGTTTTTATTTGTTACCATCTTCAAGTGACTTAGTCTCTATCCATAAAATCTTTCTTTCTTTCTCTGTTTCACACACACACAGTTTTAAAGTCTCTTGGACCTCAAAATAATAGACCACTATAGTTGTTTAATAAATCTACCATTTATCTATCTACCTAAGAAGGATTCAGTGAACATCTATTATTTCTAGCTTGCATAGTGGACAATGAGCACCTAGCAAAGAATAAGACCAATCTTTATTTTCAAGAGACCCCTTAAGTTAAAGCTGTAGAAAGAAAAACTTTAAAGATTAGTTTTGTATTTATTTAATTCATGCCAAAAATGCCTCCTTATTTTAGTCATCATGTAATAAACAACCCTCTGTTTTATCAGCTCTCTGGTGGTTTTGTAGATTTTTATTGTGTTCTCAGCTTCTGCTTTTGGAGTTACCCATCCCAATGGTTGTAGTCCACCTGGGGAAATTGTTCTATTTCTTCAATTTTTTATTATGTGGAGTACACATCTCAGAGTGTTCCCGTGGTGGCTTAAGATCCCTTTTCTGGGTTGTGGTGGATATATCTTGTTGAGCTTTTCATTCATAAAGGTTCCTAGGACTCCCTTTGGTCTTAAGTCATTAGTCTGGGTATTGGCTACTTATAAAATGTAAGTGCAGTTCATAATTAGAGAGATTATCCTAAGGAATGCCTCTTCTCAGTCATCTATAAAGATCGAATGAATTGGGTTTCAGTACTTTTCCCTCGAAGACAACCGTCACCCAAGGAAGCATCTGTTTATTTCAATCCCTTACTTTCTGTTCATAAATCAGAGAAGCATCTTCATGAGAAGCATCTCTACTGTGATTTCAGCCCCATCCCCTTCTCTAGGTTGAACACCCACCAGGGAGGTTTCTTCAAAAATATTTGACAGTTGGTAAAATGTGGGCACCTACCACTTGGGACAGAAGCTGGCCTTGGATAGCTGGGATGGCCTAAATGTCTCTGGCATGTACACTGACTAACTCTAGGAAGAAATAAGGGGAAATGATTTCTGTAGGAGGTTTTCTGTAGAGTCTGATTTTCAGCTCATTGAAAAATCAGAAATATTCAGTTCTATTTCCAGTTTTATAAAAGGGAAAATTGTAACTCTCTCTCTGTACTTTAACCTATTTCATGGCCAAAAAATCAGATCTTAAAATATATCTTTTATCTTCTCTCTCTCCTTCCCTTTCATCATCCTCCTGCCCCCTCAACGTGCACAATTGGGAATCTCTTTATATTCTATAACCACATGCAAAAGATGACCAAATATTTATTTTCAGATCATTTGCAGCTTACTTTAAAGAGTCAAAAAAAGTAGTAAGAATCAAAAGAAAGCAATAATCTTCTATTAGTACTAAAAAAAGGTCTCCCAAATGAACTAGTAGTGAAGATTGCTATATTGTTCTTCCTACCATGTGATTACTGGTAGTCATCACAAACTCTAACATCCAATGACTAAAACCTCCTTGGGAGGGAGACCATGATTTCTCTGGTCTTTTCATGTCTTGACTTGGCTTCTCTCTCATGGATATACTATATGATTGTCATATTTGAATTTTTTTTAAGATTTTTTTTATTCACTTGAAACAGAGAAATAGAGAGAGCATGAACAGGGGGAGAGGCAGAAGGAGAAGCAGACTCCCTGCTGAGCGAGGAGCCTGATGTGCGGCTCAGTCCCAGGACCTGGAGATCAAAACCTGAGCCAAAGGCAGATGCTTAACCATCTGAGCCACCCAGGCACCCCTGAAAACATTTTTTAAAAATATTTAGATACATTTCAGATGTATTTGTTGTATTTTTTTAATTCAACAAATATTTGTTGGGCACCAAACTGTGTGCCAGACCTTAGACCATATTCTAGATGTTTAGGACATAGTGTTGAACAAGACATAAACATTTTATGCCCGTGAAGCTTATATCTCATTATTTTGCTTTATATTATAATAATATTATAATAGAATTTAATAGCCTTGTACAAGGGTAAGGGCTCATTCTGTTGTACATTATGACATGTAG
This sequence comes from Neogale vison, assembly GCF_020171115.1. Lineage (NCBI taxonomy): Eukaryota > Metazoa > Chordata > Mammalia > Carnivora > Mustelidae > Neogale > Neogale vison. The sequence continues at coordinate 249,333,504 of NC_058091.1, read as the reverse complement.
TCAATGGATGTCCAATAAATGCTAATGATAGTTTGGCTCCTACTGTGATTTTTTCCCCACTCACAGCCCTTCCACATTATCCTGATACCAGTACCCCAAATTTCTCTTAGGAGATGCTCAGAGAGACCTTGTGGCATAGCAGTGAAGTATAAGTCTCTATAGTCAGGGCCTGCATGGGAGTCCTGGTGTGGCTATTTACCAGCTCTTTGACTTTGGTCAAGATACCTCACTTCCCAGTAACTCGGTTTCCCCCTAGTAAAGTGGTGGCAGTAATGAAACCAAGCAGCCTTATATGGTTTCTGAGCATTAAATGAAGTGACACCTGGCAAGTGCTTGTGGTGGTATCTGATTGTCATGAAACATTATCGAACTCTTTGCTGCTATTATTACTATTATTATTATTTAGTAATTTCTCTCCTTGGAAGCTATATTTTGGGAATTGTCAGTCAGTCTCCTCTCCCCAGCTTTCTAAGGCCTGGACACATGACTCTTCTCTAGGACTTTAAATCTTTTAGCTTTTCCATCTCAAGGGCAGTGCCCTAATGTGTCTGTCTTAGTTCTTGCCACAGGTCTCCAGAGCTGCCCTGCTTGCTGACCTTTCCATGCCTCGATCTTCAGCTTCCTGTGGATTTCAAGAGCTAGTTTACCCTTGCAATAAAATCTCTGTTTTCATAAGTTAGCCACCATCTGTATCAGTTGCTTGCAACCAAAGAACCCAGAAGCTGATATAATACAATGGCTCATTGTGGTCCTCATCTGTGCAGTGGATTGCAGTTTTCCTCACAGGCGGAGAGATCATTTTGCCTCATCTTCTTAAATTTAAGAAGCAGATTATATAACCAAACAGTTGTAGTTGATATACTCCAGCATGCACCCCAGGCTTGCTAATTCCTTTTACTCTTTCAAATGTTTGAACCTTTGACTCTTACTTTACCTTGTTTAAAAAAAAAAAAAAAAATTAAAAAAAAGACATCTGTGTAGTCCAACACTGGAAGGTTTTTAATTTGTACCAAGGTTTTGAAGAGAGCTGCAATGTTCAAACAAGGTTTGAGCAGTGGTTCAGGGTCTGTTTGTCCTGCTCTCCATGGGGAAGGTAGGAGTCAGGCAGAACTGAGGCCTCAAGACTCCCTGCAGATGAGTACAGCTGGGATGTTACGTCTGCCATAGGTTCACCTGGGAACTTCGCCTGATGTAACAGAGAGGCTGGTGCACTCTTTTTTTCTTACCAACGTCTCAGAGAGATCATTTTCCCGAAGTTAAGGTGATTTAGGTTAATGATCTACAGGACTCCAAGAGAATATTTATAAAGGAGAATTTCAGATTCATGATCTAGTTCTTTATATTTGGGCCAGAGTCCCAGGAATCTGTGATAATGGTTTCAGTGAATCTCTCTGGAGAGTATTAAGGGAAAAATTAGAAATTGGATCTGTATTTGTTTCTCATTGCTGCTGTAACAAATTATCAGACACTAAGCACTTAAAACAGCACCAACTTACTCTCTTATAGTTTTGGAAATGGTGAGTTCTAAAATTAAGATGATGGCAGAATGTTTTTTTCTAGAGTTTCTAGGGTAGAACCTGTTTCGTTGCCTTTTGCAGCTTCTAGAGGCTGTCTGCATTACTTGGTTCATGATCTCTTCTCCACCTTCAAAGCCAGTAAGGTGCATCTCCAAATCTCTTCCTCTCTTTCTGACCTGTGCTTCTGTCATCATATCTCCTTCTCTGACTAGAAGTCCTCTGCCTCTCTTTTTGCCTTATAAGCAACCTTGTGATTACTTGGGCCCTCAAAAATAATCCAGCATATGAAATAGGGATATCTTGAGATTGGAGCATCTCAGGATCCTTACCTTAATCATATCTGCAAAGTCCCTTTTGTCATGCAAGGTAACATATGTCTGGGTTTGGGGATTAGAACATGGTCAAGCTATAGGATCTTGATTCTCCCTTCTAAATGCTCCACTTCAGTGGAAAGACAAGAGAAGCAGGTATGCAACTTTAGAATACAAAGGGGTTACTGGAGAAAAAGGAATCCAAAGTGATTCACCAAGCAGCAGTCCTACCCTCCACAGTTTCCTAGATGGCTACATTCAGGAGTTCCAAATAATCCAAATGCCCTTCAATAAATAATTACACACACACACAGACAAACACACAGAGCAGGTGGGAATGGAAGTCTTATGCAGCCATTCATCAGGTGGCTTTAGATCTTGATTTCCTGGCATGCAGACAGTAAAGCATGTATATTACCAATCACCCTGGTCTGCGTGCTCTTATGCAAGTAAACCTGTTGTCATAAATCATGGGAGAACATCTGCAGAGAGAGAGATATCTGAAGAATCTTCATCAATATGTTAAACCTTGCTTTATCCTGAGTGGTATGATTTAGGGTTATTTTTACAGTTCTGTTTTGTATCTTTTTCAGTTGTTTCAATGTTTTAATAATATCTTTCTTCCATAAACAATCTAACTTTTTTAAAAGGCCAAAGTATGATGAAGCAAGAGAATAGAGACATCTTTTGAATCTTTCCCGAGTGTAAAAAAGTTGAACTGCTGTGGAAAGATGTCCTGGCACTGGGCAGAGGGAGAGAGAAGGCATGGGCCTGATGAGGTTAGGGAGCTGCAGGCAGGCACCAGCGAAGCAGAGGGAGCCTTCACCAATGACAGTAGAGCTGGATTTGACAGCTGCAGCCAGAAATCAGTCCAGGGAGTGGTAGACTAAAGCCTGAGTGGAGGCAGCTGGGAGTGGATAGATGTCAAGCCTAACATTGAATGGGAAAGAACAGATAGGAAGTGCAATGGGGGTCAGAGTGGTAGTAGAACTTATTCCTCTTGGTACAGTATTACTGCGGATCCTCAGAAATGAGGGAAGAAAAGGCACTTAGTGTTCTCTTCTTGCATTTCTGTCCCTCTGCATTGATGGACAAGTTTGGTCCTTTGGAGGATAGATGGAATGGGCGGGAGCAAGGAACAAGGCATGTAAAGTCCAGACAAAATAATACGTGTGAGGGGCACCTGGGTGGCTCAGTGGGTTAAAGCCTCTGCCTTCGGCTGGGGTCATGATCCCAGGGTCCTGGGATCGAGCCCCGCATCGGGCTCTCTGCTCTGCAAGGAGCCTGCTTCCTCCTCTCTTTCTGCCTGCCTCTCTGCCTACTTGTGATCTCTGTCTAATAAATAAATAAAATCTTTTAAAAAAATAATACGTGTGAGATTATAAACTAAATTAAACTTCTCTGAAATGTGGGGAGCCAGTTTTCAGTGATAGGCATGATCTGGACCCAGTGGTAATCCCCGCGGGCATGTCTGCCTCTGGCAGCTGACAGAGGGCCCAGCAAATGGATGGTGTAATGAACTTGGACTTCCGCATTTCAGCAGTGACTGTTTGTTGTACATATCACAGGTATTGATGAAAGTGAAAAAAAAATTTCATACAAAATTATGTTTTACCATATTCAGATGGTATGAAACTGCAAAGGGAAACAAATTCTGAATAAAGATAATTCTAGTAAAGGCAGTACTGCTTGTCATGCATTCTAACCACCACAAATCACACAGAAAGTAGAACAAACAGCAAGTCTCCTTGGTGTGCTCACTCAGTTCTTGATTCTCAGGGCTTGAGTCCTACCTTGTGGCACATTAGACATGCAGAGAAACAACTCTTAGTTGCTGTTTCGTACATGGTGACACAGTGACCACCTCTTCTCTGAGAGATCTGTTTACTAGACTGTGTGTCACACCTCCTTGTTCATGAACTCAGTAGTTCCTGTGATGTTGCTTCGATTCTGTGCCTTTGTGTCCACAGCATTGACTGTGGCTTGATTGCTGTAGACTTGTATGAGTCACAGCATACTTTCTCCCATTTCCTTCCACCCCAGCAGCCTCACTATCATGTTTGGTCTGAATGTGTGTGAGGGAGGAGAGCCACTTAAGTTCCATGTGGCATCACATTTTTTCTCCTTGTATTTATCAAACTTGTAACAGTATATTTATGTGGTCATTTTATTAATATATGACTCCCACCTTAGATTATAGATTTCACAAGGCAAGTAGGTATATCTGTGATTGATCATCACGTTTCCTGGTACTTTCATACAGTGTAGGAACGCAATACTTGTTGAATAAATGAAAGGTGTATCAAGGCAAAAGGTTAATTATGTCTTCACCATATGTGGTGTGGACAAGATGATCTAACTCACAGGTTTCTCCCATTCCTACCAGGACGGGATTGGTCTATGGGGAGCTTACAGCTTCACAATAACATAAGAAATCCTTTCATTTTCGAGATAAGGAATTTCAGGTCAAGGCAGTTTAATTACTTATTTGAGGATCTAAGGCACTCACTGCTAAGCCCATTTCATCAAGAATAGTGATTGAGTCAGTCAGGGATGGACTTGGCAAAAGAATCAGATTAGTTTGGATTTCAGGCCAGAACTCCATTCATTAGATCCTGATGTTTCTGGCACAACATTAACCAAGAAGCACATTGCAAGACTTCTTTTCTGATTGCATAGACTAAGAAATTAATCTTTACAGTTTGAACAGATAATGAGTGGATGGACCCCAGTTGGAGAAGTTTATTAGGAGAGAGTTGGCAGTGGAACAAATAACCTCCTCCTTAATCCGCAAAACCATGCGACCATCAAACTCTATGTCCTTGGTGATTAAGGTATTCAGACTGCAACATATAAACCTTCTCTGCCTCATCCTTCTTCTCTCTCGAGTGATTCACGCCTGTAAAGATGCTGCTGCTGTGAGGAAAATGTGAGCCTCTCTGATGGTAGTTGTTGCAACAAGACAAAAGCATTTTTAGAATTATTGCTATTATCTCATGTGAGAGATGCTGACAGTCTCTCTTCATCTTGCCCCCGTAATCCCATTAGATATCACAAACTTCGCAAGGGAAGCCTTGAGGCCATGGCTGAGATAAAGTACTTTCAGGAATGTTTCTTTTCTGCAGCTAGAATTGTGATTCATATTTCAAGGGATTTGTAAAAACAGATCCTGTCCACAAATGAGAGAAAATTCTAGCATTGCAGCAAGTTATCAAATTCTTTCCCCTTCCATTTAAATTGAATGCAAAGAAAAGGTTTTATGAAAATAGATAGACAGACTAAATAAAAAAATAAAGCCAGAGATTCCCTGAGAAAAACAACTCTAACTTTGCCTATCTTTTTTTTTTATTTTAAAGATTTTATTTATTTATTTGACACACAGAGAGAGAGAGATCACAAGTAGGCAGAGAGGAAAGCAGAGAGAGAGGGAAGCAGGCTCCCCGCTGAGCAGAGAGCCTGATGCGGGTCTCTATCCCAGGACCCTGGGTCATGACCTAAGCTGAAGGCAGAGGCTTTAACCCACTGAGCTACCCAGGTGCCCCAGACTTTGCCAATCTTTTTAATTTGCTGTGGGTGTATGCTATTTGAGTAAACATGAGCAATTATAATTCTCTTCTGGTCCTTCTGCTGAGGGGGTTGGTAGTAAGGCAAAAGTCTAAGCAAGAATTTGTTGCTATCAGTTTGCACCTACTCCTACTGTCCCATCTGTTAGCAGTGGTTTTTATTGGGGAGAGAGGATGTCGTTTTTTTCAGATTTTTCTTTTTTCAGCTAGAGGTCCACAGAACTTAATAATAAGGAAAGATCTACAAGTTATATAAATAAATACAAGCAAGTCTTGCTTATTTGATGGCTAATGTCCTGGTGCTTGTATAATCATATTCCTTGTTTCTTTTCCATTGCTGAGTGTCTCACCATTTGATAGATTTTAGGCATTCTCATGAGAGGTAGAGAAATGAAGAGAAACATAAGGTGATTTTTTTTTCTATTTTACCCTTTTAATTTTTATCACCTTCCTGTAGAGTACTGATTATGGGCAAAGAATTCATTATGTTCTAAAAGGATGCTGAGAGGGAAAATAAAATATGTTAAGACAAAATATCCAAGAGCTTTCACTAGTATTACATTAAGACAAAGCAGCTAAGGGGAATATAGGTAGTCATAGCCAGTTCTGGCTAGTTGGACTGTTACAGAAAATAGGTCTGGAACTGGGCATGAGAGGCACATCATATGCCTGCAGAATAAAATGAAAAGGAGAAGAAAAGTCCTGAAAAATCTTTGATGGTGATGGTGATGTGAAGGGAGGAAGTTGTGGTGATGAGGGTAGTAATAGCGATGTTGACGCAGGGATAGTGGCGGCAGTGGTGATACATAGGCTGTAGAGGGCGTTGATGATGGCAGGAATGATGGTGGTGGTAGTAGTCACAATGGTAGTGCTGATGATGATGGGGTGGTGAAGGTGGAGGACGGGGGTGCTGATAATGGCAGTGGTGTGATGGGGGTGATGGTGATAGTGATGGGGGTGATGGAGGTGATGGCGATAGGGGTGGTGGGGGTGCTGGTGGTGGTGGTGAGGGTGACTGTTGCTTAGTAGTGAGGATGGTGTAGACGGTTGTAGTGATGGTGCTGCAGGTAGTGGTAATGGTGGTAAACATCTCAAGGACAGTAGGGACGGTGCTGAGAGGAATGTTCCTTTTCAGTGACATTTCCAATTATCTGTAGAGTTTTTCTACCAAATGTCAGAGAAGAGGCCCAATGCGGTAGCAGGGAGGAAGGTGGAAAGAGGCCATTGCATCCCTAAGGGAAATTCACTGCTGTTTATGCTGTCCCAGTACCTAATTTCATGCATAGTCCTTCTTTGAGACAAATCTCCTTGTGTTATGAGTCAGACACAGCATGTTTCTTCAGTAAATGTTCTAAAATGCTAGCTTGTATTTCCAAGTACCAGTAAATGGTTTCAACAGATGGGTATACCTTAACAATGGCTAAAGCAAACCTTAACACAAGGTGTTCTTTCCAGTTGTGTATGATGTCGATTGTTTTGTGATTACTAGAAAAATGGAGCTTTTGAAGTGTGATTAACTTCATTGCCAATGTATTTGTAAAGTTCTTACAAAAAAAGACATTACCTAAGTTCTTGGTCAGTTCAGAGAGAACAGTGTTTAATCCAAAATGTGCAGACTGATGCCAAGGAAAATGTTCCCAATGGAGACTGGAGTTGAATTGGCTCCGAATCGTTATTGAGCTCAAATATGGAACACGATGTATTTCATTTTCAGAGGGAACAAAAAGCGTGTTCTTTGCAGAGTGAAAGTTGGTCTCTTCCTCTCTTATTTTATCAAGAATTTAACATCTCTTTGTTTCTAATCTCTATTGTCTAATGCAGATTCTCCGAAGAGGAAAAAAATTCAAAGGTCCTATGTTTTCTACAATTGTCATTTGAAGGGCTGTCATAAAAGGATAAAAGTTTATATGCCATTTAGTCTCTCCTCTGTAGACCCATGGCTGTGTGCACGAGGTGTTGCTGATGCATTTCCAGCAGTAACATCTGGCTCTCTGGCAGCCTACTCCGCTAACTGTGCTGACCCATTGATGGCTCTAGAACTGTTCAGAAAATGCTGTATGGGTTGGCCAGAATATGTAGAGGCCATGGGTTTTTTTGTTGTTGTTCATCCTCCTGGGTACTATTTATCTGTCAGTCACATTTCATTCTGAGGAATTTACTGTACTTGTCGGTGTCTATTTGAAATGAATAAGGAAACTCCTCATTAAAGACTGGGATTTATATGGCCCAAATGGGAGTATTCCCAGCACTGTATTTAGGGTAGTTGGAGGAGCTGTGCTATTGGTTGAATTGTCCTTAGAATGTTGATTTTTCCCTGAGATGGTCTTAGAGTGTTACACATCCAATAGAAGCCAAGATGAAGGCCTTTTTTTTTCCCCCCCTTAGAGGCATATGGGATGGGGGGCAGGGATGTGTGGAATGACCACTAATAGAAATTAAAGTTTTAGGGATTCATGTCACAGTTCTCGGGGGAAAATGATCCTGGTGAAGAAACAAAGTAGGACTGAAATCCAGTGTAAAGAGCCAGATAATATGAGCACAGAAAGGGAAAGAGAAGAAAGTGGGGTTGTGAGCCCAGATATGGGAACCAAAGTTTGGAAACAGGGAGGAAGATTAGTGACTATGGGGCTGTGATGAATCAGGAGAAAATGCAGTGCTGATAGTAACAGAAAGTAGTGTGCTTTGAGAAGAGGAGCAGAGAAAATGAAATTCTGGTATAAAATAAACTGTTCAAGCATAAGAAATAGATGTCTGGAAAATTGAAAAGGTATTTTAATCAGAAAAAGATGTAAGGGAAATGAGGATAAATAGATTTATCAAGCTAAGAAAGAGGCAAACAAATGAAGATTAATAAACACATTTAAATTGTATGTGAAACCATGGTAAATCACATTTTCTACAGAAGGTAAATCCACATCTTGATTCTGAGAAGATAATCTATACAAAGAACTGAAGAGTGCATCTGCTCACTTGGGTGAGTGATTTTTCTCCCTGGTTCAATTGTGAATGAGAATATCCACATGGAAATCAAATGCTTTCTTGGAATCCTGTGGAAAGGGAACAAACAGTACTGAGGCTACAGTATGGTTTACTTCTTGTACACATTTATGACATTCATATTCATTATTATAATAGTAGCCAGTGTCTGCATAGAGCTAGCTATCTGCTGGGTGCTGCTCTAAGAAATTTCAGTGCTTTAATTCATTTGAACCTCACCAACAAACTATGAGATAGGAACTTTTATTACCCCCACTTACAGATGGGGAAACTGAGGCATAGAGAGGTTGAGTAACTTGTCTAAGACCCAGAGATGGTAAATGATAGAGTTGAAATTTAAACCAAGATGGTTCTGCTTTGTGGTCTGTTTCCTAACATTCTGGGAGTTGATGGTATAGACAGTTTTCATGTGGACATATCTGACCCACGTGAGCAGAAAAAAGAAACTAATAGTCATTTTCATGCAAAGCAAGTAATGGGAGGAAACTTTTCAGGTTGCAGACATCAGGTGACAGCAGGTGTTGTCTTACCACGTAAGAGCCACAGAGTATAATGTGGTGGATGAAGGAAACATTGCTTTGCTAAGACCTGTATAATGTCTACAAAGGAATGGTTCTGCCTTCAGTCCCCTCAATAAAGGCCATCAAGGGTTCATTTGTTAATTGATTAAGTAATGAGAGAAGTCCTCAAACAGATGAGTAAATCTGCATTATTACTCATTTCTAGATTGGTAGAAGTATCTCTATTAGGGGAAAGTGGTGGTTTACTGTCATAATTTGTAAAGTCCTTTAAAACTTTAGATAATAGGCCTGGTAGATGTGCAAAGTATTATTCTCATTTACAGTCCAGCCTGATTTAACAAAAGGCCTGAGCATCATAAACCTGCAGACAGAAGGAGTTCCAGGGGGAAAATCGAGGCTTGCTCATACGCCAGCTGTGCAGAGGGCTGGACTCCAGCTTCCCATCACGGGTGTGCAGCCCAAAGAATGTTGGCTGCCGCTAGGGCCAGCTGGCTCACACAAGGACTGTGCTCCTGGAAATCCTGAAAATGTCTGTGCAGGACTCCAACAAATAAGAGTTTTGGTTAACAGTGGAGCAGTCTCACCAGCCAGATTCGAGTCAAGCTGTTTTTCAAAAGCCTGCTAACCTTAACACGTGACCAATGAGGCTGCAAATGTGGCTCAAGATAACCTGCCTTTTAAGGTTATTGTGAAACTTCAGTTAAATAATTGGTACAAAGCACTTAGCACAAAGCTTGGCCCAAGCTGAGAACTCAATAACTGGGTTGTGGTGGTGGTGATGGTAAAGTTCCCTTTGTGAGATCCCATGCCCGTGGTGCCTCCTTCACCTTCCCATCCATCTCCTTTTCTTGGTTCATGATTGTGTGTGACACCCAGGGACAGATTCCCTCACAGGGAGTGGATTGAACATGACAGCATAATGGCAGGGTATGTAGCCTCCTGCACATACTTCACTTACTTGATAGCAGTGACGGTGGTTTCTTACCATAATCCGTATGAAGCTGGAACCAGAGTAGCTGCCAATTCTAGAAGGGCAGGGAGGCAAACGGCTTCCCCAGAAATGCCGTCTGCCTCCCATGACAGCTACCTTGGGCGGCCAGAAGAAACTTCTCTGTCTTCCAAGAACTTTGGGAGTGATGTTTAGTCCCATGATCAGACTCTTCATCAGTGCCAAAGTAGGCTGGTGTGGCTGGCCGCTGGCGCTCCTGCTAGTTGCTGACTGAAGGAGGTATCACCTGACATTCCTTAGATTTTGCTGGAACTCACTTGGGCCAGCCTGGGTCAGGGGGCAAACCAAGAGGAGTTAACAAGATTCAAAATAAGCAGAACTGGTCCGCCTAATAGCTTTAAGGTCCAGTGATTCCCCATCATCCCCAAATTCTCTTTACCCCAATGACCTGGAGAGACAGCAATATTTTCCTCCCTTTCATTTTTCCCCATTAAAATTCGACCAACATTCAGCTAGTTCTTCTATAAAGAGAGTGACAAAGAACTCCTGGCAAATCTAGAGTAGCTTGTATAATTTAAATAACAATCTCCCGTATAACATGAGGTAAAATTTGGAGGCAAAATGAGAAGTAAAGTCGATTCTTTGGCGAAAGTCATTGGTCAAGAACCAGTGAGGAGTCCAGGCTCTGCCTCGTTAAAAACAATTCTGCCTTCTACCCCTTCACTCGGTGATTCTGTCTTGGCAGTTTTCTTCATGGCCTGAGGGTGGGCACTGTTTATTCCCTATTCACAATATTGGTTGCATAGCTTAAAATAAAGTATGTATTATTGTTTTGTTGATAATGTGCTATGTTCTAGAATTACCCATCCAAAGACCTAGTGTTGATACAAAGAAATTAGGCTTATTCCTCTAAGTAAAGATCAGAACCAAACTGAAGTAACAAAGAGTAACAGCTCTGCATTTTTGGCATTTCCAAAATAAAGTATCTGTCTATAACCCTATCTGGATGGGGACCAGCAGGCTCTGGGAAGAATATTAACCTGAATTTGTTGCAGTCTTATTTCCCAAACTGCTTTATAAACACTTCCCCATATGTGCTGCCAAAGCTTTGCATTTAATGAATCATCCAGATCTTTTTGCCATATATCCTGTGTAGCTGTTGATGAAGGGTTGCATGTTCCTGCTATCTGAGGAGAAATGAAAGTAACACCTTAAGTTACCAGCCGAAATTGCCTCATAAGATAATCCTATTAAAATGTTCATTTTGATTTTTATAAATACTGACTTAAGTATTGGAGAGTTATTTTAGACCCAGTTGTCCTGTCCTTTCTTGCCATTTTATCTACTCCGTATGATGTCTTTATTCTGAGTAAGCACGAAGGAAGTGGAAATTGTTGCTTCATAAACACTCCAGTTCTTGCTTCATGAGTCTTTTGCATTCTTGGTTCCTTTTACCTTAGTTTCTGGAGAGCTTAGCAGTAAAGAACGGAGGTTCAGAGCACAGGTTTTGGAGTCAAATATGTTGGATTTCATATTCAAGTTCTGAAAGGTTATATGAATGGAGAAAATTACTTAGTATCTCACAACCTCTGTTTCTTTGTCTGTACAATGGGAAGTGACAACACTCTTTACCTCTTTTGGCTACCATAAAAATAAAATAGCATAACAAATACTGAGTTTTTAGTGCTTGATGCATGGCATGTGTAAACAGTTATTGTGTTGTCTGATTAATCAGTGGTAGATCATCACTGCTGAAAGGGACTACAGGGAAAAAAAACAAAACACAAAAAACAAAACACCTCCCACTGCAGCCTTTAACAACCATGTGTGAAGCACCAACCAGAAGCACTTCTTTGCCGCAGGAGGAAGGTCTATGGCATTGCTGATGGTGCCAGAATTTGCCTTGAACAGTTTTCGAGTTCTTTCTAGCACATTGAGTGTGCTACCTTTCCTTTTTCCTTCCAGGTGACCAGTACTCCTGTTTATTTTTTGCTGTCCCCATTGCAAAACTATCAGATTCTATACTTCCAGAGACAGCCATTGGCTATGCAAAATCTTGGATTTTCCCTTTTCCTAGTGTTCAGGTGCTAACAGTGAAGAATGTTTCCCATTGAGGAGATCTGGTTGTGAGTTTGACCCAGTCTGAGGTGACCTTGCCAAATCCTGGGCCACATGGCCTACATCGCACTCTCAACCCTTCAGAGTACAGTTTTTTTTTTTTTTTTTTTTAAGATTTAATTTATTTATTTAGCAGAGAGAGATCACAAGTAGACGGAGAGGCAGGCAGAGAGAGAGAGAGAGGGAAGCAGGCCCCCTGCTGAGCAGAGAGCCCGATGCGTAACTCCATCCCAGGACCCTGAGATCATGACCTGAGCCGAAGGCAGCGGCTTAACCCACTGAGCCACCCAGGTGCCCCAGAGTACAGTTTTTGTGAATATTTTTTCACTTACAAAATTTCTCTTTGATTTCCCCAAGTCATGATTCTTCACATAACCCCTGAGAATACCCTCAGGATCCTTAAAGCAAACTACCAACTTACTCCAAAGTCCAGGGTTCCTCAATCATGTCCTAGAAGTTGCTATTATAAATTGTCATACTCACTCTGGAACTCAGTTTTAAAAATCCCGTTATTCAACAATATCTCCTATATTTCAGTAAGTAATGTACACTTGTTCGCAACAAACCCAGAAATTCTTCAACCTCACCAGGACTTCCCATCCTTTGACCTTACTGTCTTCTGCCTCTGTTATGTCCCCATCTTACCCTTCACCCAATTTTACATTGCACCGTTTGCATGTAACCTCAGCAGTCTGCTGTCTGGGCCCATCTTACCTACTGGTAAAAACTCATGGACCTGAACTGGGGAATATGGTTCAAGAAGAACAGACAACTTTGCTGTCTGCCTCTCAAATTTGTGACCACACACCTTACTTGGATATCCCAGTGTCCCTTTCAAACACCCACACCAGCCTTCTGCCGCCTTCCTGATACCGTCTCTGACTACTCTCAAGAGCAATCACACAGAACTCCTTGGTGTTCTTTGAACATAACAATCATGTTCTTGTTTCTGGGGCTCTTGCAGCTATTTCTTCCACCTGGAATGTCCTTCTTAGTCACATGCCACCTTCTCTCCACAACCTATGTGTATGCCTTTCTAAATACCAGAGAGGTCATCCTTGATCATTCCATCTCAAATAGCACTCTCAGCCACTTTGCATTCCCTTACTTTGCAAAATTTTTTTTCTCAAGAGGTCTTTAACCATCTGATTTTTGTACATCTCTTTATTTTTAAAGACTTCATACCTGGGTGCCTGGGTGGCTCACAGGTCATGATCCCAGGGGTCCTGGGATCGAGCCCCGCATCCAGCTCTCTGCTTGGCGGGGAGGGAACCTGCTTCCCCCTCTCTCTCTGCCTGCTTCTCTGCCTACTTGTGATCTCTGTCTGTAAAATAAATAAATAAAATCTTTAAAAACAAAAAACTTCATACCTCTCCCCCCATCCCGAAAAGTAGTCTATGAAAGCAATGCTGTGTGTCATTTACTGCTATTCTTCCTGTATATGCTTGGCATGAACTAGACATTCAAAAATAGTTGATGAATAAATGGATAAATGCGTGAAATTCCTGGGCCAGTGCTGATACGAGCATGACATTTCACAGTTTAAAATTCTAGTTTCTGATGATACATGGGTGATTACCAATCTACAGAGGTAACTGTTGAGAGTGTGATTTGTTCATTTCATTTGCACAGTCCCTTCACTTATGAAATGAAAGACTATCACTATCTGCTTGTCTTCACTGCACATTTATTGGAGGATGTGTGAGAAATTATTTCTGACAGTTTGAGAAAGGTGGATCCTAAGTTTTCCAATTCTTGTATTCTGTTTGGTAAAACATAAAGTTTACCATCTTAATCATTTTTAAGCATACAGTTCAGTGGCATTAGATACATTAGTATGTACTACCATCACCACCATCTGTGTCCAGGACTCTTCATTTTGTAAGACTGCAGCTCAGTCCCATTAAACCCTCTCTTCCCCTCTTCTGCTAGCTGCTGGAAACCACTTATTTCCCTTTCTATCTTATGGTGTTGACTAAGTATTTCATATAAAAAGGATCATACATATTTGTCTTTTTGTGACTCCTTTATTTCACTTTGTATAATACCCTCAAGGTTCATACCTATAGTAGCATGTGTACAACTTTCTTCTTTTTTAGGGCTGAATAACATTCCATTGTAAATATATATACTCATTTCGCTTACACATTCATCCACTGATGGACATTTAGCTTGCTTCCACATTTTAGCTCTTGTGAACAATGCTGCTATGAATATGTGCATGCAAATATCTCTTCAAGACATTGTTTTCACTTTTGTGGGGTCAATACTCAGAAGGGAATTGCTGTATTATATTTAATTTTGCATTTTTTTTAAAAGATTTTATTTATTTGACAGAGAGAGAGAACTCACAAGTAGGCAGAGAAGCAGGAAGAAAGAGAGGGAAAGCAGGCTCCCTGCTGAGCAGAGAGCCTGATGCGGGGCTTGATCCCAGGACCCTGAGGTCATGACCTGAGCCAAAGGCAGAGGCTTAACCCACTGAGCCACCCAGGCACCCCTAATTTTGCCTCATTTAACTTTGTGAGGAACTGCCATACTGTTTTCCAGTTTATAAACACATCCCATGTTTATATATATCCCATTTATTATGTTTCATTACATTCAGAAGGATTTTGTAGTTTTCATTGTACAAGGATTTAACCCCTTAGTTAATTCTTTTTCTTTTTCTTTCTTTTTTTTTTTTTTAAGATTTTGTTTATTTATTTGACAGAGAGGTAGAGAGAGAGCACAAGTAGGCAGAGTGGCAGGCAAAGAGAAAGGGAAAGGCTGTCTGCTGAGCTGGGAGCCCAACACTGGGGCTCAATCCCAGAACCTTGGGATCATGACCTGAGCTGATGGCAGATACTTAACTGAGCCACCAAGGCACTTGCACTTAGTTAATTCCTAAGTGTTTTATTATTTATGATGCTGTTGTAAATTGAATTGATTTGTTCATTTCCTTTTCATATTACTCATCTTTAGTGTACAGAAATGCCTGATTTTGTGTGTTGACTTTGGATCCTGCCACTTCACTGAATTCATTTATCATTCCAACAATTTTTAAAGGAATCTTTAGGATACTCTACATATGAGATTATATCATCTGCAAACATAACTTTACTTCTTTGTTTCCAAATTGGATACCTTTTATTTCTTTTTATTCTCTGATTACTCTAGCTAGAACTTCCAGTACTGTGTAAAAAAGGGGTAACAAAAATGGGCATCCTTGCCTTGTTCCTGATCTCAAAAGAAAAGCTTAGTCCTTCACCATTGAGTATAGTTATTTCCTATAGGAAATATTTATACATATTTTATGAATATATTTTGAAGCAGGTTCTTTTTATTCCTCCTTAGTTGGGTGTATTTGTCATGTAATGCTGTTGAATTTTGCTAAGTGGTTTTTCTACGTCAGTTGAAATGATGGTGTGACTTTTTGCCTTCGTTCTGTTAATGTGGTGTTGATTGAATTTTGTATATTGAACCAATCTTGTATTCTAGGTAAAAATTCCACTTTGTCATGGTGAATAATCCTTTTAATATGTTGCTGAATTTGGTTTGCTAGTATTTTGCTCAGAGATTTTGCATCAGTGTTCATTAGGGATAAAGGTCCAGTTTTCTGGTAGTATCTTTGGTTTTAGTATCAGAGAAATACCAGCCTCAAAGAAGGAGTTAGGAATGTTCCCCCGTCTTCATTTTTTGGGAAAAGTTTGAGAACCAGTATTAGTTCTTTAGGTGTTTTGTAGAATTCACACTGAAGCCATCAGGTATAGGTCTTTTCTTTGTTGTGAGATTTTTTTCAGCAAAATGACAGAAGTAAGTCTCTCCTTATCAGTAATTACTTTTTTTTTTCCCCTCTGAAGATTTATTTATTTATTTTTGAGAGAGCCTTTTCTTTTTTTTAATTGCTGATTAAGTCTCCTCTTCAGTTATACATATATTTATATTTTCAATTTGTGATTTAGTCTTGGTAGGTTTTGTGTTTCCCAGAGTTCGGCCATTTCATCTAAAGTATCCAGTTTGTTGCTGTGCTGTTACTCCTAGCACTCTTGCAGAATCCTTTTTATTTCTACAAAATCTGCAGTAATGTCCTCACTTTTAGTTCTGATTTTAACATTTTGAATCTTCTCTTTTCTTCTTTATCCATAAAACTAAAGTCTCATCGATTTTGTTCATCTTTTCCAAGAACCAACTTCTGGTTTTATGGATTTTCTCTATGGTTTTCTTATTGCTATTTCATTTATTTCCGCTCTAATCTTTTATTTCCTTCCTTCCATTAGCTTTGGTTTACTTTTTCTCCTTTTTCTAGTTCTTTAAGTTATAAAATTAAGTGATTAGTTTGAGATCCCTTTCTTGCTTTTTTTTTTTTTTAAAGATTTTATTTATTTATTTGAGAGAGAGAGACAGTGAGAGAGAGCATGAGCGAGGAGAAGGTCAGAGAGCGAAGCAGACTCCCCATGGAGCTGGGAGCCCGATGTGGGACTCGATCCCGGGACTCCAGGATCACGCCCTGAGCTGAAGGCAGCTTGCTTTTTAATGTAAGCATTTATAGCTGTAAATTTCCCTTAGCACACTTTCATTCCATTTCATAGTTTGGGTATGTTGTCTTTTTTTTTTCATTCAGCTCTAAGAATTTTCTAATTTCCCTTGTGATTTCTTCTTTGATCTATTGGTTGTTTGAAAGTGTGTTGTTTAATTTCCACAATTTTGTGAATTTTTTGGTTTCTTTGTTGTTATTGTTGTTGTTGATTTCTGACTGCTTCATGATCAGAGAAGATTTCTTTGTACCATTTCTGTCTTTTAAAACCTACTCAGATTTAACTTGTAGCCTAACATATTTCTATCTTGGAAAATGTCTCATGTGCATTTAAGCAGACTGTGTATTCTGTTGCTATTGGATAGAATGTTCTTTATGTTTCTGTTAGATCTAGGTGGTTTATTGTTGTCAAATCCTCTTTTTTATTACTTTCTGTTTGGTTTTTCTAGCTATTATGGAGAATGGAGTATTGAAATCTCTATTTGTTATAGTAGAACTGTCTGTTTTTCTCTTCAGTGTTATTAATTTTTATATATTTTGATGGTTATAGGAAATGTTTATGTTTACAACATCATCTTGCTGTATTGAATGTTAAAATATGTCATGTCCTTCTATGTTTCTTGTATGCATTTTTTATTTAAAGTTTATTTTTACTGGTATTAGTTTAATCATACCACCCCCTTTTGTGGTTTTTATTTGCATGCAATATCTTTTTCCATCCTTTTGTCAGCTTATAGGTATCTTGAAATCTAAGGTGAGTTTTTGATAGTGCACAGTTGAATTATGTCTTTTTTAAATTTTAATTTTCATCTATTCTGCCATTCTCTGTCTTTTTATTTGAGTGTAGTTGGCCCATGATGGTACATTAGTTTCAGGTGTACAACTTAATGATTTGACAAGTTTATACATTATGCTGCATTCACCACAAGTGTAGCTACCGTCTGTTACACTGCTATTACAATATCATTGAGTGTACACCTTATGCTGTGCCTTTTATTTCAAGACTTACTCATTCCATAACTGGAAGCCTGTATCTCTCCATTTCGCCTATTTCTCTCTCTCTCTTTCTCTCAAAAATAAATCGATCTTTACAAAAAAATTACTTATAGTTACTTCTGTCATTTTACCATTATTTGCCACATCTTACAGCTTTTTTGTTCTTGATTCCCTGCATTATTATCTTCATTTGTGTTCAGTTGATTTTTATCGTGAAATATTTAAATTCCTTTCTCATTTCCTTTTGTGTATATCCTACAATTATTTTCTCCTCCACTCATGCTCTCTCTTGCCTGCTCTCTCTCTCAAATAAATAAGTAAAATCTTCTCTAAAAAAGATTTTACTTACTTATTTATCAGAGAGAGAGAGAGAGAGAGAGATAGCACAAGCAGAGGGAGCAGCAGGCAGAGAGAGAACCAGGCTCCCTGCTGAGCAAGGAACCCAATGCAGCACTCCATCCCAGGACCCTGGGATCATGACCTGAGCCGAAGTCAGTTGCTTAACTCACTGAGCCACCCAGGCATCCCATAAGTAAAATCTGTAAAAAGTAATAAAGAAAGAAAGAAAGGAGATACCTAGCTTTTCCCTTGGCAGACACTGTTGACATAGAGTTAACTGTGGCATGGTTTATTCCATTTAGGCATTTATATTCTCTCAAGGACCAAGACATATAAGCAAATAATTATAACAAAAAATATTATATGTTGTGAAGAAATTTTACCCAAAAGACTGCTAGCCAAAGACTAGTGGATCCCAGTGGAACAAGAGATTTTTTTTCTCATTTTGGTAGACTTGGGAAATTCTCAGACAGATGATTTATGTAATTTAGGGTCTATAATTTATGATTTATATTTATATAATTTAGATTATACCT
The DNA here is from genome assembly GCF_020171115.1 of Neogale vison. Lineage (NCBI taxonomy): Eukaryota > Metazoa > Chordata > Mammalia > Carnivora > Mustelidae > Neogale > Neogale vison. The sequence continues at coordinate 249,315,144 of NC_058091.1, read as the reverse complement.
ATTGGATAAATGGATTAGAGTGGGATAAAAGGAAAGGGCATTGAATGGATGGTAGGATATAAGGAAAAGGGAACTAATCGTCTGATAGTCACAATTTGAACCCATGTTTTGAGGAGTTTTGAAGGCCACTCTGATGAGCATTAAAGGCAGTTAGATGAGAGGGAACGAGAAAGGAGCATAGAGTAAATGGGACTGAACAGGTGATAGAAACCAGAGAGAAGATAACATATGTGTGTAGGGCCTCACACTGGGAACGGAGGCTTAGAGTCAGGGTACTTGCTCAGGAAATGAGGAGAGTGGACCAAAATGGGGAAGAGAGTTTGGGATCAGAATGGCTAGGAGTCCTGGCCTGTCTGCCCTGTCTTCATGTGAGTGAGATCTTTCTGGATCAATGTCCTCACTAATACACCACTCCTCTATCTACTTTCTTTTTCTGGGAATAGATATTCACTCATTGCCTACAGTCTTTGCTTTGCCATAGGCCAGCTTTTCCATTAGATTAATTTCCATTGGATGTTCCTCAGCACAGCAGGAAGCTGGAGAGCCCTCCTATCTATTATCCTCCTATCTGAGATGATGGGAAGAAGCTCTTTACCTGCATGAACTGATCATGTGGAAGTACCTAGGATTGGACTGTGGGGCCCCAATAGCATTGTTACAGGCACCGAACCTCTCTTTTAATTTGTATACATCCTTTTTGTATCCAAACAACAAACTTGTATTGGATATTACTATTCTCAAGATCTAAGCAAGTATACTAAGGCTCAGTAATATTAAATTCTTTGCCCAAAGTCACCTATTCTCCAATGATAGCATTTTGCCATACTTAAAGGCTTTACTCTTATTGAGGACACTGTGTTGTGTTATTTGTGTGTGTGTGTGTGTGTGTGTGTGTGTGTGTGTGTGTGTCTGGAGAGAGAACCATATCTAGCACAGATGCTTTTAAGTAGCAGGAAAATGTAATGTGTGGTTGAGATTGTGGTATTAGAAGCAGTCATACTTGAGTTCATTTTGCTAATCCCTATTAGTGAGACTTGGGCAAAATACTTTCTTTTGGTGGCCCCTGTTTTGTCATCTGTCTGGAAAAGTTTTGAGTACCTCCTGCATAGTTGCGAGGAATGAATGAGAGAATATGAGATACTACATGAAAAACAATTATATTTTCTGCAACATGATCACTATATAATTATAATTATTGCTGTAAGTTACTTGCTAAATATTTTTAAAGTGAAAAATGTCACATGCTGATTAAGAAAGAGAATTCTTTGCTTTAGAGTTATTTTCAATTTCATTAGCACATCAATGTCTGACATAATGATATTACAAATAGAATTATTAAGGTATATAAAATGGCATTTGGCCATCTGCAAGAAAGAACTCGATGTCTTTCCAGCTTTGTAAGTGATTCTGTTCACACACCATTAAGAGGTAACTGTTGTGGTTTGTATCTTAGGCTAAATCAAGGATGAATTTGGGCGATTCAGGAGCCTTTCCCATGATGGAGGGCTGACTAGAGAGAAAGAAACCAGGAAATCTTTCATTCTGAAAAACATAGAAAAAGGATATTCCTTATATTTTATTCCTAAATCTTTTCATGAAATTGCCTTTTGAGGGTGTCACAATCCTAACAAACAGTTTAATATCCTAGAAAAGAGTTTAATAAGTTTAATAATAATAATAATAATAATAATAAAATAAGCAGTGGTAGGAAACAAAACAAAACAGAGAACAAATTTCCCCTAAGATCAGCCTTAGACAAATGTCTTTTACAGCACTTCCTTCTCTCACTCCCACCTTCTATTCCAGAGCAGTTAATTTTTTTTTTTTTTAACTTGTGGCCACCTATAGGAGAAAGGTAATCATGAACAGTTTTCCCTATAATAGCAGCTGTGTCAGCATCTTATTTCTGCTTCCATCAGAGGGATTGTGTTAGCAACCATTTTGTTAACAGTGAAAGAAAAGGACAATTGAAAAAATTTAGTATGTAAAGGAAAAAAAACAATCTCTCTCTCTCTCTCTTTCTTAAGAGATTTCTTCACTGAAAAAGGATTCTGTCTTCATGGAATTTTTAAACCTACTCTTTGAATACTTTTGTTTTTATTTCTTCACAGCTGGTGATATTCATTACAGTTGCATTCCCAACCCCCTTTTTGCTAGGATGTGCAAAGAACACAAGTCATAGAGATAGTACTTTAATTGGAAAAAAAGTGACTTTCATGGTGGCATGATTACTTTTGAGTTTAGTGGTTGACTCACCATGGTTTAGTCTCCAAGGACATTCCAGATTTAGTCTCCAACTCCAATGCCCAGGGAACCTTTCAGTCTTGATAAACTGGTATGATTGGTCCCCCTAATTGAGGTGGTTTCTATAGCTATGTAGAAATAGGCTATTCATGAAAACTTGAATGACAACAACAATCTAAATCTGAGTGCTTCCTAAAAATCAGCAATTGAATTAAATTGAATTGCCTTATATCAATATCTCCATAAGAACACTTTGAGGGAAGTATTATTTATATTATTTCCATTATGCAGATAAGGAACCTCCCATTTATTTTTTTATTTAAATTCAGTTAGCCAACATATAGTACATCCTTCGTTTCATATGTAGAGTTCAATAATTCCTCAGTTGCATATAACACCCAGTGCTCATCACATCACATGCCTACCTTAGTGTGCATCACCCAGTTACCTCAGCCCCCATACACCTCCCCTCCAGCAACTCTCAGTTTGTTTCCTATAGTTAAGAGTCTCTCGTGTTTTTTCTCCCTCTCTGATAACTTCCCATTCAGTTTTCCCTCCCTTCCCCTATGATCCTCTGTGCTATTTCTTACATTCCACAAAAAAGTGAAACCATACAATAATTGTCTTCCTCTGATTGATTTTTTTCTCTCAGCATCATTTTTCTCATCATCAGTTCCATCCACATTGTTGTAAATGCTAAGTATTCATCCTTTCTGATGGCTGAGAAATATTCTATTGTGTCTATATACCACATCTTATTTATCCATTCATCTGTTGATGGACATCTCGGCTCTTGCCACAGTTTGGCAATTACGGACATTGCTGCTTTGAATGTGGGAGGCAAGTGACCTTTTGGATCACTATTGTTATCTTTGGGGTAAATACCTAGTAGTACAATTGCTGGATCATAGGGTAACTCTATTTTTAGCTTCTTGAGGAACCTCCATACTGTTTTCCAGAGTGGTTATACCAGCTTGCACTCCCACCAACTTCATAAGAGTGTTCCCCTTTCTCCACAACCTTTGCCAACATTTGTTGCTTCCTGTCTAGTTAAATTTTAGCCATCTGATTGGTGTGAGGTGGTATCTCATTGTGATTTTGATTTGTATTTCCCTGATGCCATGTGATATGGAGCATTTTTTTCATGTGTCTTTTGGCCATTTGTATGTCTTTGGAGAAATGTCTGTTCATGTCTTCTGCTCATTTCCTGAATAGATTATCTGTCTTTTGGGTGAGGAATGTCACATTTAGACAGGTGAGGTATTTTGCCCCAGATCTCACAGGCAGTCATTGCTAAATGTATGGTTTGAACCCATGCAAACTGATTCCATTATTCAGCTTCTACCCCATGCTGCTTCTGTGTTACAGTACTCCCTTTTGAGAAAGCAGTTGCAGGAAACTCCTCTCTGTAGTCACCATAAAGTGTTACTCATAACCCTGCCATTCCTGGTAAAAACTGGTTCAAGGAGTCATGAGGGCCTGAGTCAGAGAGGCCAGAAGCCTAGAAGGAAGTTTTGTATGGGAGATCTCTACTAAAGGTTTCCTGCTGTCTTACATCCCTATATATAAAGTGAGTGTATCATTCTTTGCACTCTACAAGAGCTCATTTGTAGGATCAGAATAGATCAGTGTGGTTTAATAGTATCCACAGCTCCCATGACTGGCTTCCTAACAAGCCCAAATGAGCATTGCACACTAACTGTGGTTTTCATTATTCTATTTGTGCTTAGTCCCACTGACCCACATAGTGTTCCAGCAGGATCCACATTGTATGGTTCATTATGTAATTGAATTTAGTGTTCATGATATTTGGAGCCAGGAAAGCAACATTCCATGTGGCGGGCCAAATGAAGCTATGCTTCTAGTATGAAGTGGGGAAGTTGAAGAGTTTGAAGACAGGACTTTTTAATTTTGATTAAGAGAGATTATTTGCTTCTTGGAGACATGGTCTTGGGCCAGGAATCATAGTTGTGAAACATTTGAACGGATGAAGACACTTGGATGAAAAATTTAACAGCATTGCCACTATGTCAGAGAGTATGGTTGGCTCCAGGAGAGAAAAAAGTTAAAATCCCTAAGCTCCAGGGAGGGGCACTAGCCATGTGGGCTGTCACCAGAGCTGGTACTTTGAGTCATGTGCTCTTTACACCAACACATGTCAGGCCCATTAGCCAGAGGCTTGGTGGTGGTAACATCAGGGGAAATGATAGGGCATCTTTTTAGTTCAGATTGGTGGGTCTCTAAGGGAACCAGGCAAGCAGTTTACATAAATGCTAAATAGTAAGACCTTTTCTGTAAATAGAACATCAGTGTAATGGTATTTAGTTTGTTCAAGCAGTCCTGCGAGGGACTATGTTGAAACTACATTAAAGCAAGATGTGTTCCCTCCATTTTGCTAAGAGTCATAAATCTTTAAAATAAGAGTTCTTTCTGTGAATGCAAAGTAATACATTTCAATATGATTGGGTACACGTGGGTTCTTTTGAAGACCATGATAAGCAAAATGTACAATTGAAAAAATACTTTGGATTCTCAAGAAGTGGAGAGAACAGTTTTTTAAGCCCTAAATCAAACTGACAGGTAAATTGCTACTGGGTAATATTCATGAAAGGAAAGTTAGCATGGATGATGGTAAGAAAGGTGACTGAACATGAAATGCAGTGTTACAGAAGAAGTCATAATGAGGTCCAATGTGAACACACTAGGGAACCACTTTTTATAAGAGTAGTAAATTGCACTTTGGTGGACAGAGAAAAACGTAAAATAAATCCCCTTGTTAAACTCCTTTAAACTAATAAACAGGATATGTGGTGTATGGTACTGTGAAAGCAGGCAAGTGTCCAGTGAAAACAGAAGAGAGGAAATACTGCCCACGTGAAATGAGATACAAGGCTCTGGCTTGATGGAAGTCATGTGTTATTCATATTTGAACCTAACTTGTAATTGCCAATATTGGACATTTTCTGTCATTATACCAGTGGCATTTGAAACAAGGTAAATACCATGCTTAGAAAACTTGGACAGGATTAAAAACAAACCACAACAACACACCTGAGAGATCATTTCTAATGTGGGGGAAACATGTGTGGCAGCCTGGATACCAACAGATACAATAATACACTGGCCACAAAGCTTTTTAAACTTTAATCACTTGTTCTGTTTTGAAAGCATGTTTACTGAGATGTACTTTTAAGAAGCATCTCAGTTCCAAAGAATAAAATGGGTGGCTGGGAAGATTTTCAGATATAGTAAAAAACAAACAAACAAATACTGAGCAATAAAAGAACACCTAAATATTCAGATAATTGAAGAGAAGTTATATTTAAAGTTATATTTAAATGATTTTTGGAATGTTTTCAACTGTCTATTTCAAGTGTCTAGGCCAAAACTTAAATGAATCCTTTTCGAATTTTTGGTTTTCTAATTTAAGAAATCGTGCATATTTTATTTTAAACTCATGGTATCTTCAATGTGCAGAAGATCCTGGATGAGAAGCCTTCTTGGGGGAGCTGAAGTTCTAATTTACAAAATGTCACAATAAAGCAGCAAGTGTACAGTTTTTTTTAGTTTCGTCCATTCATTTGATTGTGAACAAACCTTTGGATTAGAAACTTCTTCACAGTAAAACTGCCCAGACTAACCCAAGGGAAATATTTAATGATATTTCTTTGATCAAACAGACGTTATTAGAAAAAAATCATCATCTTCACTTAAATACATTGATTTGTCTCTTCCCGTATTTTTTTTCATTTATTTATTTTCAGCATAACAGTATCATTATTTTTTCACCACACCCAGTGCCCCATGCAATCCGTGCCCTCTATAATACCCACCACCTGGTACTCTGACTTCCCACACCCCCGCGACTTCAAACCCCTCAGATTGTTTTTCAGAGTCCATAGTCTCTCATGATCTTCCTGTATTTCTGACCATGGTGGAAACATGGTCTAGAGCATGAAGTGGAAGGAAGAGGGGCAGACCCACTGGGACTCAAATTCCAGTTCCCCCTGTTGTCAGCTAGATTTGTGGTAAGTTTCTTGACTTCTAAGTCGTGTTTCTTCTTATGTCAAATAGAGATGATACTACTGAATTTTCACATTTTTGGTGGTTGCTTTGGTCAGTGGATAAGCTGGTCATCGAGGGAGTGCAGTGAGAACAGGCAATCCTGACACCTTGGTCCAAATCAGGGACAACTCTATGTATCATTATGTGGGAGTGTTCTTCACACCACTGTGGGCCTTGTCTACTTTAGTGTGAGCTTTTCAGCTTATTTAATTTTGCTGTGATCATTTGGCTACTTCTGCCTCTGTCATAGGGTCTAGGCAGTGGGTGACTACTTTAAAACATCATCCCCATATACTCTGCACTCAAAAGGAGCATTACCATTGCATGCTTATGTTCATATTTGAAAATATGCTTAGGGGAGGGGCGATTCTCCAGAAGATTGTCATCAGTACCTCTCAAACTGTGCTAAGAAGGTATATTTATCATATTAATTTATTCATCAAAAATATATATGCAGCTCTTACTTTATTCTTGCCTTCTAAGTTCTAGAGATTCAGAAAAGAAGGAAACCAATAAGGCTCCTACCCTCAGCTTATAGCCAGCTGGTAGAGAAAAGAGGCCTCTAAAAACAACAACAATGAAGAATTATACAAATTTAGGACAAGAAAAAAATAAGTATTGATGGAAAGCTTATTATTCTGTGGGAGATAACTGTTCTTAGTTAACAAATTGTCATGATAGATTTTCTAAGTGTCAAAGAGAGTGTCTTTAGGAGGTTGGCTGGGTTAAACTAGGTATATCCAAAGTTAGAAATAAATTGCTTAATTCATTAAAGTTGGAAAAGTTTGAATTTTCTGTGGCTGACTGGAAAACAGCAGCTTATGGACCTAAGATAGAAAAGGAGACCAAGCGAGAGAGATATCCAACAACATGGTGGGATGCTGGAAAATACTCAAGAGGAAAATTAACTAGTCAGAAATTCTAGAACACAGTATACAGAATAATGGAAAATTATCTTACTTTGAAACATGAGGCTGACTTTTCCAAATAAGGGGTCAATTATAGTCACAATCTTCAGACCCTTACTGATGTTGATTATTTTTTTTTTTTTCCCAATTTATTTATTTTCAGAAAAACAGTATTCATTATTTTTTCACCACACCCAGTGCTCCATGCAAGCTGTGCCCTCTATAATACCCACCACCTGGTACCCCAACCTCCCACCCCCCCGCCACTTCAAACCCCTCAGACTGTTTTTCAGAGTCCATAGTCTCTCATGGTTCACCTCCCCTTCCAATTTACCCAAATTCCCTACTACTCTCTAACGCCCCTTGCCTTATTTTTATATGATCAATTTCGGTTACATACTTGAACTATTTTTCTGCTTTATATATAGCATGTGACACTTGTGTTCCAAATTTGCAGTTAGCTATCATGTGCTACACCTGGGTCACCTGCATTTAAAAAGGTATGTCTTTACAAATAGCTAACAGACACATGAAGAAATGCTCATCATCTTTAGCCATCAGGGAAATTTAAATCAAAACCACAGTGAGATACCACCTTACATCAGTTAGAATGGCCAAAATTGACAAGGCAAGAAACAACAAATGTTGGAGAGGCTATGGAGAAAGGGGAACCCTCTTATACAGTTGTTGGGAGTGCAAGTTGGTGCAGGCACTTTGGAAAACAGTGTGGACTTTCCTCAAAAAATTGAAAATAGAGCTACCCTATGACCCAGCAAGTGTACTGTTGGGTTATTTACCTCAAAGATACAGATGTAGTGAAAAGAAGGGCCATATGCACCCCAATGTTCATAGCAGCAGTGTCCACAATAGCTAACTGTGGAAAGAGCAGAGATGCTCTTCAACAGACGAATGGATAGAGAAGATGTAGTCCATATATACAATGGAATATTGCTCAGCCATCAGAAAGGATGAATACCCAACTTTTGCATCAACATGGACGAGACTGGAGGAGATTATTTTAAGTGAAATAAGTCAAGCAGAGAAAGCCAATTATCATATGGTTTCACTTATTTGTGGAACATAAGGAATAGTGTGGAGGACATTAGGAGAAGGAAGGGAAAAATGAAGAGGTGGAAATTGGATGGGGAGATGAACTATGAGAGACTATGGACTCTGGGAAACAAACTGAGGGTTTTAGAGGGGAGGAGATTGGAGGGAAAGGTTAGCTCAGTGGTGGGTATTAAGGAAGGTACATATTATATGGAGCACTGGGTATTGTGCGCAAACGATGAATCATGGAACACTACATCCAAAAGCAATAATGTACTGTATGGTGACTAACGTAACATAATAATAATAAAAAAAGAAAATAATAAAGAAGAGGGGGAAAAAAGGGTCATGTCTTGGAGTGCCTGTGTGGCTAATTTGGTTAAGCGTCTGCCTTTGGCTGAGGTCATGATCTTCAGATACTGGGATAGAGCTCTACATGGGCTCCTTGACAATGTGGAGTCTCCTTCTTCCTCTCCGTCTGCCCCTCTCCACCCCCCTCCACCACTTGTGCTCTCTCTCTTTCAAATAAATAAATGACATCTTTAAAAAATAAATAAATAAAAAGGCATGTCTCTCCAAGTTGGCACTCTTATGGACCCAACTTTCATTGGGTACTTAAACTTTGCCTTTCAGAAGTATATGCCTGTGTGCTTTTAATTAGGTGATGCTTTTATTTGCCTCTGTTTTGTTTGCCTCTGAATGAGCCTTTTTCCTTCTTTACCAACAAATGGTTGTCCCTCTCCAGTGACCTTTTAGTCTGTCTCAAAATTCTTATTTAAGATCTTATTATTAGGGAAGTGAGATTTATCTGTCATCATGCTTGCATACTATACACACACACACACACACACACACACATACATACATATTTATATATAAATTATTTACCACATATTTATAGGAAAAGTAAAATTAATATCAGACACTTTCAGAATTTATGAACATTTTAAATCTCCCTTCACCCCTTGCCAACCCACCAATCTGCCAACTCCTAGTCTCTTTCTTGACCAGTTCTTACATGCATGATATTCAAAGAGTATAAGTTTTATGGTGCTTACAAATTTCAAAAATCTATAGAATTGAATTATTGAATATGAAAGAAGCCCCACAAAGTCAGTTTTGATACTATGTAGCCTGTATTTTACACTCAACTGCCTCAAACCTACTTGAGGTTTGGAGGAGAATATATCTAACAATTTTCACATAATGCTAAAAGTCAGAAACTAGATTCTATTATGTGTATTAAAGGAAGGGTGAGCCTATAAGACTAACTGACATCCTAAATGACTGCATAGTCACAAATGTAGCAACTGCTGTAGATGAATAATATGGGATGTTTTCAAATCACACAACAGGAGAACCTGATCTATAATGCAGGGTCGGGAAAAGTTTCCCTGAAGCGAATTTTGAACAAGGACTCAAAAACTGCCATTGCAGTTAAGAATTAGGCCAGGCAAATGTGGTGGAAGTCAAGGTAGTTGCATGGGAGGGAAGGTTTCAGCTAAAGGGAGAGGATGGGACCAAAGACCTTCTGGTTGAACAGTGTAATAACTGGGGAGTAGAAATAGGGCAGTTTGGTGTCAAAAGTTAGAGTGATAGCTCTTGAAGCCAGCTATTTGAGTCTGGATGACTATGCCAGGGGATTTTGCCTTTATCCTAAAAGAAGTGAAATGAAATAGCAAGCTTTTCAACACTGACTGATTTGAATGAATGTGTTTCAGAGTGAAAACAATTGAGGTCGGAAACATCATGGTGATCAGTTAGAAGGCAGTTTTCATACATGAAGTCAGCATCACGAGGGTCAGCCTGAAGGACTGGAGGGATGGTAGAAGGTCTTAAGATGTAATTTCAGGGGCACCTGGGTGACTCAGTGGGTTAAAGCCTCTGCCTTCGGCTCGGGTCATGATCCCGGGGTCCTGGGATCGAGCCCCACCTCAGGCTCTCTGCTCAGCAGGGAGCCTGCTCCTCCTCTCTCTCTGTCTCTCTGCCTGCCTCTCCACCTACTTGTGATATCTGTCTGTCAAATAAATAATTAAAATCTTAAAAAAATTTTAAAAAAAGATGTAATTTCAAGGGCAAATCATCAGGTTTTGATAACTGGAAAATGACAGGAAAGGAGGATCAAAGATGACGTTCAAATTTCTAGTAAGAGCAGTTAGATGAATCCTCAAAAGTAAGGGAGAAATCTGAAATTGTAGATACATGAGTACATTGTTAAATTGTTTGTTGTCCCATAGTTTAGTGGGCAAGATTCCTAATCATCAATCTTAGAGTACAAAAATTCACAAAAGTCTCACTCATTCAAACTACAAAATCTTTACTGACCCCTGGTGTTAGTTAGATTGTTAAGTTGCAAATAACAGCGACCACTCAAAGTAATTCCAGTCCGGGAGCTTTATTATAAGGATTTATGGAGAAAAAATAGATTTCCTAGCCACGGTAAGTAAGCCTGCTTCTGCCCAGAGGAGGACTGGCATCCAGAAAACATTTTAATAAATTAAAGATTTTTCAGAGGCTTCATGCTGTTTTTCAGTATTATTATTATTATTACCTTCTTTAAACAGTCTTTTAACTTCTTTTTCTCTCCTTTCTGTATATCTTTTCTCAGTTCCCTGTGTAACTCTTGAGTTCCCACACTCAAGGACTCTTTCTCGGAGTTCTGCACTCTGTTTCCTGAGAGCGGTTCACACGGGCAGCTGTTGAGTGAAGTCCTGATGCAAGGCTACCGCACATGTGCTTGCCTGTCTACAGGTGGATTTCTTCTCTGTCCTGTACTGTCTCTGGCCCAGTGATTCCCACCAGAGTGTCTGTGTATGTAGTCAGAACACTACTGCTTTTAAAGAAGAAGTTTTATCAAATGCTTCCGTTGTAAAGGAACAGACTGGGGAGGTGAAAATTTCTATCAAAAGAAATCTGTAAGCAAGGCGGATACCATGAGGATAAAAGATTCTGCTCTGGCATCTTTTCATTTTATACATTTTCTCTTAAACTTTATTAAAGTATTTTCCCCCTCACTTCCAAAGGCTGAAATTGGAAAGAATAGTTGATTTAAGATGTGGCTGAGATGCAAACGGGATGTGAGCAAATGGTGCCAAGAATCCCTACAAGGTGGGTGACATGGAAGTGGCACTATGAGGAATATTCTAAGAAACCTATCTCACTGGGGACCCCTTTTTTACCTACAGTCACCTTTATTTATCATCACATTTCAGGAAATTTTGGGGGAAAAAAAAAGAATAGCAGTTATTTCCTCTCTCTCTTTTGCTTTGAAAAGCATGAGGTATCCTGGTGAGCTCAGCATGCTCTGGTGATGACGACACAACTTTGTAACAGCTAATAATTTTGTAAAATGGCCTGTGTAAAAGACTGCAGTTATTACACATGGCTTGGAAGGCACACATTTCAAAATGTTTTTTTCCACTCTTCTATCCACCCTCCCCCACCCACCGCCCCCGTCTTTTTCTCTTCCTTTTTGCTTTCAAAGTCCACGTTCTGGACATCCTGAGCTCTTTCCATGTAAATCTGTGTGGGTGGATGTGATGAGAAGCAGTTGAATAAACTTCCCTGAGAGCCCCTAAAGCTCTCATAGAGGCTAACAGAGGGCAGGAGCTGAGCAAATGGTCCAGAGTTAATAAGAGATCCCTGAGTGCTGATTTTAATTCATTGGGTTTCCCTTCTCCAAAATACAGAAGAAAGTATTTTCTTTAAAAAAAAAAAATAGAAGTCCTGGTTAAAGTTTATTGAGGAATTATGACCTTCTGCATGTTATAACCTATGTGTATAGTCATTAAACTATAGATCTATCCTTTTGCTTATCTCTAGTAAATAACATCAGAAACATTTAACTTTGGGACACCTAAACTTATTAATTTAAAATCTCATCATTTGCCTTTATGGTTTTGTATCTGTTTTTGAGTCAATATATTTACCAGTGCCTTTGGGAACATTTTTCACATCCTAGGAAATTTTCAGTGGATTCACTTCCTGATTTCCAAATATAAATGTACCAAACAAATAGGCAGACAAAATAGATAGCTAGGATTCTGATACAACTCAGATAATTGGTTTGAACTCATGAACTCAAGGTTTGAAAGAAATGAAGCCGGACCTAAAAGAAAGGAGAGAAGTCAGTAAAGATTCTATGAACACTGAGAAAAGATCTGCTGTATTCCTTTTCATTTTGCAAAATTGTTTTTGTAGTTCCTTGGACATAGTTAGCTTCAAAACACATTCTTTTTTACTGCTTTTTCTCCATTCTCTATATTTTATGCTGGAACATACTTCCTAAACATTTTTTTCCACTCTCATAAAAATCAGTATCAGTAGCTTAAGATAGGTTGTCTCCATACACTTAAAATGGATTGAAGTTGATTATACATATATTCATGTTGTTTGTTTACTTATTATTCTTCTTACCCGAATATACCAGATATACCACACTGAAAATTGGTATACAACATACTAGTTTTATTCTATAGTATGAAAAAAGCAAGAATCTGAGAAGATAAATTTCTGAAGTCAGGAAATCAAAATACAGGAATGTATTTACTTGGGCTTTTGCTGTATGAAATAATTCATACAGTTAGTAATTTTTTTTGATTCATGAATTCTTAAAGGAGAAAGTGATGCAGAAAAGTGAGCTCAGTAAGGGTAATGGAGTGAAACAGGAAGGTGGTTTATATGAGGCTGCATTCCATGAGAACAGGGTGTTATTTTTTAAGAACACTAAATTCAGACTTCTTATTTTTTCATTTATTATTTTTTGGGGTTATCACCTACACATTATAAGTTCCTTTGATAAAAGAGAAGAAAAGTAGTATATGTTGCTTTATGAAAAATTGAAAGTGAATTTCCTTCTTTCTGTTGAGAAAGCATAAAATTTGCTAAACTATGTAAAAATTGGTCCTATGCCTTTCTTTTAACTTTACTATATACTAAATTTTAAAGTATCAATGCACAAAATTTAGTTGCCTTCCATAGAAAAACGTAAGGAGATTCTGGTGGCTCAAATAACATTGAGAACCCCAGATGGAATGGCTTCTCGGATTAAACATCTGCTTCATATTGTGAAAGCATTTGATTTAGATTCTGATGTTATTAAAATTAGATTATTGGTGTTTTTTTAAAATTTCATAACAGATTAATTCTCACTAATTTTAAGATAAAGATATCTAAACAATCTTATTTGAACTGTAAAATAATGAAAATTATCGAGTGAATAATGCCATTTATGTGTAGGATTACATCCCTCTCTCCTGTTTGTCTCCTTGTTACTAAGTAGTTATCTATAAAATGTGTGATGTATACAATTATACAGATATTCTCTCTTCATTTATTTCTGTTTTAAGGTCACTTAATGGTATTCGTTAGGAAACATAAAAACCTGAAATGTAGAATTAGATCTTAAGCACAATATCGTCAATCAGATTTTGTAGCCATAGCACATCATTTTATAAAAAACAGGTAAGATATTCTTGAACCAAATGCTTTAATATCTAGGCTTAAACAATCCCTACAGGAAGACCACAGTCAGGTATAGGTAAAAGGCTTGTCATCCTTGTTTGGGTTGGTTTTTATGAACAGTATTTCCTGTTTTGTCATAACCAGCATCACTCTCCCTTATATCTGTTAAGAGCAACCCATAACTCCATGTACACAAGGTAGAGCTACCTATCTATGATGTTCCCTTCCCTACCAGTCTGCTCCTTTTCCCAGTCTGAATACCAATGGAAAGCTCTTTAAAGGGAGATTAAATATTGCCACCATCAAGAAGGGTTGCCAGGCAGGAGAAACTTGGAAGGAGATGGGGGATTGGGTTGTCTCTCCTCTCCAATTCCTCCAGATTCTTTTTATAATCTCCTACTCTAATTCTTGAGTCCCTGCCTTTGTCACACCAACTTTATCCTGGGACCAATAATTTAATTTCCAGACAAGCCTCCTTGGTTCTGCAAGAAGGAAACTATCTTTGGCCCGAGCTGGTCTAAAATCAGAGTAGTGAGAGTATAAAGCATTACTAAAATTGGCCTTTGTGTTGGCAGATAGTAGTCTCAGTTGGCTGAAGCAGATCAGCTTGTGTTCTTTAATCTCTTCGCAGCAGAACAAAGAGTTAGGCAAGGACTCAGCCTGGACCAACCAACAGTGCCATCCCTGTGTCCAAGGAGATTAGTTTAAAGAGGAGAGGGTAACTCAAAGGAGACATTAAGAATCCTCCCAAAGATGATAAATCCTCCCAAAGAGATAAAAGGATGCCTCTTTTTCTGTAGCATTGAAATTTATAAGAATGACATAAGCAGAAGATGTATGTGGCCATCTTCTTATTTCATTTTATTATTCCATGACTATTCTGGCTGAGTGGGAAGTTGAGTTAGTCATGGCTTGGTTATGGAAAGCCCTGCATACCAAAGTAACCAGCTTGATCTTAATTCTAGGATTAAGAGAGAACCACTTAATAGTTTTCATAGGGGAGAGATATGTCCAGATTGGCATTTGATATATATCACTTTATCATTTTGGTGCAAAAATGTCTGAATCAACTAAGATACAGTAGTTTTAATAATGTTGCAGAATGTTAAGTTAATAAACACAAAATGATGAAGAGAAAAGAGCTATTTATCATACACATTTTAAGTTTGGAGATACCTTTTGAACTAATAACAAATACTTTTATAAAAATGTTTATTCCAACTCTACTAATTGCTGACAGTGTAATTGTGCATAAGTTCTCTCCATGTCAGGTATTCTCAGTGTTGGCACTATTCGTATTTAAAAAAAAATTTTTTTTTTTAGAGTATGGTTATCTTTTCAATTCACATAAAAGCTCTCTTCTGTCAGAGAGACTAACGTGCAAATAGAAACTAGACTGATATTGGTTCCTGGTCTTACTATGCTTTCAGTTAGTACACCTCTGCATTTTTAGCAAAAGAAATAACTATTTCTGTGAACACTTCATTTGAAGTATGTGTTTGTCATTTGTAGCTAAAAAATTCGTGTTTACCACATGTAAGAAAAATCACATCGAACTATGTTCGCAGATTTCTATTTGTATATTGGTTTTACTTACTGATTAAGCCATGATTGTAATGATCAGTGTAAACACAGTTGATCTATACACTCAGTTGAATGCTTTTAGCCTTGTAGATATCTAAACTTAATTGACTCAATTGCTAAGCACATCAAGTCATTGTTTGTAGATCAAACCAAATATTTTTTTTTTAAAGGTCAACTGTTTTTTATTATTGTGTCTGGAGTGGAGATGCGCTTTATCTATGGTTTACCACTTAAAGATATTGTCCTCATTGGGGAGGGTATGTGCTTTTGGGTAAATTGGAAGGGGTGGTGAACCATGAGAGACTATGGACTCTGAAAAACAATCTGAGGGGTTTGAAGTGGCGGAGGGGTGGGAGTTTGGGGTACAGGTGGTGCGTATTGTAGAGGGCACGGCTTGCATGGGGCACTGGGTGTGGTGAAAAAATAATGAATACTGTTTTTCTGAAAATAAATAAATTGGAAAAAGAAAAAAAAAAAGACATTGTCCTCAAAAATACAATCCCAAGATTCTCTGGGTGATTACCTAGTAGATGGTACACAGGATAGCATATTATGGTGTTGATTGGCACATGGGCTAATGGGAAAGGCTCTTAAAGGAACAAAGATGAGTAAGAAGGAAAAAAAGTGAGCGGATGAGTTGAGGAGGTTGTTCTACTAGTGACATCTGCCATCTTTATCCTTAACTATCCCATTTCCTTTGGCTATCATCTTTCTCAGTTGTTAATAACCTTTGCACACTTGAATAGTTGCTAATAACTGTTTCATACTTTTACAGGAAAAGTGACTCTGAAGGTTGGCTAACAAGGATTTCAGGTTTTGTTTTAAATATAACTTTCCCAGCAAGGGAAGGGCCAAAAAAATTTAACCCCACTGAATAAAAACTGGTGTTTCTCTTTCTTCCCCCTGAGCATATCCAGAGTCCTTTCTATTTCAAATGCCCCACTGGGGCAGAATACATAATGACTAATGGGCTGGCAGAGACCCAGGTGACATGTAAACCCTGTGCCTTGGCTGCAGCCAGTTAGCCTGGAGCAGCAGTCAAGGTTTATTGTCTTTGCAAGTTTCTGGCCTCCACGGGTAAGAGGAGTCATGACTCTAACCAGACTTTTAAGCTAGACTACTCATGAACTGCTTATGCATAAGCATTTCATAGCAAGAGTCATCACTCTGTATTAAGTCAATGGCCCCAAGATTCACCTATAATGCAACTAAGAGAGAGTTGCATTATTTTATGGTTATTTTATGCTGTGAATCCATATGTCCCTCGGTTTGTCATTGTATTCTTATGTGTAAATAGGTACAGGGACAGGGAAAGGTATTTATAAACACTTCTATGTGTCCTGAAGTTACTGGCTTCTCAGATGAGAATGCTGAGATCATAGAGGCCAGGTGTCTGAAGAACAGTCTCACATTGGAGCCGGCCTTATTCGAGTTTCCTCTTTGGGCTTTTGAGATCCCTAAACAAGAAATATTCCTAGGTATAGATAGAAAAATTCTTCGGACCCATTTTCTTTTCTTTTTTCTTTTTTTTTTTATTTTTTATTTATTTTTTTTAAAGATTTTATTTATTTATTTGATAGACAGAGATCACACGTAGGCAGAGAAGCGGGCAGAGGGAGAGGAGGAAGCAGACTCCCTGCTGAGCAGAGAGCCCGATGCGGGGCTCGATCCCAGGACCCTGGGATCATGACCCGAGCCGAAGGCAGAGGCTTTAACCCACTGAGCCACCCAGGCGCCCCTTCGGACCCATTTTCATTTCATTTTCTTTCACCACCACTGCCATGGAGAGGACCCTTGTAGTCCAGCTGTGTTCCTGGGCTAGATATTGCAGGTAAAACTACTTGTGGGTAGAATGGAAGTTCTGTCCACACCTCCTTGCTCCAGTATTCTGGGATCCAAGCTTCCCCATCTTCATTAGCAGCAGGCCTATGTTTAGGCTTCCCCAAACCATTGAGGTTCAAGAGAGGGTGGAAACTAAGACAATTAACGTTCATGGTTCACTTTAATATATAGGACTCCTTGGAATAAAATTTAGAAGTCTAATAGAGAGGTACCCAGAATTCTACTTTTCTTGTGATTTTGCCTACTATAGCCATTTTAGGTGTTACTATTTAGGATTTTGAAAGACTTACTGGTAAAATGCACTACCTTCACTTGAAATCCATCCACATAATTCCTTGCTTTGTTACAGCATTGGTAAAAATCCAGCTAAATATAATGGTAGGGAAAAGAAGAGAGAAATACTGCATAGTCATTGATTGCCAACAAGAAATTTTACATTGAGAATTCTCCAACAGGCTTTATTTTTTTTTAATTCAATTAATTGACACATAATGTATTATTAGTTTCAGAGGTAAAGGTCAATGATTCATCAGTCTTGTATAATGTCCAGTGCACATTACATCATGTGCCCTCTTTAATGCTCATTACCCAGTTACCCCATTCCTCCCTCCCATCCAGCAACCCTCAATTTGTTTCCTGTGATTAAGTCTCTTATGATTTGTCTTCCTCTCTGATTTCCTCTTATTTTTCCCTCCCTTCCCCTATGATCCTCTGTTTTGTTTCTTAAATTCCACATATGTGTGATATCATAGGATAATTGTCTTTTTCTGATTGACTTATTTCACTTTGCATAATACCCTCTAGTTCCATCCACATCACCAACAGGCTTTAGAATCTTATTTAAGTTTCCCAGTCACCTCACATGAATGCCTGGAAGATACGTTCTTATGATTCCCATTGAGTCATTCTGTAAAATGATGACATTACCTAAGCACATCTAAACCTAAATTTCATGCTTAATAGCACAGAGACCAACTTTTCCAATGTTTCTGAATTGCTAAGGGCATTGCTTCAATTATTCCAGCAACATAACATCCCTAGGCTTATGTTTTCTCTGAAGAAGATGTTGACAGAAGTCTGGTTTGTCTACATGTTGATGTTCTTTAGTCTCCTGTTTTTATTTATTTATTTGACAGACAGAGATCTCAAGTAGGTGGAGAGGCAGGGGGAGAGAGAGAGAGAGAGAGAGGAGGAAGCAGACTCCCCACAGAGCAGAGAGCCTGATGTGGGGCTCGATCCTAGGACCCTGGAACCATGACCTTCGCCGAAGGCAGGAGCTTAACCCTCTGAGCCACTCAGGTGCCCTTCCTGTTTTTTGTTTTGCATGTGTTTATTAATTTAAATTTTTTTTTTTTTTTTTTTTTTTTTTTTAGAATCCCTGCAGAATTTCCCGATCTTTAAGCTACCACAAAGATGAGAGAGTAAACTAGAAATGCAGCCATCTGGGGTATAAGGCAGACATAATAAAGTCCCCAAATAGAAATAGACTTTGTTTTGTTTTATTTTGGGGTTTTTTGGTTTTGTTTTGTTTTTTACCCTCAACCAAGGATAACTGTTCCTTTTATTTTTCTTAATTATGTTATGTTAGTCACCATACTGTACATCATTAGTTTTTGATGTAGTGTTCCATAGTTCATTGTTTGCATATATCACCAGTACTCCGTGCAGTTCATGCCCTCCTTAATACCCATCACCAGGTTCACCCGTACCCCTACCCCCTCCCTTCTAAAACCTTCAGTTTGTTTCCTGGAGTCCAAGTCTCTCATGGTTCACCTCCCCCTATGATTCCACCCCCCTTCACTGTTCCTAATGTAAGTTCCGTCTATTTATTCCATGGGGACTGCTGGTTTCTGTGAAATTTATCACAGACTTAGACTCATGACTAACATGGAAAATAATGCATATTTCTGTGGTTCTCCAAATCACAGAGTTTGTGCAGGATCATCTTCTCTTATCCCCGGAACTTGACATGAGTTATAACCCCATTAAGTAGCACTGAGCAATACAGTAAAATCCTACCATAAATAAGAGTTTTCTTCCAGTTATTAAATAAATGTAATATGCAGCATGGTGACAGTAATAAATAATACTATATTGCATATTTTGGAAAATTGTTAGTAGAATAGATCTTGAAAGTCCTTATCACAAGAAAAAGAGTTGTAACTATGTATAGTGATGTATGTTTAGTTATTGTGGTAACCATTTTGCAATATACACAAATACCAACTTATGTTATATGCCAGTCAGAAACTAATATAATGTTATATGCCAGTTATACATCAATAAAAAGAATATCCCAAACATGTAGCTCTCTAAAAGATGTCTAAGTAATATATAAGTTTTATATTAGAAAACAAAAAATATAGTAAGATGAGTAAACTAGGTATAAAATTTAAAGATCTAAAAAAGGAATAAAAATGCACAATGAAGCTGTGCCTGGGTGGCTCAGAGGGTTAAGCCTCTGCCTTCAGCTCAGGTCATGATCTCAAGCCCTGCATTGGGCTTTCTGCTCAGTAGGGAGCCTGCTTCCCCCTTTCTCTCTGCCTGCCTCTCTGCCTACTTGTGATCTCTCTCTCTCTATCAAATAAATAAATAAAATCTTTTAAAAAGTGCACAATGAGAATAAAGGAAATGGATTAATAAAATTAAAAGTAGAGGTTAATCAAACACTATAAGAAATAAATCAGTGGGTGAAACCAATATGCTTTTCTGTAAAGTCCAATGAAATGTTCCCCTGGGAAAAAGAAGGATGCCCACTATCACCATCACAATCTAATATGGCACTGGAAGTCTTCAATAATTCAATGAGTCAAGAAAAAACAATTATATTTCATAAAAATGTGTACATATATCAGATAGATGTATGTTTCAGATATACATATAAGTATCTATATCAATATCTATTTCCAGATGGAAGAAACACAAAACCAGTAATTATTTGCAAGTAAATAATTGAAAAACTACAAGAATTAGTAAGACCATTCATAAGGGTGATTGAATAAAAGACCCAACATCTGAAAATCATTAACTTTCCTATGCACCAGTGATAACCAGTTAGAAAATTTTATGCTAAAATAACATCCTGTTCACAAAATCATAAATGTCTTAGGCACAGATATAATAGGAACTGCATAAACTGAATGAATTAAATTATAAATTGCTGCTAAAGGATCCCTCAATTTGTAACTAAACAAATGGAGGAGGCATATCATGATTTATATGAAAAGACTCAAATCACAAAGATGCTAAATTTTGAGAAAATAATTAGATTCAATGTATGTCACTCAAAATCACAGTGATGTTTTTTGTAAATGATAACAAGCTTACTCTTAAGTTTAAAAGGAAGAAAAGATGCATAAAATAACAAAGGCAATTCTGAAGATGATCAATTACTCTAGATATCAAAGCATGTTATAAAGATGTGCTTCATGTAGTCTGGTATTAGAGCAGGCAAGCATATTTGGAAAAATGGAAAATGCTGAAGTCAAGAAGGAGATTATATAAGGTGATTCAATTTATGATAAGTTTTTAAAACCAGTAAGAAAGGAACAGGTAGTTCACTTAATGTGCTGGAAAAACTGACTTTCTTTGGAAAAAAAAATTAATTCTAACCCATACTTCACACCATATGTAAGAATGACTCAACAAAAACATAACATTATGATAGGAAGTCTTAAAACATTAGCCATAAAAGGTTCCAAAAATAGATGAATGTCTCCTCAGCTTCACTGACGGTTACGGAAATGTTAACATAATAGAGATGTATTTCTTATTCCCTCAAACTTTGTGAGATATTTTGAATCTTTTTTATATTCAGTTATTTGCTTTTGGAGAGGCAATTGATCAATATTTCTCTGAATTAAAAGTGCACATATCCTTACATGAACAGTTCCACTCCTGGGAATGTCAAAGAAATAATACTCATTTGTGCAAAAGCATAAGGGTACAATTAATGGTAAAAATAAGGATACACTGTAATTGTCCAACAATGAGGAAGTAGTTAAGTAAATTATGGTAGTGTTATTTTGTGGAGTAATATGTAGTTTAAAAAAAGAGAGCTATAGACCTATAGGCATTGACATGAAATATCTCCAAAATTATAACGGAAAAGGAAATTTCAGAATATTATATTTAGTGCGATGTTATTTATTTATTTATTTAGTATTTTATTTATTTATTTTGAGAGAGAGAGAGAGAGAGAGCATGCACACATGATTGAGGGGGCAGGGCAGAGGAAAAGGAGAAGCTGGCTCCTCACTGAGCAGGAGCCCAGTGAATGCAGAACTTGATCCCAGGACCCCAAGTCATGACCTGAGCTGAAATCAGATGGTTAACAAGCTGAGCCACCCAGTCACCCCATGCAATATTATTTATAGAATATAAAAGACATTTGTTTATTTAAAAAATATATGTAAATACATAGAAAGAGGACAAGATGGTGGAAGAATGTGTGACAAATGTTAACATCATTACCTCCGAGAAGGAGAATAGGACTGAAGGTGAGATAACTGAGAATGTCATATATTCTGCGGAATACTTCTGTGTTCTTTGAATTATGTATCATGAGTATTATTCATGTATTACTTGTACAACTTTTTAAAATGCTGCAAATAGGGGTGCCTGGGTGGCTCAGTGGGTTAAGCCTCTGCCTTCGGGTCAGGTCATGGTCTCAGGGTCCTGGGATCGAGCTTCCTGAATTCACTTATTAGTTCTAGGAGTATTTTGGAGTTTCATTGGGATTTTCTGTAGAGACAATCATGTCATTATTATCTATTTAAGATTTTTTTCCTGTTTTCTAGTGCATGCATTTAGTGCTATAAATTTCCATTTAGGACTACCTTTGCTGTGTTCCACAGATTTTGATATGTTGCATTTTCATTTTCATGTAGTTCCTTGTGTTTTTATATTTCTTTTTACACTTCCTATTTTACCTGTGTATTCTTTGCAAATGTGTTGCTTAGTATCGAAGCATTTGGAAATCTTCCTGTTACCTTTCTATTATTCTTTCTTAATTTCATCCCATTGTGGTCACTGTGTATAATTTTAATTATTTTAAATCTGTTGCGGGTTTTTTTTTTTTTGTGGCTCAGGATATGGTCTTGGTATATGTTCTGTGAGCACTGAAGAAGATGAGTGTTCTGCTGTTGAATGAAATGATCTATGAATGTTGATTGGATCTTATTGGATGCTGGAGTTACTGAGTTATATCTCCTTGTTAATATTCTGTCTGGTGGTTCTATCAATATTGAGAAAATAGTATTGAAGCTTCCAATTATAACATAGAATCATAGTTCTGTCACTTTTTACTTCATGTATTTCAAACCTATGTTGATTGGTGCAGACTCCTCTGTGGATTACCTTTTTTTCATTTAGTTTACTATCTTCCTGGTTTGGGTATGATGAGTGACTTTTGATTGAAATCTGGATATTTCAAATATTTTGTTATGAGCTTCTGTATCTTATTTAAGCCTTCTATTTTAGTTGTTTTTTTTTCTGGTGGGAGGGCACTGTCTCTTTATTACTGCTAGGTGGGAGTAAAAGTCCAGGTTTCCATTTGCCTTAGTTGACACTAGAGGTGGTGGGCTCCTTCATACTGTTGGGCAGGAATGGGTGTTATAGTGCCCCACGAGGCCTCCAGTGATAGCTTCCTAGCCACGAAGAATAGGTGTGCAGGTGAAGTCACTCCTACTGCTGCCCACTTGTCTGCTCCTGACACCACAGGGTGGGGGAGTGGCCTTCTATAGCCTAGTGGGGCTAAAAGTAGGATGGCTTCCTACTCAGCCGTCTCTGACACCACCCTGGCATTAGCACAGTGAGGGAATGGGACACCTTGTTACAGCCTGGTCAGGATGGAATTCTAAGCTCTCCACTCAGCCTCAGTGTGGGTGGAGAAGGCTGGAATCACATTTTGTTTTATTTTTTGTTTTGTTTCCCCTGTGGTGTCTGGCAGTGATAGGACAGTAGAATCGAAAAGTCTCCTGTCTTGCTAAGCTAATATTTCCTGGTACTTTGTCTGGAGAGAGCAAGCTTTTCTTGGAGCTTTTTTCTCCATGTTTGCAGGTGGCCATCTCCTCAGCTCCCTGTCTGGGCTCTATGAGGCTACTGTGCCCTCACGTCCCCAGCTGGCCTGCTTTCCCTATCTCTGCTTTTCACATTCTTCTAAATGTGTTTATATACGATGTCCAGAATTTTTGGTTTTTATTTTTACTTGATTGGAGGAATAGAGGAAAAGTAGAGTGCTGAAGGAGGCTGGCTTCTATTAATGACATCCTCATGGAAAAAGGACTGGTTATAACCTGGCAAATGACAACCCTCTCCACTAGCTTCTTGCCATAATTACTCTACCCATGTCTGACTTAAAACAACCTGCTTGATCCCAAGCATCTTTTGGGAAGACACCATCCATCATGCCAGACTCCTTGGTGGTTTTGTGCTTGGGCCAAATACACTAAGAACAAATGTCTAGAGTTAGACCACCCAAGATATTTTCACTTCTGTGGTTAACCATCTTTGAATTCAGGTTTCTTGGGGTGAAAAGGTTATTCACATTCTGAATACATTAATACTTCCAACTTTTTATGTTCTTAGTATTACATTAATGTTAAAGACACTGGATTTTCAGTATAGGCATGCTGGAAAATTTGTGCTCTGGCAGAAGCATTTTAACAAAATTGATCAAAGCCACGAATTTTCACCATGGTTCTTATTATTTTCACTGAATTTTATTTACTAGTGAGTAAATACAAAAATGTTCTAAGGCTCTGGTTGCCAGTCCGTTGACTGCCATGCATATGAAAGTGTAAGAAAGCAGTCGACCAGAACGATGGGTACACCAACGTGGAAACATTCTTCTCTCTATGATTTACATTGACTTAGAGAGTTTTTATGTAACTCCATTCCTATTCAGTTCCAGATGGACTGTAGTTTTCTGTGAACTGGGAGACAGCCATTGTATAATTTATAGCCTGTTTTGTCTTGCTTTGATAAAGAAAATGTTATCTTCCTTCTTAAGCAAATACAGGCTGCAGAGTATGATGCAATTGTTTATGGAGGCCATAAACTTCATTTAAGTCCTTACCTTGCACAATATGCTTTTTTAACTGTGTGGGAAACTGATGTCCTTCTGTTCAAAATATCCGAAGAGGGACAGTAGCATTGATACCGGAAAACAAAGAACCACTCTTATTTGAAAGCAAAGAAACAAATTCATTATTTATTTGTTATTTAAATTCCAGTATGGTTAATGTACAGTGTTGTATTAGTTTCAGGTATACAGTGTAGAGATTCAGCAATCCTGTACCTTACTCAGTGCTCACCACCGTAAGTGTACTCTTAATCCCTTTCACCTATTTCACCCATACTCCCACCCACCTCCTCTCTGGTGACCTTCAGTTTGTTCTCTGCATTTAACAGTGTGTTTTCTTGTATGTCTCTTTTTTTCTTTGTTCATTTGTTTTGTTTCTTAAATTTCACAAATGAGTGAAATCGTTTGATATGTATCTTTCTCTGACCGACTTACTCTAATTAGCATGTACTTTTCATGTTATTACAAATTGTGAGATTTCATTCTTTTCCACAGCTACCTAATGTGCTAGTGTTTGTATGTGTTAAAACAGGTTTCAGAAAAAAAGTTTCTGCTTTAATTAAGGTATCTTTGTTCTAATTCAGTTCTTTGAAAACCTGTGCACTTATTATTTTTATTAAGTAATAAATGACCAAAATTTAAGTGTTTTTATTATATCACTTGTAGTGATAAAAGTACTCCATTTCAAGTCTCACTGACAGAGGCTGCTACTTCCATAACTTTTAATTTGGATTTTTAGAATTAATGGAATTCTGAAACTCTTCTCAAAATAATTAAAGCACAGTAGGTAATCAGAGAATTCTATTTTCCTTCATGCCCATATCCCTTCTTGAGTCTGAACTCAGTTTTTGTCCTGGGATATAATTTCCAGTCATCTTGGCCAGTCTGTCCATTCATGTACATACTCTACTCTCCTGGTCCACATGCTCCAAGAGCTTCCTGAAAAGGAGCTCCTAAGAGGTACCATTGTTGATGATGATGCTTACGTACTTTTGTTTGCCCGAGTAGGGCATTTTATTTTAGGTTGGAAATAATTTTCTCTCAGAATTGCAAAGGCTGTCCCTCAGCATAGTACCTGGCAGGGAGTAGGCCCTCAGCAAATCATTGTTAAATGGATTCTTTTCTAGCTTACAGTGTTGCTGTTTTGAAAATTTCGACACCACATGCCATGCTCATGCTACTCCTTCATATGGCACCCTGCTTCTCTTTTTGGAACTTTTCAGATTTCCTGTTCACCTCCAAAGATGTGATATTGCACAATGATGTGCA
The DNA here is from genome assembly GCF_020171115.1 of Neogale vison. Taxonomy (NCBI): domain Eukaryota; kingdom Metazoa; phylum Chordata; class Mammalia; order Carnivora; family Mustelidae; genus Neogale; species Neogale vison. Next base: position 249,289,635 of record NC_058091.1, on the reverse strand, counting down.
TTGGCATATATTTTTTAAAATTTATTCTGTGTTCAGAGAGCTTATATATAGATGTATATGTGAGTTTTTTATTATGAAAATTATTACATATATTTTTGATTATTTCCCTTTCTTCATATCTTCAATTTATTTTCCTATAATTTTTAATAGCAGAACATTGGCTTTCTTGAGTAGACTGTCAAATTTTTAATGCTTTTCTTGACATTTTTATCACTTTGACTTTTAGTTCTGTTTTCTAGGAGGTATCTTCTATTTTATCTTCCAAGCCACTGTTAAATTTTAAAATACCTCTGTCACTTTTTAAGCTGCCAAGAACACTGTCTTATTTTAGAAGTAAAGGGAGTAGCTGATCACATGAGTCTAAAGTTCTGAAGCAACATTTGGGCTGCAGATACACATTTAGACATTGTCCACATAGGTAGAATTTAAAGTTAACGAGACTAGATAAGATCATCAAGGAAGAGGACAGAGACAGGGAAGAGAAGTACATGGACAAAGATTAAGGCATTCAGACTTTTAGAGGTCAGACTGATGAGGAAGAACTAAGATAGGGAACAGACCAGTGAAGGAAGGAGAATAAAACACACAAGTGTGTGGTGTCCTGAGAGCCAAGGTGAGAAAGTGTTACATGGCCAAAGGGTATGATTATCTGTAACAAATGCCACTCAGGTCAAGTGAGATGAGAAATGAGAATTGGCTACTGGATTTAGCAACCAGGGGGTCATTGGGTCATTGGTGTTTCTTGGAAACATGCCACTTAAACACAGCAGTGGGGGCAAAAGCCTGAGTGTAGCGTGATGAGGAATGACTAGGAGGATGGATATTCTTGGAGAGATTGCAGTCCTCTAATTGTGCCACACAGGAAAGCATAAATGGATCTGTGTGGGTAGAGGAGTGTAGTGTTCACACAAGGTTTTCTGAAAGAGTAGGGAAAGAGATGCTTCCCAAAGAATGGCAGGGCCTCCCAAAGCTATGGAAATTGGTGTGTTCCAGGCGTGAAAAATTTTAAGAGGTAATGTAGAACACAAAATTTGGTAATAGAGAATTTTCATTAAAAAATTACAGTATTGGGGCGCCTGGGTGGCTCAGTGGTTTAAGCCTCTGCCTTCGGCTCAGGTCATGATCTCAGGGTCCTGGGATCAAGCCCCACATCGGGCTCTCTGCTCAGCAGGGAGCCTGCTTCCCCCTCTCTCTCTGCCTGCCTCTCTGCCTACTTGTGATCTCTCTCTGTCTATCAAGTAAATAAATAAAAATTTTAAAAAAATTACAGTATTTATCAAAATAATTATACCTGTATTCATAATGTTTACTGAATGTCAAGGTAATACAGAATAGAGAATGAATTTGGGTATTTTAACTAGTGATATGCTTCTCATTGAAACTCAACTACTATTTATCAGCATTTAATTTTCCTGACTTCTTGCTGAAGATATTTTTCCCAAGTTCCTGATACATGCTGCCTTCAGGTGTCCAGAGGCAGTTTATAGTTTATAAACCCTTCCCTTGAGTTTACATTGAGTGCATTTCCTGTGTTTGTGAGCTCCCTACTCCTCACAGAATAATATGTCCTAGACTTCCTTCTTCAACCCCTTCAGTCTTTGACCTTGACTTTCTAAAATCAGCAACAGAAAATGCTACTTGTCTTCTTAGGGATGTGCATACCCAGTCTGTGATGATTTCTTTCTTTTCTTGGGAGGAAAGGCCTTTACTGTGCTTTGTAATACCATTTTATTGTACCTGGGAGAAAGTGCTTAGTCAAAGAGCTGACTTTTTTTCTGTGGGAAACTTGAGTCTTAGTGTCAACATAGCACAACCATTTTTAAACAGAGCCTTCGTTCCTCTCTTAGAGGATCCCCCAGAAGAATGTGATAAGAGGTGTGATAAGAGTGTAGTATTAATCAAATTACTGAAATTCTCTGAGCATCAGTTTCCCTTGGTCTCCAAACCTCCTGTCTCCTCACTCTGTGTGCTTTGTGTAGGTGAGCCCTTGGATTCTGTGTCCACTAATCATCAGATTACTCACAGATTTGTATCTCTGCCAGAATTTTCCTTTGACATCCAAGTGTCCTGTACATATAAAACACTCTAAAGTCTTTTCCTCAACATGATTTTCAAAGCCCCACATGATTGGCTATAGCCAGCTACTTTGAGCCGTATCATACACCACAGTCCCTTTGCTTTCTATGCTGTATACACACTAGCCTTCCTTCAATTCCTCAAGGGCACTATGCTCTACCCATCCACCTAGCCTTTTTACATGCTCTTCCCTCTGTCTGGAATGTTCTTTTTACCCTGATTCCTTCTCCATTTCTGCCTTAACTTCTAAATTAATTCAGGTCTCTGGTAAATACTGCCAATGCCATACACACACGCACACACACACATATATATATGCTATATGTATATGCCATATATATATAATTTATATATGCCAATGCTATATATATAACATATATGTATATATGTAATACATATGTGTGTGTGTATATATATATATGTATATATATATACATATATATATATGCATTTTTTTTAAAGTAGGCTCCCCCAGCATGGAGTCTGTTGTGGGCCTTGAACTCATTACCCTGAGATCAGGACCTGAGCCAAGATCCAGTGTTGGATGCTCAACTGACTGAGCCACTGAGGTGCCCCATGCCAATGTTATATTTTAAGTGTATACATGACCCCTAGGAAATTTTTTCTCAACTTGTGATACCCATGATCTAGAAATCATATAATGGTTTCATACTTTCCTCATGAGTGCCTTCTTCGGTACCTAGCTTGATGTGTTTGGCTGTTGAGTTGCCCTCATTTTTATTTGAACTAGTACTTGAAAAGAAGCAACATTATATCACTTTGTTTTCTAGTAGTAACAGTGTTCTGCCTAGTTGTCCTTAAACTTCAATAGGAAATAATTTTACTTCTTACAGGTGTTCTTTCCCACATGTAACAAACTTTAAATAAATCTTTGCCAGAAAGTGTTTCAAATACCAGTTTGTGAAACACTGGTGTGTACGAAAAACACACAACTGCCCAGGTCATTCCTAACTGCCTGAAAGACAGCACAGGGAGAACACTGAGGAACGCTTTCTCTCCTTCCCTTCCTCTTCTCAAGGCACAAACTCTCCTGGCTTGGAAGGCAATCACATATCCTGGAGATCCTTTCACTATAGAGGAATTATTTTAAAAGGAGCTATATTTTAGTTTCCTAGGGCTGTGGTAACAATACCTGATTAGAGGCAAGGGGGGGCGGAGGGTTGCTTAAAGTAACAGAAATTTATGTTTCACAGTTCTGAAGGACAGAAGTCTAAAATCAAGATGTTGGCACAGCCCTATTCTCTCTGTGGCATGTAGAAGAGAACCTTTCCCTGCTCCTTCCTAGTCTCTGGTGCTTTCCAGAAACCCATGGCATCCCCTAGCTTGCAGCTGCTGAGCTTCGTTCATGCATGCGTGCATTCATTCATTCATTCATTCATTGGTCATCACACAGAGATGGGTAAAGTGATAGAATTCTTCAGATATGAATAAGTCCCCCAGGGGGAAAAATAACTTTAAAGAAAACCAATGCAGGGGCGCCTGGGTAGTTCAGTGGGTTAAGCCTCTGCCTTCAGCTCGGTTTGCACCGCATCGGGCTCTCTGCTCTATGGGGAGCCTGCTTCCCTGGCTCTCTCTGCCTGTCTCTCTGCCTACTTGTGATCTCTCTCTGTCAAATAAATAAATAAAATCTTAAACAAACAAACAAACAAACAAAAAAACCAATGCAACTTTTTGTCTGGTACTAAAAACAATAAACTTCTTGGTTGAGATATTTTACTCTTAAGAGGATCAATGACTTGACAAGAGAGTAAGGAATTCTCAGTCTAGGGACTGAGAACTATGTGGGTCACTGTAGGTGGATTTTACTCCGAGGATATTTGTTCAACTACATTAAAATGAACTTTGATTTTCATGGTCTCACATAACTGAAAAGAGACAAAGTCAAAGCTTTACCCGTGAGAAGTACTCTGACAGGCAAACTCACCCTCCCCAGGTAACAGAGACTCGGAGACTCTAAATGGCGACACCCTCAATATGAAGGTGGTGTGGGAAAACTGCATCTCCAGTCATGGGCCTAAAAGGAAAATCAACTTTCTTAAATAGGTGCTGAATGGGAAGGAAAAAAAGCTGTTGAGAATTTATAACCACAAACCAATCCTAGCATGCACTTGAAACCTAAATACACAGCACTTGGGTGGTCAAAAACCTCAAGCTGAGAATTTAATTTAGAGTGATCCCAAATTATTGATGTGCCAAAGACCACCTGGCAGAAGCAAATGTGTATGTCTGTAAGAACCTACCGTCATGCCAGTCCTCAGTGAATTTCCAAAATAAATCCTAAGGCAATTGGGAAGCCCACAATCAAAAATAACTAAACAGATACCATGAGGAAGAACCAGCAGAAACAGACTCTCAAGAATTTGGGGGACAACAAAACATCATTTTATACCATTTACAAAATATGTTTGATCTCTTATAAGAAATAAAAGTCATATTTGAAAATATGTTTAGTATATAATGAACTATAAAAATGACTGAGCAACTTTGAAAAACAGCCAAATAAAATTTCTTGAAATAAATGTAATTGGAATAAAAAAGTCAAAGAACATTTTACACCCAAAATGTGGAAATGAAAATTGGCTAATTAACTAGAAAATAATTTGAATAAGAAACTATGAGTAAGAAAATATGTATAGATATGTATGATCTATAACCAAGCCATTCTACTGGTGGGTAAATATGCTAGTAATTACCTAGTAAGGACACATAAGTATGATTTACATGAGCCAGGATATTTGTAGCAGCATTGTGTTGCAATAGCTAAGAATGGGAAAAATAAAAATATTCATCAATAGTAGAATGGATAAATAAATTTGGTATAATCTTTAAAAAGCCATGTCTTATAGCAGTGAAAAATGGAAATAAACAAGCAACACATATATGCATTAACATAGAACATTCAAAACATAATGTTGAGAGAAGGAAGCAAATCACAAAAGAATGGGAGCCCTTACATTTAGCTTTGTTCTGCTATTTCATGCCTCCTCAGGTATATAGGATTAGATAAGCCTTAATAAGTTACATTGATGGTTTTGGCAATGGGATTCTCTGTGTATATGGAGCTCTTCAGGCATAAAATTCCCTAACCAGTGCTATAGAAATCGTATTCTTTGTGACTGAAACAGCTGTTTCTTATTGTATGGTTATATTTAGAAACATCATTGTGAATGATTGTAATGATCATAAAATTATCTGGTAGCAAGCTTTGTGCTCATGTTGGCATCAATATGGATAAAAAACAGAGATGTTCAAAAAGATCATGAAAATGTAAGCTTCTGTGAGATCACAGGAGTAGGGGTGGGTTTGAGGGTTGGGAAATGAGCATTTTAGATCAGTTGGGTTTATAAGGTATAAATGGCAGAAAGGCCCAAAGCAATGAGTAAGTTATAATTATAACCATATTATAAATAAAATACAGAAAATTTGGACACATCAGGGTAATAATAATAATAATAATAATAATGTGGTCATCCTTTACCCCAACAGCAGTGTGGATTAGATGTTGTAGAACATCTAATAGTGCAGCTTATTGTCACTATAAATGGTGGCTGATTCAAGGATAATTTTGATTCTTAAATTATATATTTAAATATTTATAAAATTACAGTAATATAATTCAGTGATTAATTTAGTAATTTTTTTAACTTTTTTTTAATAGAAATGATTAGGACCTACTCTCTCAGCAAATTTCAATCATACTAGTATTTACAATGCATAAGTTCCTCAGACCTTATTCATCTTACACCTGAAAGTATGTACCCTTTTACCAATGTCTTCCTATTCCCCCCACCCATTAGCCCCTGTCACCCACGGTTCTACTCTCTTTTTCTGTGAGTTTGACTTTTTCCTCCTCCTCCTCCTCTCTTCTACTTCCTTCTTCTTCTAATGTTTCACATGTGATGCCTTGCAGTGTTTGTCTTTGTCTGACTGATTTCCCTCCAGTTTCACCCATGTTGTCATGAATGGCAAGATTTCTTTCTTTTTAAAGATTGTATAACATTTATGAAGATTGTATATATACACCACATTTTCTTTATCTGTTTATCTCTCAATGGTGTTAGGTTGTTTCTATACCTCAGCTATTGGATGAATTATGCTGCAGTGAATGTGGGAATAGAGTTATCTCTTTGAGATAATGATTTTTTTCCCCTTTGGATATATACCCAGGAGTGAGACTACTGGGTCATATGGTAGTTCTTTTTTTTTATTTCTCCAGGAGCATCCAGTACTCTTTACTATATTTGTTGTACTCGTCTACATTACTGCCAAAGTACACAAGGGTTTCCTTTTCTCTGACACTTGGTATCGCTTGTCTTTTTTATCACAGCTACTCTATTTTTTTTCTAAATTTTTTTATTATGTTCAGTTAGCCACCATATAGTACATTGTTAGTTTTTGATGTAGTGTTCAATGATTCACTAGTTGCATATGAACACCCAGTTATTCTAACAGGTGTGAGATGGTAATCTCATTGTGGTTTTGATCTGGATTTCCCTGATAATTAGTGATATTGGACTTTTTTGGTATACTTGTTCACCATTCATGTACCATCTTAAGAAAAATGTGTATTCATGTCCTTTGCTCAGTTTTTTCCCAAGTGGGTTACAAGGAAGCAGTTAAACTTGTCAGGTTATTGCTGTACTTTAGAAGTTAGGACACCTAATGTCACTTAAAATTGTTCTTGCTCTGAGATCAGGAACTGAAGAGTCATGTAAATGCTCAAAGAATCAACCTTGCATTCTTTAAGATGGGATGTTAATTATAATTGATAGAGTCTCTCTTCTCAAACATGCTAAGAGAATTAAATTAAAATTGATCTCAGGGGGCATCTGGGTGGCTCAGTGTGTTAAGCCTCTGCCTTCAGTTCAGGTCATGATCCCAGGGTCCTGGGATTGAGTCCCACATTGGGCTTTCTGCTCGGCAGGGAGCGTGCTTCCTCTCTCTCTCTCTCTCTCTCTCTGCCTGCCTCTCCACCTACTTGTGAGCTCTCTCTCTGTCAAATAAATAAATAAATAAATCATAAAAAATAAAATAAAATAAAATTTATCTCAGATAACAAGATGAAAACAATATGTTTTTGGCAAAGAGCATTTTATAGCTGTATGTATAGCTTGAACAATTTTGAGAATTTTTTTTCAGATATAAAGGAAGGAAGCTGTTAAGCTTCCTGGCCTTGGGGTGGGTAGGCAAGCCAAAGAGAAAAATATTTTAGAAGAGATACAAAATTCTTTCTTTGGCTAGATAGTCATAGAATATATCTTCTTCGGTTGATTCCCATATACTCTGAAAGAGAAAAGGAAACATTTTCTTCCATTTTACTAGCACTACTAGTTCTTACTAACATATTACCCGATAATAAGAATCAATAAATAGTGAAAGTTCTGTTTATGACAACTCACAGTCATCCTTTTTACATTTCCTTTTCTAGACCCTAACATTTCAACATGGCCAGACTTCAGCGTAGTGCTGGACTTGAGATTTATTTAGAAATGACTTTTAAAAGATCATTTCTGAACATAAGAGATGAACAAAACCAATTTCCCTTTACTTACTCATTTTCTACCATTCTTCAATTATTATTCTTCCTAGGATCTACAGATGAAACTAAAAAATGCAGTTTCACAAACTGCATGTAAATCACAAATGCATTTAAAAAGTGGCTAACATGCAAAAGCTGGGATAAATTGCAGACTTGGGACTTTCTGTTAGGTCTATAGGGAAAAAAATAGATTAACCATAAAGCTGTTCAGCAAATCTTACAATCTTTTACTCCTTGAATTGGAGGGGAGTAACAGATACTTTATGTCCAGAAGGCTTTTCTTTCTGCTTTTCCAGGGCCCCTGTAGTGAAGTCCCCCCCCTTTTTTTTTCCTGATTCAAAACTGAGGTTTCAAGTAGTTAAGGACTAGAGATGTTGAAGGAATTATGAGCAATATCCTCTACTAATCAATAGTGTCTTCAATTGATGCTGGTAACCTGAGCTCTCATTGAGCATCAAAAGCTTACAGATCTTGATCTAAATTAACTGCTTAATTTTAAAAAAATTGCTCTGACTTCATAAAAACATCTTGAAAAACTAAAAAAAAAAATGACTTGTTGAGGTGGTGCTAAATTCAGATACTGATGATACATTCAGGAGATCCACTCAATAACTGACAAAATGAGAAATCTTTGTATCATCTCTTTCCCCTTTCTCAAAGAGGATTATAACACCCCTTCTTTTTCTCTGCATTTCCTTATTTGGTTCTAGCTGTCTCTACTCCTGGGACTGCCAGTTATACTAGAAAGCCTTCCTGGCGAGACATTACTTGCCTAGTGCTTCGAAGAGGAGCCACAAATTAGAAGTTTCCTTCCAGTTTCAGAATTTAATAAATTTCATTAACACCATGCCCTGCACAGGTCCCTGCCTGATTGAATAGAGAAATATGGCTTAGTGTAGAATAGGACAAGTGGAGGAAAAGGTGGAAGGATCTGCCCAGACTTCTGTATTGTAGTTTGCTCAGAAAACCTACCTTTTAATTTCCTATAGACCCTGATTTTCTGAACCTGGGAGTAATTGGATGCAGGAGGTTAACCTGAGGTTTTAAGTGCATTCCTAATTTTTTTTTTCCCCAAGCATTTCTGTTATAAGAAGCTTTACCTTTGTGGATAAACAAACAGAAATCATGGAACTTCTTCAGCCCTTCAGCTTTACAACTTTAATTTCTTTATTTAATTTAATTCTTAATTTTAATGCCAGTGTAGTTAACATCAGCATTTTATCAGTTTCAGGAATACAATATAGTGATTCAGCAGTTCCATAAGGTAAGTGTTCATTTTTTTTCCAATTTATTTATTTTCAGAAAAACAGTATTCATTATTTTTTCACCACACCCAGTGCTCCATGCAAGCCATGCCCTCTATAATACCCACCACCTGGTACCCCAACCTCCCACCCACCCCCGCCACTTCAAACCCCTCAGATTGTTTTTCAGAGTCCATAGTCTCTCATGTTTCACCTCCCCTTCCAATTTACCCAAAAGCACATACCCTCCCCAATGTCCATAACCCTACCCCCCTTCTCCCAATCCCCCTCCCCCCAGCAACCCACAGTTTGTTTCGTGAGATTAAGAGTCATTTATGGTTTGTCTCCCTCCCTAACCCATCTTGTTTCATGGATTCTTCTCCTACCCACTTAAGCCCCCATGTTGCATCACCACTTCCTCATATCAGGGAGATCATATGACAGTTGTCTTTCTCCGCTTGACTTATTTCGCTAAGCAAGATACGCTCTAGTTCCATCCATGTTGTCGCAAATGGCAAGATTTCGTTTCTTTTGGTGGCTGCATAGTATTCCATTGTGTATATATACCACATCTTCTTGATCCATTCATCTGTTGATGGACATCTAGTTTCTTTCCATAGTTTGGCTATTGTGGACATTGCTGCTATAAACATTCGGGTGCATGTGCCCCTTTGGATCGCTACGTTTGTATCTTTAGGGTAAATACCGAGTAGTGCAATTGCTAGGTCATAGGGCAGTTCTATTTTCAACATTTTGAGGAACCTCCATGCTGTTTTCCAGAGTGGTTGCACCAGCTTGCATTCCCACCAACAGTGTAGGAGGGTTCCCTTTTCTCCGCATCCTCGCCAACATCTGTCATTTCCTGACTTGTTGATTTTAGCCATTCTGACTGGTGTGAGGTGGTATCTCATTGTGGTTTTGATTTGCATTTTCCTGATGCCGAGTGATATGGAGCACTTTTTCATGTGTCTGTTGGCCATCTGGATGTCTTCTTTGCAGAAACGTCTGTTCATGTCCTCTGCCCATTTCTTGATTGGATTATTTGTTCTTTGGGTGTTGAGTTTGTTAAGTTCTTTATAGATTTTGGACACTAGTCCTTTATCTGATATGTCGTTTGCAAATATCTTCTCCCATTCTTTCAGTTGTCTTTTGATTTTTTAACTGTTTCCTTTGCTGTGCAAAAGCTTTTGATCTTGATGAAATCCCAATAGTTCATTTTTGCCTTTGCTTCCCTTGCCTTTGGCGATGTTCCTAGGAAGATGTTGCTGCGGCTGAAGTTGAAGAGGTTGCTGCCTGTGTTCTCCTCAAGAATTTTGATGGATTCCTTCTCACATTGAGGTCTTTAATCCATTTTGAGTCTATTTTTGTGTGTGGTGTAAGGAAATGGTCCAATTTCATTTTTCTGCACGTGGCTGTCCAATTTTCCCAACACCATTTACTAAAGAGGCTGTCTTTTTTTCCATTGGACATTCTTTCCTGCTTTGTCAAAGATTAGTTGACCATAGAGTTGAGGGTCTATTTCTGGGCTCTCTATTCTGTTCCAATGATCTATGTGTCTGTTTTTGTGCCAGTACCATGCATCCAAATCGGCAAAGAAGAAGTCAGATTATCACTCTTCTTAGATGATATGATACTCTATGTGGAAAACCCAAAAAACTCAATTCCAAAACTGCTAGAACTTGTACAGAAATTCAGTAAAGTGTCAGGATATAAGATCAATGCACAGAAATCAGTTGCATTTCTTTACACCAACAACAAGACAGAAGAAAGAGAAATTAAGGAGTCAATCCCATTTAAAATTGCACCCAAACCATAAGATACCTAGGAATAAACAACCAAAGAGGCTAAGAATCTATACTCAGAAAACTATAAAGTACTCATGAAAGAAATTGAGGAAGACACAAAGAAATGGAAAAATGTTCCATGCTCCTGGATCAGAAGAATAAATATTGTGAAAATGTCTATGCTACCTAAAGCAATCTACACATTTAATGCAATTCCTATCAAAGTACCATCCATCTTTTTCAAAGAAATGGAACAAATAATTTTAAAATTTATATGGAACCAGAAAAGACCTCGAATAGCCAAAGGGATATTGAAAAAGAAAGCCAAAGTTGGTGGCATCACAATTCCGGACTTCAAGCTCTATTACAAAGCTTTCATCATCAAGACAGCATGGTACTGGTAAGTGTTCTCTTAATCCCTTCACCTATTTCCCTGATCTCTCCTCCCTTCTGGTGACCATCTGTCTGTTCTCTAGAGACTGGTTTTGTTTGTTTGTTTGTTTTGGTTTGGGTTTTTTTTTTCTCTCTTTTTTTTCTTTATACATTTGTTTTGTTTCTTAAATTCCACATATGAGTGAAATCATATGGTCTTTGTCTTTCTCTAATTGTCTTAGTTCACTTAGCATGATACTCTCCAGATCCATTCATGTTGTTGCTAATGGCAAGACTTCATTTTTTATGGCTGAATAATATTCCACTGTATATGTGTTTGTGTGTGTGTATATATGTATGTGTGCATGAATATCTATATCTATGTATATCTATATATCTATATCTATATCTTTATCTAGCTATCTATCTGCCACCTCTTCCTTACCCTTCATCAGGCACTGGACACTTGGGCTGCTTCCATTGTTAACTATTGTAAATAATGCTGCAGAAAACATAGGGATGCATCTTTATCCCTTCTAATTAGTGTTTTCATATTCTTTGGGTAAAGACCCAGTAATATAATTACTGTATCATAGGGTAGTTCTATTTTTAATTTTCTGAGGACCCTTTATACTGTTTTCCACACTGAGTGCACCAGTTTACATTCCTACCAAGATAGTTCCCTCTTTTCCACACCCTCCCCACTCACCAATACTTATTGTTTCCTGAGTTTTTGGTTTTAGCCATTCTGACAGGTATGAAGTGGTATCTCATTTGTGATTTGATTTGCATTTCCCTGATGATGAGTGAATGTTGAATAACTTATCATGAGTTGGTTGGCCATCTGTATTTCTCTGGAGAAATGTCTGTTCATGTCTTCCACCCATTTTTAACTGGATTATTTGTTGGTGGAGGTCAAGTTTTTTAAGTTTTTGGACTCTTTATCAGATATGTCATTTGCAAATATCTTCTCCCATTCAGTAGGTTGTCTTTAATTTTGTTGGTTGTTTCCTTAGCTGTGTAGAAGCTTTTTGTTTTGATGTAGTCCTTTTAGTTTATTCTTGCTTTTGAGCCTTACAATTTCCATGTCTAAAATTAAAACAAATCAGACTAGAATCTGACCAATGGCTATTGTCACTTACTTGCAAATAATCTTAAGAAAACAACACATAGCTAATTCCAATGAAGATATCATGAAATAATAAAGTGTTCATGAGTTTTTAGTAAAAGAAACTTTTCTCTGTTGTATAGTTTAAACTTTCAGTGGAATTTGAAAGTTAACCTCCTTATCCACACAACTTGTTTTACAGTTGAGACTTTCCAAGGTCCCATTCAGCTCTAAGTACTAGTGCCATTAACAGTATCCCTGGCCTTTTGGAACAATCAGAGGGATTGAATTTCAGTAATACAGGGAAGCCTGCTTAGGCTAAGGACTGCATGGGGATCTGGCCTTGCCTTAGTAGCCTCAGGTGTTCATATCTGCTGAGAGGCAGATGGCTGCCTGGTTGGTGATCATCCCATTCTGAGCCAGAACGAGTCAAAGGAAGCAAGACTACAGTTGGTGTGTGTGCCTCCTGAGCAGGAAACTGTGGCTCCCTTATCCCCTAGGGCAGAGTGAGTGCTTTCCACATCATATTTCACTGAATCACAGTTTTCTGAGAATGTCCTAACAGTTTCAAAATGACATTTTTATGTGGCTTAATGTTCCTAATTTGCTACAACTTACATTACATCTCTACTTGCCTAAACCAAGGACCAGATGGAATACATTCTGGTCAGGCATCCAGACAGTTACTATTTAGGGGATAATGTAGCCTTTTTAAATTTTTCACAAGAGAATAGGAGTCTGAGTTTAGTACTCTCTACTCACAGGATAAAATTTATGCCAAGATAAATTTTAGTCCCCGACGTTACCTTTCAGTAGGAAACATTTTATCTTGGTTTTAGGGATCCATTTGGTTTTCTTATATTTTCTGGTAGTGCTTTGCTAACATTTAAGATGAGTTATAAATATTTGGCAGGGCCTATAAACAATTTCCTTGATCTACTGCAAAAAATATTGAATTTCTCTTTCAGCACAGAAATACAGTTAATGGAAATTATATTTATGAGATGTAAGAATGATGATATGTGGGAACTCAAAAGTATTGTATATTTAAGTGCTTGAAAATATTTCTGCTTAGTCAATTTTAGGAACCAATACAATTTGAAATAAGTAACTTTGGGGAAAAAAATTCTAATGGATTTCTGGTAGACCAACTATTCCTTCAAAAGCCAAACTTGACATCCTATTTGTTGGACCCAGTAACTTCTTCCCAGTCATCACCCTACTGGATCTCAAAGACCAGTTGGCACTTCTATTTCTTCTTTCCTTTGTAGTGTCTCTTTATTTTGTTTCTGTAATGTCACTTAGTTTTCCTTCTTTCTTGGTGAATGTGCCCACTCAGTTTCTGGTATTAATTTCCTTCTCTATTTTTACTCCATAATTGTAGGTATGCCTTAAGATTCCACCGTTTTTGTTTTGTTTTTGTTTTTTTTTTTTTTTTTTTTTGCCTTTCTGTCTCTTGTGTGCACTTCTCAAAAACCAAACTAAAACCAACCAAAACTAAAATATCCTCATCTTGTCATGTAGTTTCTAGGAGCTATTGTTTTAACACAGGAACCCTAATTATTCTCTTCTGAATAACTAATTCTGAGTTTCTGGCTGTCTGCTTACATTTTTACCTCTACAATCCGTATAATGATCACATGTAACAACTATATTCATTACTTTCCCCTTAAATCTCATTTCCCTCCTAATTTCCCTCTATTTATGTGGGTAGTCTCCTTTCATTCATTCTCAAAAACTCAGGGCTATCTTTAATTCCTCCATACTACTACCTACATTTAATTTGCCGCCATGTTCTGTTGAATCTGGCTACTAAAGTATCCTCAAGATTTCATCAAGTGTCAGTTCACGATCCCTACCATAAAGTATGCAAACTCTTTCCTGCAGCACTGTTAACATCGTGTCCTAGAAATGTTTTAATCTTTAGCAGGAATATTACTTCCAACCTTACAGAAATAAAAAGAATTATAAGAGAACACTATGAACAATTGTGTGTTAAAAATGAGATGATGTAGATGAAATGGACAAATTTCTGGAAAGACATGAGCTATCAAAACTGGTTCTAGAAGGGATAGAAAATAGCAGTAGACCAAGAACAAATAAAGAGATTAAATTAGGAATTTAAAAAACTTCTTAAAAGAGAAGCTTAAACCCAGATGGCTTCACTGTTAAATTTTATTAAATGTTTAAGAAGAATTAAAAATTCTTTAAAAAATTCTTTCTAAAATATTACAGAGAAGGGAAAACTTCTCAGTTCAATCTACAAGGTCATTATTACTCACATACCAGAAGCAGACAAAGACATTGTAAGGAAAGAAAAAAAAACCTGTGGATCAATACCTCCTGTGATTATAGATGCAAAAATCCTTCACAAAATACTAACATATATATATACACATATACACATACATACATACATACATACATACATACACCAAATCTGGCTCCATTTTAAAAGGATTACATACTGCAACCAAGTGGTTTATCTCAGGAATGCAAGATTGGTTTGTATCTGAAAATCAGTTAATGTAGTGTATTATATCAGTACATTAAAGTACAAAGACCATGGGATCATCTCAATAGACATAGGGGGAAAATATGACAAAATCCAAAACCCTTTCATGATAAAAACACTCTTAAAACTAGGAATAGAAGGAAAATTCCTCAACCTGATAAAGGACTTTATAATACCCAGTCCTAATATCAGAGTTGATGATGAAAGATGGAAAGTTTTCCCCTTAAGATCAAGAAGATGAAGAAGACAAGAATAACCACTCTTATCACTGGGGATTCCAGCCTAGAGCAATAAGGCAAGAAAACAAATTAAAGAGCTTCCAGATTAGAACAAAAGAAGTAAAATTGTCTGTATTTGCACATCACATGATCTTACATGGAGAAAAAAAAACCCTAGAAGAAATAATAAATGAGTTCAACACAGTTGCAAGATACAAATCAATATGTAAAAATCAGTTGCATGTCTATATACAGCAATAAAATTTCAAAAATGAAATAAAGAAAATGACTCAATTTACAATGGCATCAAAAAGAATAAAATACTAAGAAATATATTTAACCAGAGAAGTGCATGATTTGTAAACCAAATGCTACAACACATTGCTGAAAGAAAGAAGACCTAATAAATGCAAGAACATCTAATGTTTATGGATCAGAAAACTATATTGTTACATGGCAAGATCCACAAAATGATCTAGAGATTTAACATAATCCTGTTCACAATCCCATCTGAATATTTTTAGCAATCAACAAGTGTGTCCTAAAATGTGTATGGCAATATAAGGGACCAATAATAGCTAAAACAATCCTGAAAACGCATAAAGTTAGAGAAATCACACTTTCTGATTTCAACCTACCATAACCTATATTAATAAAGATATTGTGGTCCTGGCTTAAGGGTAGACATATACATCAGTGTAATGGAATTTAGAGTCTAGAGATAAATCCTTACATTTTATGGCCAGTTGATTATCAACAAGGATGCAAGACAACTCAAGTGATAAAGTATTGTCTTTCCAAGAAATGGTACTGGAGAACCAGAGTAACCACATGCAAAACAAGGAAATCTGCCTTCTTCCTTACACCATATACATGAATTAATTCAAAAGAGATCATAGCTAAACTTTAAACTCTTAGAAGAAAATATAATAAACCATTGTAATCTTGCTTTATTTATTTTTTAAAAGATTTTATTTATTTATTCGACAGAGAGAGAGAGATCACAAGTAGGCAGAGAGGCAGGCAGAGAGAGAGAGGAAGAATCAGGCTCCCCACTGTTCAGAGAGCCTGATGCGGGGGCTCCATCCCAGGATCCTGAGATCAGGACCTGAGATCAGGACCTGAGCTGAAGGCAGAGGTTTAACCCACTGAGCCACCCAGATGCCCCTGTAATCTTGCTTTAAACAGAGCTTTCTTAGACGCAAAATCACAATAAAAGAAAAAATAAGTAAATTTGATTCTGTCATTATTAATAACTTCAGTGCTTGAAAGAACACCATAAAGTAAATGGAAAGACAGTTCACAAAATAGGAGAAAATATTTGCAAACCGTTTATCTCAGAAGGGGTTTATATCATGAATATGTAAACAACTCTGAACTCAACAATAAAAAAGACAACCCGATTGAAAAATGGCAGTGGATTTTAACAGGCATTTCACAAAAATAGCTATAATAATATAACTATCCACTCAAAAACAGGCATGTTCATAGCATCACTACTCATAATAGCCCCAAATTTTAAACAACCCAAATGTCCATCAATTGATAAACAGATAAGTAAAGTGGAACATAAGACAATAAAACAGGATAAAATGTTGATATGGGTTATAAAATGTATGGACCCTAAGAGTGAAAGAAGCTGGTCGCCAAGGATCATTTTGTGACCATTTGTATGAACATGATTCCATTTATATGAAATATGAAAGGTTACCTCGGGCTGATGTGTAGGATTGAGGGGAATTAGGTGATTGCTGATGGGTACACAGTTTCTGTTTAGAATAATGAAAATGTTTTAAAGTTGGTTGTATGATGGTTGCACAACTCTGTGAATATATTCTAATTGGGTAAATGGAATGATATGTGAATTATATCTCAACAAAGTTGTAAAAATGTTTTAATCTTCTCAGCCAAACGGAAAAATAGTTACATCATTGGCTTTTTCATTTGTATATATTTGGCTATATGAAAATGTGTATCTTTTCATCAATTGTAAACCATCGTAATTTTTTCATATTAACTATCTCCTGATGAGCTTGACTTATTTTTCTATTGAGCTGTTAGCATTTTCTTACTGAATTTTAACTGAAATAGTACATTTATTTACTAAGTAGAGTAGTACTTTTATCTCTAAATGAAATAATAGAGTGCTGGTCATGTGTTGTAAATGTTTTATTCCCCCCAGTTATTCACTTACCTTTTGGTTTATGACAGTTTCTGGCCTTGTGTAAAATTTTAATGTGTGTAGTTAATTATCAATCTTTACTTTCTGGTTATTCTAATTTGTATCTTGTTTACAAAGAATTTTCCTAAGATAAAAACAAAACCACTCTTATGGTCTTCTATTATTTTTGGAAATTACTGTCGGTTGGGCATCCAACTCTTGATTTCAGCTCTGGTTGTGATCTTGGGGTCATAATCTTGGGGTCATGATCTTGGATTCATGGAATCAAGCCCTGTGTCTACACTGCACTTGGTACAGAGTCTGCTTGGGATTCTGTCTCCCACTTCTCTTCTGTCCCCCACTCCCATGTACTCTCTCTTTCTCTAAAGTGAATAAATAAGTGAAATCTGTAAAAAAATAAATTTATCAGTAAAGTTTTCTGTTTCCTTAAATGTTCTAGACATGTCTGGGTAGTATAGCTTTGCGTCTGGATCTTTTCTTCCATTTTATTTTCCATTAAGGAGAATCATATGAAATCAACTTTGTTTTGTGAAAAACAGAGAAATTTTGGCAATTTCAATTATGGTTCAACCAAACTGGTTGTTTTTGTTTAAAGGAAAATTATTTTTTCTTATTAATTTGTGATCATCTAACTTCCTAAGTTCTTATTCTTTAAATATTTTTTAGGTTGGTCATTGGGGGCTTTGAGTCTAAAATCAGGTCATTTCTCTCCTTTTTTTTTTAATGCTGTATCATTCTCTCTTATTTTCAGTGCTTCATGTCCTCCTCTTGTTACTTGGTTGGTACTTCTAGAATCTTTTAAAATTATGGTAGTTGTGATTGGCATCATTCATTCAACAGATAATTACTGAGCATCCATTATGTTCTAAGTTTTGAGATTCATCACTGATCAAGACTAAGTCTCCTATGTGAAATGTAGACTTTAAATTCTACCATTCTTCCATGCTTTTTATTTTAATGTGAATGATTCCAGTGATACATTAAATATTATGCTGCTTTTTTGAGTACAGTATGAACATACACTTTTTTTATTTGATCTATTAGTTTTGTGAATTCATTAATAATTTCCAATCAATTTACTCCTGAGGTAGTCGCCAGTTAGGTAAAGTGAGTAATTCTTTAAGTATTCTGGTAGATTTTATTTATTAATACAAAAGTTTTTGTGTGGATATTGATAAGGGAGTCTATTCCATAGTGTTTTATTTTCTATGTTTCTTATTACCAGTTTCTGTTATGTTGGCTTAGTAAGGAGGAAATTTGTCTCTCTTCTCTTAAATTGTTTAAATAGAATTAGAAATTATTTATTCCTTGCAAACAAGGAAATTTGCCTTTGAAACTAGACTTTGTGAACACTTTTTTCTTGAGATTTTCCTTTAATAATGTTTTGCATTTCAGTATGATAATTTATAGATTTCAATTTTTTGAATTTTTTGGATGAGTTTGGCATGGGAAATATATATTTTCTAGAAATTCATGTGTTCAGTCAGGTCTTTGAATTTATTAGCATAGATGTGAGCAGAGTAGCTGCATAATGATTCTATGATTTGCATATTTATAGTTATTTTTCTTAAGAACAGGTGTGTTGTGAACAACTCAAGGGTAAGTCCTTTTGCATGTGGCCACATTTTCTGGGTGGTGGGGAGAGAGCAAAGGAGAGAAAATTGTCAGGGAATTCAAGAAGGGGTCATTTCCCCTGTGGGGCATTTACAGTATTGAGGATAAACGAGTAATAGAGGTTAAAATTCGCTGAACACTTAGAGTCTTACAGGAGCTTCCCTGGCACATCCTCACAATAGCCCTTACCCCCAACCCAGGTTGGTATCGCTATCCATTCACATCCCAGATGAAGAGCGTGAGACCCTCCACGGTTAAGTAGCTTGCCCGAGGTTGTACAATTACTGAAGGCTGAGCTGGGGTTTGAAAGGAGATAGCAGAGCCTGCTCTCCTCCTCAGAGTGCTATGAGCTAAGGAAGTGAAAAAACAAACAACAACAACAAAAAAAAAAAATTAAAAAAAAAACAATAAAAATTTAGACGGTGCTAGAAAGTGGAGTCAACAGTAGCGAGGAGAAATACGTGCTCTTAGAAATTTGGATACATCTTGGGAAATGAGCTCCCAAATATCAGGAGATAATGGGTTCAAGATGAACTTACTTATGTATTCAGCAGCACAATGATTCCTATTGAAATCAGAGTGAGAGACTGAATGTACAAGCAAATAATGGTCAGAACATGTATAAAGGTAGAACTTTCACCCACAACCTGCAGCAGCCAGCTGGGGAAACCAGCCTGCTATCCAGCTCCAGGAGCCAGCGGCTGTCTGTAAGTCAGACCTGTAGCAAGTCTGACTCTTCTCTCTAGTTACCAGTACCAGAGGTCAAACAATAATCATGGTGATGACCAACCCAAAATGGCCAGGACTTGATTACTAACTGACAGCTTTCTTGATTTTGTCCCCTCTTCCAACTGAGATCCGGTCAGACAAAGCTAAGTATGTAACCCTAATTAATCCCACAAGATGCCAGCTTTTGCTTGGCCTGCCTGTAGCCAATGTGCCAACAGCCAGCAGCCTCCCATCAGGGCACACAGAGCTTTCCCCCTTACCCCTGTAAAAGTTTCCCTCCCCTTTTCCTGCCTTTAAGTCTCTACCAAATGCAAGTGACAGTAGTTAACTCTCTTGGTTTACTCAGCTCTGAATAAACAGCCTTTGTTTATTCTCATTTGGTTGATCTTCATTTAGTTCCCCAGGTGTTAATATTCTACCTATATGTGTCTGTTTTCCATTGCATTGTAAACTTGAACACGAGGCTCTTGATTTATTCTTAGTTATATCTCCTGAAGCATAACCTAGTGTGTTTTACATTAGTAGGGAGTCTGAATATTTGTTGAATAGAATATTTTATGAGAATTCGATTATCTTATGTTTCCTTGTGCTATATAAAAATGTCTCCCTCTTAGTAGTTAGAGTTTAGTAAATTTAGAGTTTAATAAGTTGAAAAGATATTGTCCCTGTTCCACACTAGCTTACATAATAACAATAAAAATAATAATGATAATAATACTTAGCAATAACAGAATAATAATAATAAATAATAATTATACTAACCATATGTCAAGCATGATTTTATTTGTGTCAGATATATTAACTACCAACATAATTCACAACGTGGGCATTTTGATGATTCCTGTTCTACTTGTGAGGGAACTAAGGGCAAGCAGCTTAATTAACTTTTCCAGAGCCACAGAAACTGACAAGTAGTGGAGCCAAGATTTATACTCAAAGAAACGAGGCCTGGAGCCTGTGTTCCTAATTGCCAAACTGTAATGTCTAACAATTTTAAAGCCGATTTAATACTGTCCACTTTGGTTCTGAGATCAAGTCCTACGCCACAAAAGAGAATAAAATAGAGTCCCTGTTTTTGCGGAATGTAGGCATTTAAAAAAAAAAATGGAGAGGGAAACTGAAGGCAATGAGGGATTTGAAGAGGATATATGAGGGGTTGTCAGAAGATGGATTTTGTGGTGGGCAGTTTTTTCCCAGAAGCTCCGCAAAGGCATGATGGGAGATGAGATTTGTGGAGAGAATGGAAAGGTGGAAAATTCTTTGAGGAAACAGAGGGTAAATCCTGGAGTTCCTAGTGGCCTGTTTGCAAGAACTTGGATTTTATCCAAGTTTTAGAGAAAAGGTGACACCAAAGAATTTTAACTGTGCCAGGGGAGTGTGAATTGACATTATCAGAAGTAAGTGTGCACTTTTTCCCTTCACTTTGGATTTTGCCCTCTTTCCCTTGTGGAACAGAAGGACCAACAAATAAGAGTTTTTGAGAGGACGCAGAAGTCGTCTTGGGCATAGGTGGGAATGGGGAGCCTAAATGGCATGATCTCATTTAATCTCACAAGAGCTCCTGAGGGCAGTGGCAAGGTTTAAAAAGCCAAGCCACATGATCAGGAAGGAATGAAATGGGACATAAACTCAGGTTTGCCTGACTTGCATGGCATGACAGAAAGTTGCTTCTGGTTCTCCTTCTGATTTTGAACAAATCACTTTCACAGCTTTCAATCCCTTATTCCCTTAAATATAGAATAAGGCAGTAGTACCCTTCAACTTGGACTCTTTAATTTTAATCACAGAAGCAATTTGAGTTTGTGAAAATGCTTACCCTTCTCAAATGTAGACAATATTAACAATCATGGCATATAGTGGGCTGAAGTCCTGTCATTCTTTAAAGTGACCCCAGGGAGTGGGTTATTGCTTTCCAAACACAATAAAGAGACCATGAAACAAAAGTGTTTGAAATTCTACCAATATAAACAAGAGCACTTCTTCCATATTAATGCATTAAAACAATTCTATTAAGAATAGAAAATTCCATGCAGCCCCAACTGTGCTATCTGCCCCTGAGTTCCAGAGAATCTCCATTTCCCAGATCAGAGTCTAGATTTCAGAGATGCTCTGAATGAAGAGGAGAAATTCTCTCTGCTTTGGCCTGGTCCCAACAATGTCAACACTGGTGGCCTGCTTGCAATTTAATCTCAGTTTGCGGAGCTAGTGTTAGGTATGAAAGGTCTTAGTGGCAAAAAAGAATTGCATAGAGGACCTCTGAGTACGCATTTCTACATCACAAGCAGGCCCAATGATGGACACAGTAAAAGAAACAGAAATTTCTAAGTCTACTCTGTAAAAAGTATGTGGTTCCCAGCATTAAGTTAATGTCTTATAAAATTGGTTATGTTTATTAAAGGGAATCTAGAAAATACCAAAACTTTAGGAGTGAAAAAATTATTCTTGGGACCACACATTAGCTCTATTATAATTGGTGTATTTTTCCTAGTTTTTAGGATAATGAATATGATTCTGTTGGCTTTTTTTTTGCATGCTCCCAACAATATTATATGAATAATTTTTATTCTGTTAAAACTTACTTTTAATTTTAATTCTGTAAATAATGAGTTGCCCTCTTGAGATTATGTGATTAATTTAATCTCTTGAGGAATAAATTCATGGGACTGTCCTCAAGAAAAAGTTATAAAATAACTAATATTGTCCAGCATATTCACTCTAAGTTCTCCTAAAATGAAATATTACCCGGGAAGTGTTATGATTCTGTATACCAAATGCAGATATTCAATCTTGATATTTAAAAAATGGCAAATCTGGGGCGCCTGGGTGGCTCAGTGGGTTAAGCCGCTGCCTTCGGCTCAGGTCATGATCTCAGGGTCCTGGGATCGAGTCCCGCATAGGGCTCTCTGCTCAGCAGGGAGCCTGCTTCCTCCTCTCTCCCTCTGCCTGCCTCTCTGCCTACTTGTAATCTCTCTCTGTCAAATAAATGAATAAAATCTTTAAAAAAAAAAAGGCAAATCAGTCTAGTTGTGGTAATTAGCAGATTAGAAAATGGAGTACAGTAAATGTTTAAAATTTGTGGAAGGGGCACCTGGGTTTGCAGTCAGTTGGGACTCTGATTCTTGTTTTTGGCTCTGGTCATGATCTTGGGATCCCGGGATTCAGCCCCATGTCAGCCCCCATGCTCAGCTTGGAGCCCACTTGGGATTCTCTCTCACTCTCCCTCTGCCCCTCCCGCTTGTGCTCTCTCTCTCTCTCTCTAAAATAAACAAACAAACAAACAAACAAATAAATAAATAAATCTTTTTTAAAAAAGTATAAGTTTGCTCAAAATAAAAACAGAGCATATGTAGAAGTTACTGCAAACAAGAGAGGTAAAGACAGGTGGATACCTGTTAAGAGAGGAGATTGGAAGGTAACTTTCTTTCCCTAAAATTCCCAACGATGAGTATTAGAAAAAAGAGCTATCTACAAGACATATATTTACATTATGAAGATGAAATGAAAAAAAGAAAGATAGTGACTAATTTATAATATATTATGTATTACAAATGGCTTCTTTTCCAAAATGTGGAATGCATTAAAAAATAGATATTAAATGTCTGTTTTTTCCCCAGTAAATAACAGACCGTTCCAAAAAGAAATCCAACCAATAGTTCAAGAACAAAGCAATCCAGAAGAGAATAAATATCCTGAAACATGTTAACACAACATTAGGCAGCTACTTAGAATGCAGTTAGTTATTCAAAATGATAAATAATAGTAACTTTTGCCAATTAATAAGCTCATTAATTCAATTATGAATATTTAGGGAGCATTTTATTTGGGGGGTAGAGGTGTGGGTGAATTAAAGCCAGTAAGAATAGTAGGAAAGAATATAGGCCACTTTCTGTCTGCATGGTCTTGGGTGAGTTACTTAATATTTCTGTGCTTCCTTTTCCCCATCTGTAAAATGGGAATAAAAGTATCTACCTCATGACTACTGTGATGTTTAAAGGAGATGAAGTATTTAAAGTGCTGGCATACAGACCCAAAGGAAGCAGTCATTGTGCAGGATGAAGTAACTGAGAATCAGGTTTAAAATTCATGTTTTCTCACCTTTTGCTTGATGTTACTTAGAAAGTAATAGGAGTATTTATTAATAAAGACATCATTGTAGACAAAGTCAGCAATCACTGACTGATGCAGGAGTTGTGCCCTCCTTTTATGAGGGACAACAGACAAATTAAAAGAGCGCTTGTCTTCACTTAACACTTCCTAAACACCTATGCTGTTGAAAATAGATGCTTGAACCAAACTTTAACAATAATAAAAAAAAAAAAAAAGATAAGAATAATCCAATAGAGGAAACATTCATCCAGATGTGTGAAGTTGGTGTAATTATCAGTTCTGTGCTATTTAAAGGCCCACTAATTATAGTTGTGGTTATAATCTCTTCCTAGCTGTAATGATAGTCAAACTACATAATCTCTAAACAAAAAACTAAACTAAACTAAAAATGTGAAGGCACAAATGTAATCATGTGGCTCTGTGTTCCTCCTTTGTATGACTTGTTAATGGTTTTCTTAGAGTCTGGTGGAATAAAGTGAAGGTACTGGTTAGTTCTCATGTTAGCAGTTAATTCTCATTAGCAGCTTTAATGCATATTTACCTAAGTCAGACTTGTGCTTTCAGCTTACAAATGCACAATATTGGAGGGACCAGTGGTCAAAGTTAAGGGGTGAGTGCCAGTTAAAAAATGGGGGAAGGGATCAGTCCTAACAATGGTAGATAACTTAAAAAATATCAGATTCATGCTTAAAAGTTGGTGTAAGGTGGTGTGAGGCTTTGTGGGGCATATTGAGAAGGTATAAAATTGAAAAAGTTTCATCTCAGTTTGCTATACAATCATTGTGACACCCTTCAAAAAAGTATAAGATAAATATTCCAATAATCTCAAAAACCCATTGTAACCTCCTCTTTGTTCCAGTTCTTTTCATTAGCTTTTCTTCTCCAGATAAGACCCCCTATTGGGCCTGCCTCATATTTCTGTAATCTTTTCAAGAGGTTGGGCCCCCAGACTCCCGCTATGGCCTTCATTATTAGTGAGATAAAATCAGATTATCTTCTCACCTGGAGGGCAGTGACAGAACTTTGGTGTGACTTAGAGTATCTTCTCATCTTTCCATCTGCCTGTACTAAAGATTCCTGTTAAGGCTTGATTTCTTTGATCTTTTATTAGAAGGTCTCCCTTTGATAAGTTGGTCTGCAACAACCAGCACCTTACGTTTTCTTTGGTCTTTTATTGAACCGAATTCCCTATTTTTGGAGCCAGGAAGGAAAGGAGCCATTTTTTAAGAGTAAAGGGCTTCAGGGTGTCTGAAATGTAATTTCATCTGATCATCTGTTCTCAGAGACAAAATAATCTATCCATCTCTGTTACGAATTGTGCGTAGAACCCACTCATATCATCTTCCCGTGCTTGCTGAGTGCACGCTGGAATAAATCGCTGTGATGTGAGATTTATGAAGCCCCCTCCTCCCCTTGATGTCTCCCAACCCTATTCACATTTACTACCCCAGCATCAGGCCCTCTTGACAGATGTGATGGGACTGGTGCTGAGAGTCACTTCCAGCCGTGTCTGTCTTTGATGTTTTATTAAGGGTATGATTTACTATTT
The DNA here is from genome assembly GCF_020171115.1 of Neogale vison. Lineage (NCBI taxonomy): Eukaryota > Metazoa > Chordata > Mammalia > Carnivora > Mustelidae > Neogale > Neogale vison. Next base: position 249,264,577 of record NC_058091.1, on the reverse strand, counting down.
CTTCCTTTGATTTACTAACAAGAATAAGAAATAAGAACCTTAGGTTGGTAACAAAATCCAAATGGTCACTTTTAAGGAATTGTTTTAAATGGGTTAGTTTTCAGAGCAGCAAGACCTCCACTCGGAGTATTTTCCCAGCATCAAACATATGTCCACTTTTGAAGATGGTTCTATGATCTAATAATACCATTTGTAAAAAGTTTAAGCATTCTGCTGGCAGGAAAAGTGGTTATTCTGTGTGTGTGTGTCTGTGTGTGTCAATGCAAATTAGTAAATCCTTCCCCTAGTTAAACAAAGTAACAGTGATGTCATTTCATGTAGCTCTTTGCAACCTAGAAAAGAGCTAGAAGTTGTAGGCTTTTCTTCTTTTCTCTTTGGTCCCAATAATCATCGTTTCTGAACACAAGAAAATAGAATGCCAGAAGCTTATCACTACCCAGAGATTCTAGGGACACCACAAGGAAAGCTACATTTTGGAACTTGGGACCTTGTTATGCTTGAAGCTTAACTGGTGGGACATCAACATTCTTTGCTTTCTCTTTGCAAAATATTTGCTGTAAAGTGTAAATAAAGAAAGGGGAGTATTTCGTCACATTGCTATGCTAAAACATCTGGTATCTGGGGTTGTGTTTATACCATTCTGCACTGCAGGCTCGTCCTTCAAAGCAATCTGGATTTTTCTTTCACCTCCTTGAATGTCCAAAAAGTGACTTTTATGTTTTTCTTAGGAAGATGATTTTGTCCAAGCATATGGAGCATCTTAAATACTGAGGCCAAAAAAACAAGTCACTAAAGGAAAGTCCTTCAATTTATCTTTACAGCACACCTGCTCATATCCCAAGGGCTCTGTGTCACTCAGAGTTCTACCTCCATTCTCAAAATATTAGATCCAAAAATAACACAGACCTGTTTGGAACATAATCTCACTTTAAAGTGTATTTCCACCTTGTCTTGTTCCAAACAATATTGTTAAAAAGAACCATTCAATTATGATAAAGCAAATAAATAAGAACAGAGAGAAGAAATTGTGTAGGAGATTTAATGGAAATTGAATAGAAAAGAAGGGTTGGAAAACAAAAAATAAGCTTATTACACTAGATGTGTGCTATATGCTTGCTTGAAGTGAGCCACAAATTTGGCTCTGAATTTCCTAGCAAACCAGCTAAGAAGTGAAACAGGATTAATCATATGAGGGCTTCAATGTTTAAAAAGAAAAACCAACTTCTCAGGAGAAATTATCTCTTATTCCAGTACAGAGAATTATGAGAATTTTGGTCTCTGTGTCTTCATAAAGAGAACATGTTAATGGTGAAAAAATATCTTCAATATCATTCTTATTATGAATGTACAAATGGCCTTCACAAAGCTGTTGCAATAATGTTCCTTAAAGTAGATCTGAAATTCCTCCAAAGCAAAGGTCCATGAATGGAATCCTAAAATGGCATCTGAGAACACAGATCACTGGTGGTCTTATGGAATCCAAGGCTACATTGTAGTTTACTGACTGCTTAGCTTGAAGAAAAATTCTTTATAAATATCCACTCATGCATCTGTTTAACAGAAGAAAATATTGTTAAGCACTGGCTATGTGCCAACCATTGTTCCTGGCTGGGGATGTAGAAAAATAGACAAAACTTCTGTTTTCATGGATCTTAAATCCTAGTAAGGATGTGAGAAACAGACAATGAAAAAGTAAACAAAGAAAATTTATTTTAGAGAATGATAGTGATAGTGTTGAGACAGTGGGATAGTGGTACAAGTAGGGCCTCTTTCTGGTGGGTTGGTCAGGAGATGCTTCTCTCAGGCAGTGACAGTTGAGGTGAATTACAAATAATGAGAAGGGACCAGGCAAAAATCTGGAAAATCCCAGCAATCCCAGCACAGTGAACACTAATGCAAATTTACAAGAATAGACTTGAACTTGATATGTTGGAGGGGGACTTGTGTGACTGGAAAACAGTGAACAGGGAGGGTAGGAGCAGGGAGACCTTGAACCTAGGTGGCTCTGTATGGCTTCTTTGTGCGAATTAGGAAAAGGTCTCATCTACCTTGAAATACTTGAATTTTACTATTTGGCAGTTGTCACAGTGCCATATAATTATGGTAATTGTTTGATATTGTGATATGTCAGAAGAAGACCTTTTACTGACATATGTTGGAAAACTGTCATGACAAACACAGACATCTATAATGTCATGAGAATCATATGGATTGTTATTATAAAAATACTCCAGTATTGTTTTGGGAAAGATCTTGGTCAATAAAGAACCACAGCTAACGTGGCAATGAAGGTCAATCAATAGACCTCCATATTGAGGAATTAGACTCCCTAATTTCAATGACACTAAATATTCTAATGTGAGTCTTCACAGATCCTGGGTGTCTGCCAGATGCAAGCTGGTCAGTGTTAGAGGTGCAGGAATTCTTTCAGGTGCTAAGGAGCCCCTTGAGGCACTGTGTTGGAGAGAGATGGTTATTAAATCATCACTCAAGCTGCAAATCATCTCCACAAGTGTTTACATGTGAACAATCTACTTCCTCATCCTTGGCAAGATTGGAAAATTATTGTAAGAAACTGGAATATACCTCCTAACTAGAAAGATCATCTAAGGTTTTAGAAATGTCTAGTCTAGTTAAACAATAGTTTACTAAGGTATAGAAGTATGTAGCACAGTGATCACCCTGGAAATGAAATATGTAACAGAAAGAAGGTGAAATCTGTAATTCACAGCTGCGGAGGTGTTAAGGGTGAGTCATAATGCTTAAAAGCAGAAACCTTCGGTAGTTCTCTTAATTGTTCTAAAGGATGTTTAAGAACAGCAGAATTTACTAGGAAAAATAATCAATGTACTTCTAAATGAAAGTGACACCATCCTCTAAGTTTTGACATCTTGAAAACAGCTGCTGCAACAGCATTTTATCGTATTTTCTTAATTAACACTATTATGACATCAGTCTATGGCTGCCAGTAAATTATCATTTAAAAAAATATGGTTAATACTAGAAGATTCCAGAAGTGAAGCTTCATTTAAATGTAGAAACCAAAACAAGAGTATTCTTTAATAATAATTTGTACACTATTTTATTTCCCTATTCTAAATGCTATACAGGAAGTTAATTCATAGATAATAGCAAGAGAAGAGGTTTTTTAAAAACAGCAAATATACTCCTACTTCCACAGACAACTTTTATTTGCTATGAACTCTGAATGGCTGGCTTGAGTAATGTTATATCCATTTCCTTAATAGTATATCTTCTCTTCTTTAGTTCGGTTTGAAAGGAAAACCAAGAACCATATAGATTATTACAAAGTGATAGTTTGGGAACTAATCATGTTCTTAAGTTTGTGTGTAAGTCTCTCTTTTTTATTTTTTGTAAGTCTCTCTTTTTAAGAATGGGTACACAGGCACAAATCCATTCACCCTGCTCATCCCTCCCCCTTCCTCTGTGAATATCACCAACTTTTATGAAAGATGAATAGAATTGGGTGTGAGGAAATAAGATATCAAGGCATTTCAAGAACCCTCTTTAACAGCCAAATTGTGTCATTTGTTGGGAAAAAGATTAGTTGCTCTACAAGCAACGAGTAATGGAAGTCCATTCATATTAGTCAGAATTTTCCACACTAAAATAATCCAATCATCTATTCTGGGTTTGAAGATTCCCTCTATCCCTGCAACAGCTAACTAAAAATTCCTTGCTTTGCTGTTGTTAGACACAGCATATTTCTAGAATGTGCAAACATTGATTCTCTGTCTATATTGAAGAAACTTAAGCAGACACTTGGCAATTGCTCATTTCCTTGCACCAGTGGAGACAACCAGCTGTCCTGAGTTATTTTATCAGGCTTCACAGACAAATGCTGATTTCACTTAATAGATGTTTAGACCTCACGAGGCAGTGGGACATTAGAATTAACATAAAACAGCATAATTTACTACAAATTATGCTAAGGCCGTAGTCACATTCTCCATATTTTTCTGGAACAATACTTAACAAATTTTCAAGATTTGAGGTACGCAGGGGATTTGTTACCTCCAAAATGAAACTGGAGAGCTTCTCCAGAAGAATGCTCGCAAGATAAAAGGACCTCACAATAGAAGTTAATATGGCAGTAGGCTCTTCCTCTTTGCCGGGCAGCATGCTGAACTCCTTGTATGCATTACTTCATTCTTTCATCACAAAACCCCTGTGGACTCCTTATCATCATTGTCATTTCAGACCACCAATGTTTAGAAATATGCAGGAACTTGACCAAGTTGAGTCAGCTAGTAGGTTAGTGGAGGAATCCATTTTGAATCTTGTTTTCTCTCTCCTCAACATCTTTAGTAATAATAGTGTGGGCAGCTTAGCCCAGGGTCATCCAGGACATAAGGTTTGATGAACTGAGGGATACAATATTACTGAACACAAAAAGGAGTCCATAGCTATTTTCCTGAAACTAATTTGGCTGGTCTTGCAGAGAAGTATGTAATCCCAGCTTATATCTCCTTGATTGCTTCAAAAATAAATCAAACCTGACTTTCAGAAAATATGGTTACTTAACTATTATCAGTTGATTCCCTGCATTTCACTTTTACATAATCCCATTTCCTCTCTGAAATCTCAAAATGCTATGGGAGGAGGGAACAGAAAATACTGATGTGGAACTGTATGTAGAATATAATTTAAAAAAAAAGCTTTTTAAATGAAAAAAAAAAATTTTAGTAATGCATTTGCAATGAATAATAAAAGGAACTGAAGAGATATTGGCCACGAGGTCAAACAAATGCCTGATTGAAAGCATCCTCCTTACCTCCTCAACATTCTTTGTATTTATTCACCTTAGAACCCATATTTGAATGTGGACAGTATAAATAGTTTAACAACACACACAACACCTACTCTGTGCCTCATTCTTTCTTTTGGAAATGTTCAGGAGGAACAGAATATAGCAGCAATAAACTCTGATAAAATTCTGGTGTATAGTTCTGAGTTCAGAGTATCTGTTGAGTAATCAACGAATGTTTAAGGTGGGTAAATCATATCAGATTTTTTCTAAAAAGCAGTTAATTATACTTAAGGGTGGAACAAGATCTTTTCTAAAGTTATGAGAAAAGGAGCTTCACAAGTTATATTTTTATTTATTATATATACATAATAGAAAAGCCATCTATATGATGGAACTTTGAGTTTACAGGTAATATATTCATATCACTCAAAATAACTTGACTGATTACTTGCACCTATTTGGCCCCCAGGCAGAGTCAGAACCTATGCCTCCCATGGTCTGAGAAACCTGTAACATATAAAGCAAGAAAGGGAGATCCAGGAGATCTTTGTTTTAAATCCCACATGAATGATGACAATATTAAAAATTCAAAGTGCTTCTTCTAACCAGGATGGTCTAAGAAACTATTCATTTTGTAGAGAAAAAGGATGTAGTATTATTAGCTACCCCCTCCTATTATTGTCCTTATAGACTGTAAGGAGCTTGAGGGAATCAATATGGTAGATATTTATTACTTGTCTCTCCTCATCTTTTCTCCTTCTCCCCTTCCTAATGTCACTCTGAATCTCCTATCCATGTCTTTTGCCAGGATTTACTGTGCATACCCCTAGCTCTCTTGAGTCCTGAGTTAGAGCAGCCTTCATAGTTCACATCCCCAACTATAATTTCATTCATGGGTAGGCATAGAACACAAGCCAGGCAAGTGAGGGCTGGAAGATGCAGTTCTGGGATTTCGGATTGAGGTATCTGAGAAGTAAACTTTCTCATTATCCACTGGAAATGAACAAGGAAATATTTAACATCAGGAGGCCCTGGAATGGAGGGATACAAGGGATACTAAGACTGAGAATGGAGCCACCCCCAGGAAATCAGAGTTGATAAATGGGGAGAGAGCAACAAGGTTTTTGGTGATTCAGTTGAACTGAGAGATCAAATCCAAAGCCTGTAGACTTCTCAGTAAAATAGGCCAGAGAATTGCCTTTATTTTTAAAGACAAGTTGATTTGACTTAGTGTTAATTGCAAGGAAAAGCTTGACAAGTAGTGTAGGCATATTTTTTTATTAGGCAGTGCTGTACACGTAGTAGGTTAGAGTGGAAAGTTCCAGAAGCATGTTTTGTCAAACCGTGATACTGAGTTTTTTTTAGAAAGGATGCTTGTCTTGTGTTTTACCTTTGCTATTTCAAGATATCTGCGCCATTATTTTACTTAAGGTCCATCAGATAACTGAAAACCCTTTACAATTTCATTTGTTCAACAGATTTAGATTTAACCTGTGACTTATTTATTTCCAAAGAAATCTGCAAAGTAGCAAGTGCATTCCTTTACCAAATGCTCTTTTGTAATCTGTGAGGTTTCTTTTGTCAGTCTGTTCTTTGCATTTGTGAAACAAGTGAAAACAAATTGCACTTTGTCTTAAATTACTAACATTTATTTTGCTGAAGAACTTCAATTGCCCTTACAGTCATATCTCAAACCATTTTAAAAAATAGATGTAATTCTTCTCAGGCACATTAATGCCTACCATCCCCATGATGATTTTTAAGTCCTGTTAAGGAAGTCAGGTATCTCGCCAGTGCTTTGACATGTGCTGGGCAGTCATGAGGTAGGGTAGGACTCCACGCTGTGCCATGTAATAGTGAGTTCATGTCATTTAGACCAAAGTGTGTCCCCAGGTTCTCTATGGTCTTTGGATTGACTGTCTACTAAACAATCAGTTAATTCATGCTATTCTTTATGATTCTGGAGAGAGAAGTCACACCTCCAGGAAAGCTAGTATTTTCAACTTTAGTTCCCCCAAATAAAAGTATGATCTTTCTGTTACATAGTTCCTTTTATTTGATCTGTCTGGTATCTAGTTCTTTTTTAATCTGAGTTGGCCGAAGGACTGAAGGGATACTGGTACTTATTGAATGAATGTTGCCGCCACTGTCACCTACATTAACTCTCTCAGTCTTACAAGAACCCTGAGAGTTCTATGTCATCTTCACTTTACAGATGAGCTTAAGTAATATATTGTCACTAATTAGGATGGGAATAATACTAGAATATTAATAAGAAGAAGCAGATGGGAATTGCTACTGACTACTGCTAACTTTATTTTTAGCTTACTACCCCCACTTCTCTGGCTAGTGTGGTTTCTTGGGATTTCATAAGGCTGACTGTGTTTTTTCAGCTATCACTGAGATTATTGGTCAAAGTAGAGCCTATGAGCCAGAAAAAAAAAATATATATATATATATGAATGATAGTGTGTGCTTAAATTACAAACAATTTGCCATGCACCCAATGCTGTCTTAAAAGAAAAAAAAAGAGTTCACTGATACACAAATCTTCGAAATTAATGAGTGGCATTGGAAATTATTGGGCTCGTCCCTTGCATTTTTCAGGTAAGGCGGCTGAATGTCTGGACTCATAGTACTAGAAATCCCTATTTCAGAACCACTAGAATTGGAACCAAGTTGTCCTGGATTGATATTTCATACACTTTATCCAACTCCAAAAACAAACTGGTAATGAAGTAAATTAAGAGGAATTAGGGAAGGGACGCCTTCCCTTTTGTGGCTGCCTTCAGTTTGGATCATGGTCCCAGGGTCCTGGGATCGAGTCCCACATCAGTCTCCTTGCTCAGGTGGGGATCCTGCTTCTTCCTTTGCCTACTGTTCCCCTGCTTGTGCTCTCTCTCACTCTGACATATAAAATCTTAAAAAAAATTTTTCTTCAGAGAGGAATTAGGAAAGGTGAAAAGAACTTAATGGAAGAGACCTATAATAGCTAAATTAAAGTAAAAATTATGTTTCCCAATAACTATTTAATATATTTGTGGGTTAAGGAGAAACACTAATTTTTAAAATTTATTTTTATTAACATATAATATACTATTTGCCCCAGGGGTACAGGTCTGTGAATCATCAGGCTTATACATTTCACAGCACTCACCATAACACATACCCTCCCCAATGTCCATAATCCAAGCACCCTATCCCTTCCCCCACCCAGCAATCCTCAGATTGTTTCCTGAGATTAAGAATCTCTTACAGTTTGTCTCCCTCCTGATCCCATCTTGTTTCAATTTTTTCCTTCCCTACCTCCCACAACCCCCAACCTTGCCTCTCAAATTCCTCATATCAGAGAGATCATATGGTAATTGTCTTTCTCTGAGTGACTTATTTCACTCAGCGTAATACCCTCTAGTTCCATCCATGTTGTTGTAAATGGCAAGATTTCATTTCGTTTGATGGCTGCATAGTACTCCATTGTGTGTATGTGTGTGTGTCTGTGTACCACATGTTCATTATCCATTCATCTGTTGATGGACATCTAGGTTCTTTCCATAGTTTGGCTATTGTGGACACTGCTGCTATAAAAATTCAGGTTCGTGTGCCCCTTCAGATCACTACGTTTGTTATCTTTAGGGTAAATACCCAGTAGTGCAATTGCTGGGTCATAGGGTAGCTCTATTTTCAACTCTTTGAGGAACATCTAGGCTGTTTTCCAGAGTGGCTGCTCCAGCTTGCATTCCCACCAACAGTGTGGGAGGATTCCCCTTTCTCCGCATCCTTGCCAACATGTTTCGTTTCCTGACTGGTTAATTTTAGCCATTCTGACTAGTGTGAGGTAGTATTTCATTGTGGTTTTGATTTGTATTTTCCTGATGCGAAGTGACGTTGAACACTTTTTCATGTGTCTATTAGCCATCTGGATGTCTTCTTTGCAGAAATGTCTGTTCATGTCTTCTACCCATTTCTTGATTGGATTATTGGTTCTATGGATATTGAGTTTGATAAGTTCTTTATAGATTTTAGATACTAGCCCTTTATCTGATATATTATTTGCGAATATCTTTTCCCATTCTGTTGGTTGTCTTTTGGTTTTGTTGAGTGTTTCCTTTGCTATGCAAAAGCTTTTGATCTTGATGAAGTCCCAATAGTTCATTTTTGCTCTTGCTTTGCTTGCCTTTCACAATGTTTCCAAGAAGGAGTTACTGCAGCTGAGGTTGAAGAGGTTGCTGCCTGTGGGAGAAACACAATTTTTATTAATAAGGAGAAAATATAGATTCAACATAGTGAATATTTGCCACTCTTATACTCATTATTATTAAGAACTGCAATATAGGGGTACCTGTGTGGCTCAATGGGTTAAGCCTCTGCCTTTGGCTCAGGTCATGATCTCAGGGACATGAGATCGAGCCCCGCATCGGGATTTCTGCTCGGCAGGGAGCCTTCTTCCCCCTCTCTCTCTCTGCCTGCCTCTCTGCCTACTTGTGATCTCTGTCTGTCAAATAAATAAATAAAATCTTTAAAAAAAATGCAATATAATCATGCACATTAACCTTTTTTTTTTAAAGAGGAGAAATGTAAAAGAAAAAAATAAAATAACATAAAACACCAGTGGCGAAGTGTAGATATAATGATAGTAGAAAACAAAAGGGAGAAAATGAATTTTTTAAAATGATAAATAGGAGCCCCTGGGTGGCTTATTCAGTTGCTTTTAGTTCAGGTCATAATCTCAGGGTCCTGAGATGGAGCTCTCTCTTGAGCCCTGTGTGGGATTCCACACTCAGTGGGGAGTCTGCTCAGTATTTTTCCTCTCCCCCACCCTGTGTGTTCTTTTTCAAATAAATAAATAAATAAATCTTTTAAAAAATGATGAAGATAAAGCAAAAAAATTTTAAGAGCAAATTTCAAGTGCTTCAATATATTACGACATTTTCTTGACCATTTAGTTGGCAGTACCAGTCAATACTTTCATGTTTCATGGGCTAAGCCAAAGGACATAGCTGGAAATTATTCTACATGTGGACACAAGCTTCAGCTTTATCAAGAAGACAATGGTGCATGGCCACACGTGTTGTGCATTGTGTAACTGCAGAGGACACCATTCGTGTATACTATGATGGGAATGACTTGCCCTAGTCAGTCTTTACATGACCTACTCAACCGTACATTGTATCCCTGTCTGATAAAAGCTGCCAGATAGTTGATTACATCACAGTCGTTATATCCCATAACAGTAGGTAAGTATTTTCCTTTTACTTTTCAAAGTATAATTTGGAAGAAAGACACTGTAGGTTTCTTACAAAAATGTAAAACAAGATGCCTGTGGGAAAGGGATTTTCTTAAAGGACTGAATAAGACACACATATGTCCCAAAGCTGGTTACCTGCTATGTTGACACACACAGACTTTCAGATCCAGACAAATGGAGAGAAAGATTTATTTTGAGTATCTGTGTTACTTTAAGCAAAGGGCACAAAATGCTTTCCTAAAAGGTCATCTTTTATATATCTTATTGCCACACTGTGAAACCTCACTCACTGGTGACCAGCACAGTTACTACACCTAAATAAATAGAGAGGAAAGTCAGCCTTGTGAAACACTTATTTAAGAAAGAAATGGAGAAACTTGCCGTCTCTAACCTCAGCTCCGACCCTAACATGGTGTGTGGTCCTGAGAAAGCCATTTAACCTCTTGATGTCTTAGATTCCCTTTGGAGGTCTCGAATTTCAGGGGGTGAATTGAGGATAGAATTTAGGAATTATCTCTCTTAAAACCCAGGAATGCTACAAGAATGAATGAATATTTTCTAAATGCAGAATTAAATTTTCAATAGGAAAATGTTTTGGCTAAGAGCTGTGTGCAGGGTGGATAAAGGAGTTTTGGTGATCTCAGATTTAGCTGTCAAATTGCTTTTATTTTGTTTCTTTCCCACAGGACCACGTAATATGTTTGTGGGTTAAAGAAAAACACTTTTTTTTATTAATAAGGAGGGAAAAATAAATTCAATGCAATTCTCAGCATATTAGCATTGCTATCCTTATATCCATTTTTAAGAACTGCAAAATGATAGAGGCACATTGCTCTCTCCTGCAGTAAATAGATGTGTACCAACAAATGGGATATGTTTTGGTATGGCAACATGTCAGCTTCTGTAAGACAAGTTAAAGCACATTTCTAGTGTCTAAAGAGTTTGAAGGCATTTTCAGTAATTCCAGGCCTAGTTATTAAAAAAATAATTTCACATCTCTAGTGATTATATATAAAATATAAACATCGTAACATACGCAAACACCTTGGAAAATTTGATCTTTGGACTTCTGTCCTGGGAGTCCATGGAAGAGATTCAGAACACAACTAACATTAAAAATAGTGACTATTTATTGAGTGCCTAGTGTGTACTTACTAATTTAATTTTTAAGCTAACTTATTTAAATCCTTAAGTGGGGAGGAAGAAGATGGTGTAGGAAGTCTAGTTGAGCTGTTTTTAAAGCCCTGATTAGAGACTATGAGGTAAAGACTGTTGCTGTATCAGTTTTAGAAACGAGGAGATGGGGACAAGATAAGTTAAGTAAGTCACTTGACAAATGGGCTCTATGGTAGGATTATGAACTAGATAAGAGGCACATTGTGGCTCTACCATAAGATTAAAGGCAGGTATTCAATCTCAACAGACAAATAAAAGTTGGGGAGTTAGAGCTTCAGGAAATATGTCATATAAATCTAATTTGGAACTTGTTCTTTTGGTTCATCATGAGACTATCCAAATTAAGTCATGTTAGTGACACTTGAGGATTTACTCCAACTCTGATAGTTCTGGGGAAGGAGAAAAGGAAGTCTACAGTTTCAGCCAGAGTGGCTAGGAATTTAGGCTTCATGGATATCTATCTATATTTTATGATGTTTGTCTGACCTATGTCAGTTTGTCTGACTGTAGGGCTTCAATTCAAACTCAGTGTTTATCAGAGGCCTTCCATCTGCTAGGAACTGCATTAGGTACCAGGGATATGAACATGACTGGTGCACACTCAGGCCATCAAGCAGTTTACAACCTAGCAAGGTAGCCTGACGTGTATACAAAGGCCCACAATACCAAGTGGAAAGCTTATATAGGGTATATGAACAAAATGGCAGGAGAACCCAAGAGAGGAATTACAGGTGAGTATTGATTAATGTGGGCAACAAATCAAAAGTATTGATCCAGCTTGAGTATACACAGAGGGACCTATGTGGTTAATTCTGGATGTGGTAGGTTCTCAGGTATAACCATAAATCTAGAAGCAAAGGGAAGAATCAGAAGATGAAGTTAGATGGGGTATATTGTGAGTATCATGTTAAGATATCATAACTCTACCTTGCAGATAATGCAGAGTCATTGTTAATTTGGTTTTTAAAGAAGGGTGAAGTGACATGATTAGGTGTGAATTTTAGAAAGATGAATTTTAGAACGGATGATGGGATAGAGAACAGAGGATTCAATTAGAATGTATTTGTGATATAGCAGACAAGAAAAATTAGAGAAAACAAGAGCAGAGGAATATCATGGAGGTAGAATTTAGAGGATTTGGAGAACCATTATATGTGGGGCAGAAGTGCTGAGAACAAAGGAAGTCAAATCTGGCTCCAAGCCCCTTGCTGTGCAGGTAAGCCGATGCTTTTAAGTCAGCAAGAAAGCACAAGTGAGAAGTCCATTTGTAATGGAGAACATAATACGTACCATACTGGACATGTTCATTTGGAGGAGCCTATAAAATATACAGGCAAAGGTGATATGTTCAGTAGGTATAAGTAAACCTGGATGAAGAGTTCAAGAGGGGAATGATTGGACCTTTGATGTAGAGATGGGAGGGGCTCATCTGAATACAGATTATAGAAGATGCTTAGGAGTAGGTTAATTTTCTTAATACAAGAGTATAAAATAGGAAGGAAGCAGATAAACGAATGGACCTGTGGGCCTCAGACAATCAACATCAGAGTCAACATTTGTTAGAAATGCATATTCTCAAATCTTATCTGAGACTTACATACATAGAAACTTCTGGGTAGAATAGACAAATGTAAGTTCCACATGCTTCTGGTGAGCTAAGTTTGAGAACCAGTGATTTACTATACTGGAATAAAAAGAGGACACATCAAGTGAAGAGTCCGAGAAGGAGGAGGGAGGGTAAGGGAGAGGATGTCACGGAAATTTTCTTGGAGAGAATGCTAGGCACGATCAGTGTCAGGTACTTCAGAAACTTCAAGTTTGCTGGGGACTGAGTAGAGGTCCCTAGACCTACACATGAGAAGCTTTATGGGAGTTAGTACACCAAAAAAAAAAATAAAGATTATAGCTGGTGGGGGCATCAATTCAAAGTGAAGCTAAGAGAATGAGAGTGTAGGTTATTTACTCAAGCAGGAGAAAAAGTAAGATGTTGATGTTTTCATGACACATTAGGCAGGCCTACCTACCTACCAAAACAGAGTTCTGGGGGGTTTTTTTTGAAGTGAAAAGTTTGAGTATGACTTTATGTTAAGGAGAGGTAAGGTACTAGTTGATGGAGCAAGTTCTGAAAGGATAACTGGGTGAAACGGGATGGGGAGCAGATCATAGTCTCAAAGGCAAAGAAGTGGTGGAGGCAGTTGTCCTTTTGAGAAAAGAGATAAGGCTTTGTTAGCATGAGGATAGGTGTAGCTGGAAGGGAGAGAGCTTGAGACGCCAGCAAACAAACCTCTGTTCCCAGAGAAGCAATAGGTGAGGCTCTTTGCAAGAGCTGCCAAGTCTAGAAGTTGAAAGCTGTCATGGTTTGAAAAAGATCTGTAGGAACAGGAATATTGGAGGAAGCCCCATGACCCATCAACCAGAAATGGCCTCCGTTTCCTCTTCTTGCTCATTTCTTGGGTTTTTGTTTATTTCCTGAGTTGTAATATGTCACCGAATTCTTCATGCCCCACTTTGTGGCCTGACAGAAGGAAGGCCCTTTCTCTTCCTTGAGACACTCACCCAGCTCTGGCACAGGTTTGACCTCAAACTCAGGTCAGCAGAATGGATAGCAGAGATAGTCTTCACTCAGTTCATTTCACTCTTCACAGTCCAGTTAAGAAGAGCATGAGGAGCATTGTTTGTGGGTTTAGGAAGATCTAGCCAAAGGGGTAAATTAATTACTTTTAAGGATCCACATATCCATGAGTGATGGTAATAATGCATGAGTGTTAGAATCTGCATTTATCCTGCAGATCAGTTTTCTGGTATTTGCATGGGCCTGAAATGAATTAAGTAAATGCATTTTCCAGATCTTCCCATTATTCTAAAGCATATATAATGGCATTTCAATTTATATAGTCTAGACTTGTTATCTCATACTGCTATTAAGCCATCAAACTCACAGAATTTCCCAGGCCCACAGATTTCCCTTTTGGCTATTTTCACTCATCGGTTCTGTCCCACCACAGTGCCCATTACTCATAGATTTGAGACCTGAGAAAAGAGTGAAGTTAATATCCTTGGATGACTATGCAAATATGAGAAGAATCCTATTCCACTTACTCATTTCTTTCGAATAATCCAGGTTACCAGTTGTAGATGCCGCAAAGAGCTAACATCTTTGACTAGGGATAGTTTAAATTTTGGAAACTTGTTCTTTCAGCCCTGTCACAGATGTAGGGTTCTGGAGAACCAAATAACTCAGTTAGAAAAGGAGATGGCTCCAAAGGAAAGCTGCATGATACCCCCTCTACTTACAGTCATTGACAATTGTCCCCCAGCTTTAAAGCTCATGAATGGAATCTGAGAAGCAGAAAATACCAGATGGCTTGTTAGCCCTAACAGTTTACCTCCTCAAGTCTCATCAAAAACTGAAGTCAAGGGGCGCCTGGGTGGCTCAGTGGGTTAAAGCCTCTGCCTTCAGCTCAGGTCATGATCCCAGGGTCCGGGGATCGAGCCCTGCATCAGGTTCTCTGCTCAGTAGGGAGCCTGCTTCTTGCTTCCTCTTCTCTCTCTGCCTGCCTTTCTGCCTACTTGTGATCTCTGTCTGTCGAATAAATGGATGGAATCTTTAAAAAAATAAAATAAAATAAAAAACAACTAAAGTCAAGAGTGTGAATAAAGAAGTGGAAGGACTTGGGAAGGGGTTAGAGGTATAATGATAGAGTAGACAGGATATGTATTTTGTCTTCATATCTTGAAATTCTGGAGTTTGCAAGAATGAATCATTGTTCCTGGTGACATTCCTTTTTGACAGGCAATCTAGAATGACTGTTCAGTAATTATCTGCACATGAGCTGGTACTAAGAGTGAAAACAAGTCAAGTTTGTTCATCTAAATTATTATTTTTATTTTTATTCTAATGAATTCTTTCTTTCCTTAATTCTAAATAGTTTTGTATTTCAACTAGTTATTCTAGGTTAGAAAACATTTTTGTGTAGAACAAAGGGATGGTGAAAATCTCTTCTCATTGCATACTGTCTTCAAATTTTAAGATCATTCCAAATATCTACACCAATAGTATAAAAACCCCAAAATGCCAGTATCTACTTTATTATGTGTCTTGTGCTTCTAATCTCTTATCAGTGATTATATACAGAATGTTTCCCTCTAAAATATGACAATCATAATGAAAAGAGAGCTATACACTTCAACTGAAATAATAACATTGTTTAAATGGCAGATGCTCCTCTCCTTCCTTTTATTAAAAAATACACGATGTATAATGCATTTTTATATTAAGTTCAAATTATGCAAAAATAAAAAGCTAATAATAGAAATCTGCTCATGTCTTTCTTCAAACCTGTTCCCTACCCAGAGATAATCACTGAATCAGCCGATGTGTTTCTTTCTAGAACTTTCTTAGTGCATTAGTTTTCTTTGGTTTCACAGTAGTACAAAAACTCATTGGTTGCTCTCTGTATACAAAATATACAGAAAACAAGGAGATGGACTATTTGTATGGGCTGATGAAAAAATGCGAGGACCAGATTGAGTTTCTGAAGCCCAATAAATAATCTGAAGCTTTAACATTTTATTACACAGCCTTATCAGCATCAGTTTGATACTGCAAATATTTTGTCCATTGTCATTGCTTATGTCCTGGTGCCACATCAATGAATAAACATGTCCGATATGGTCTTGGAATTTACACTCTATATGAAGGCTTCACATATGTCATCTTCAAAATTCCAAATTAGACAGTTACTGAAATGGAATTCTCTAAGGCTTTTCACTATTTTGTCAGGAAATTGACCATTCAAATGTCCCAAGAATTCAAATTGACCATTCAAATGTCCCAACAGAATTAAAATTTGTGAAACACTGCCCTCTAATGGATAAATAAGTATTTGATATAGTCTAGGAGAGAAGAATGGATACATGAAAAACAAATTGCTAGAATCTAACACAACGTAATCTACTTTAGGAGATGCTGATAATAACGCAGAATAGGATTTTGTGGGGACTGATACAGTAACCTAAATTTTTGACTCAAGATCCTGAAAGAGCCAATTTGTATGCAGCAAAAACGTCTCTTGATTGTGAGTCTTGTGGGTGACCTCATGGGAATCATAAAACATGGCAAAATTACCAGACAGCCTTACAGTTGTAGACAGCCTTGCACAGGCAATGTCATTTCAAAGACTTTCAGTTATTTGTTAGACCTAAGAGTAAAAATGGCAAATAATCCAATAACTGACTGGCCTAAAACAAGTATGTCTACTCTAGAGACAATACAACAGTTTGTCTATACTTCAAATACATTTCACAGTCATCTGAATTGAGTTTTCATGTTCTTATGATTCAATTTTGTTCTTATATCCTTTCTCTGCATTATTCTGAGGAGTATTACTATTATTTTTTATTGAGCCTACCACATAGTGTCCCTAAAACATACTACCAATCCAGGGAAGAAAAGGAAATCTGGATAAATAAGGGTGAGGAAGGGAAACAGCAAAGTGAGATAAACAAATGTTTGGGCTTCAACATTTCACACTCAGCTCCCAAATGACCCCTAGTTAAAGAAGAGACTCTCCACTCCAACCCTCCTTACCCCTGATTTACAAATGAAACCATTTGTTCCTAGGCAAATTAAGTGAGAAAAGTTCAATTAACTCTTGCGATGTTCAGTTTTAGAAGTCACTTAATCTCTCCTTTTTGATTCCTTGTCTTTACCAGTGGGAGAGTGTTACCTGTCCTCTACTTTCTCCTCAGTTAGGTTAGTTAAAGAAATGCTCTACTTGCTTGGAACGCTCAAACTGTGATCATGAGCTCTTAGAGGGCAGGGACTAAGCAAACCATCATTCTGTCCCAGTCTTAAAGCAATGCTTAATGTTTCACAGACCATTTCAGATTTTGCAAGTGGACTGAAATCTGCCTTCGTATCTGTACTGGTTTGCAAGGGCTGCCATAAGAAAGTATAAAAACCTGGGTGGCGGAAACAACAGAAGTGTACTGTCTCAGTTTTGGAGGCTACAAGTCCAAAATCAAGCTGTAAGAGAAGGATCTGTTCCAGGAAGTCTCCTCAACTTGTAAATGGTCATCTTCTCCCTGCGTCTCTTCATGGTATTTTCCCTCTATATGTGCCTGTTTCACTGTCCAGATTTCTCCTTCTCCTAAGACATAAGTCATACTGGAGTAGGGGCCCAACCCTACTCCAGTATGACTTCATCTTAATTGATTACACTGGCAATAACCCTGTTTCCAAATAAGGCCACATTCTGAGGTACTAGGAGTTAGGACTTCAACATATGTATTTTTAGGGGACACAATTCAACCTGTAACGGTGTGCCTTTAAGGATAAACTAATTATCAGCAAGAAACCCAGGTTTGGAATAGGGGCCAGTCTGAAACACAATGCTATATATTTCTGGTAAGTTGGAAATTCCAGAAAGAAAGACATCTTAGTGTCTTAGGAACGTACATATATGTTCCTGGGTGTTCCCCCCCTTTCATCTGCTTATTGCCCTTTCTTTCTCTGTCATTCTTGTTACCATTCCTTTCTCTCTACTCAGTTCCCTTTTCATAGACTCCCCCCAGCTAATAAGAGGAATGTATACCTGCAGGCTAGAACAAACTCTGGCTTTCCCAGCAAAGAGCTAACATCTTTGACTAGGGAAAGTCTTTTAATAATACCAAACAGTAGCCTGGTAAAGACAGGACCACTTCTAAAAACGATGCCAAATTAATAAAAAGGATCCTATGGGAAAATACTCATCTCCCCACTCCACTTCCATCAAACCCTGAGTTGATGGTCTTTAGAAGCTGAGGCGGAAGAAGAGAATGCAATGTTTCTCTTGCTTTGGATCACATCTACCTCTTTGTTCAGGATGCAGACTTTGACCCTGAGCCATCTATTATGTGTTTTTTGTTCCTGACCTGGGTTATACATTTCAGATGTGAAATTTTTCACAGATGGCTCAGTGATGGTCTTTTGATACTTACCTTGGAAAAAATTATTTTGCATCTGTGCCTGAATGTTGAATAAGAGAAACGATATCTGTATACTAAGAGAGATGGAGTAGTGCCTTGTAAACCTACTGAGGCTATTCTAATAGTAAGCCTGATCCAAAATATTTCATCAGTGAGACCATATTATTTTGATTTTTTGCAGCCTGATTCATGTAGTATACAAGCCAAGGTTATGAGCATTTTCAAGCTTTGTATAAGATAGAAGTCAATGAATCAAAAATCAACTTCACAAGTATGTAACTCAGTAGAAGTTAATGAGTTCCTATTGATCAGGATGTCAGCTTAACATACAAAAACTCTAATCAGATGCTCAGGGTAGTATTATTAAGTGGTCTAAACCTTTTCTTTTTTAAAAAGGACTTTTTTATTTGTGAAGATTTTATTTGTTAGAGAAAGAGAGAGCACAAGCAGGGGAAGCGGCTAGCAGAGGGAGAAGCAGGCTCTTCCTTGAGCAAGGAGCCCTATGCAGGACTCAATCCTAGGACCCTGGGATCATGACCTGTGACAAAGGCAGACACTTAGCCATCTGAGCCACCCAGGGGCTCCTAAACCTCTTTTTTGTGTGTACGTATATCCAAATTAGAAAGCCTTTTTCCTTTCCCTTCAGGTGTTCAGCATTTCTACCTTCTCTGTTCGTTAAACTATACCCTGATAGGAACACGTGAAACTCATTTATATATATTAAAGTATGTTTGATAATAGTTTAGTGTTACTAAACTATTATACTCCCAAAGAGCATTATAATTATGATTTTTCTTGTTTCTATCATTATTATTATTAAAAGGAGGAGAAGGAGATGTTGAATCTTTAACATAATGCTACTCAGATTCCTCAGTGGGATTTTGGGCATCTATAATGTATATGAGGGAATGATACTACAAGAGCACAGGAGAAATAATCTTACCCATCCTTGAAGACCTCCTCTTTAAGTAAATAAAGCTATCTCTATCACCTAAAGGTAGGCATTTCAGTTGAAACTTTGTGACTCTTGGATTTTCATGAAATTAATTTAGTGGGATGCAACCAGAATTTTTTAAATGAAATAGAACAGAGTGGGTTGAAAAGAATAGAATTTTAAGTACCTATCTTGTAAATGAATGGATCTATCATGAAAACAAAAGCAGAGTTAAAAATCTGTAGTCTTTACTCAATACTGAGTCTCTATATAAAGTGTATTTTTTACTGGGTGTCATGCTGGAAAACCCTGGAAAGGTAGCTTCCATGAGCAAAAGATGCAGTTTAGAGAACATTACAGTAGATATCTCTAAGAAATACTTTGGACTCCATCCACGGGCTTTCAGATGTGTGTGTTTGGGACATCAACATTACTGTCCATCTGAAAAGAAAATTTTCCATGTTTCTAATATCTCTCAACAAGTGTTTACTGGGTGCTCACTGAGTCTAGTCCATATTCAATACAAGAGAATGCATATATGATAGGGTCTCAGCCCTTGAGAAAATCAAAGTCTGATAAAACAGACCAGAGAAACAGCCACAATGCCAAGTGGAAGTGAGAGTGATGGTCACAGAGGCAAAAGAAGAGCTGCGAACACAGACCAGGAGGGCTTCCTGAAGGTGGTAATGATCCCTGACCTTCCTCTCAGTGGACAAAGAAGCATCAGCCAGCTCCCTAAGTCAGAAAATACTCATTCCAATGTAGTTGAGGGGAAATTTTCCCCTTTCCTTTTATTAAATTTAACAAAATTTAATAAATAGAAGTAGCTTCAAAGGTTCTGGAAGAGTTGGTAGAACAAATGGCAAAAGGTGAAGCAATTCAGAGATTAACACCTCTGGGGAACCGCTCTGGCTCCCAGGGCTGGAGAGATAAAGAAAAGCGGATGTGCCTGCAATGAACAGAGCAGCTGAGGCTGCCAGGTGGCAAGAGAACCGGGCAGAGTCTGCTGGCTGGGAACTGGGACCATCCAGGACACACAGACTGTTCAGAAACTGCATGTAGCAGAAATGAGGGAGCCAGGGGAGGGGTAATCCCCTGATTTTTATTTCCCTCCTGCATGCCTGGCTCCCATTACTGGCTCCTACTGCCCAGGTAGGGAGTCTGGGAATATACTTTGCAGGAGTGAGGTCCCTGTGAGACAGAACAAAGAGAAAAGACAGGAAATGGATGCCAGTGCCAGTGGGCAAACAACAAGCAGAAGAATGGGGACTTTGCTTGGTCAGGAGAGAAAGACCCATTTGGAGGAGTTGCAACTTGCTTGGAAGCACTGGGTGTTAGAAACTGGTTAAAGTTAGACCAGTAAGCAGTTTTTTGTCATCAGTGGCCCTGTGATCCTGCTGGAAAGTTTGCATTTTTTGGTCAGGATGATGCCAGTCATGGAAGATTCTAGAGATTCTAGTGTATTTGTATGCCTCTGTTTATACATGCAAAAGATGTGTTAAAACCAAAGTAAAAGAGGTACACAGTGTAAAAAGAAAAAAAAAAAGTCCAGAAGGAAAGCACTGAAGCTGAGAAACACTGGTCAGCATGCTTTCTCCTCTGTTTCTCCTTCAAACAAAACCACTTTTACCCACTTCTGTTTTAGTTCTTCTGGTAGCTTCACAGCCAAGTTTAAATATGATGCTTGGCCATCGTGGTTTTTTTCTTGATTTTTAAAAGTTTCAATGGCGCATTTTGAAGAGAAGACCTTAGTTCGCTTAAGCTAAACCCCATTTCTCTCTTCTTCCAATTTTTAAGTACATACATGGTTTTTAACTATTGCATTTTTGTTTTTTTTTTTCCCTTTGAAGCTGTAAATGGTCATTTTTTTGCTTCCAGCAACAGCTCACAATATCTCTCTATGCTTCCTTCCATCTTGGAAGTTCGACTGTGAATGTTTCTATATTCCTTTTAGCTGCTCATTACCTGATTGTATCTCTCAGCTTCTGCCAGGTTTAAATTCACTTACTGGTCTGGCAAGTAATCACATACTCCAAAGCTGACTTGTGAGAAATGGAATCTGCATGTCTACTCGAAAGTGGTGAAATCATTCAAGCCTTTCAGACAGTACAGTCCACTTTCCTCATGCCTGGTCTCCATCCCACGCCCGGGTGTGATTTATTCCTAGACGCAGCACTGTGTTGGAAAAAGAAGTGATGTGACTACAAACCTACTTACTAATGTAATGTCTGAATTATTACTTTCTAGAATTAGGCAAAATTATTTTAATTAGCATTGAAATAATACAAGATATTTTCCTAAAAAGCAAACTTAATGGTAAAGTTAAAGTCTAAGTTCACATGTAAATTACACACACACACACACACGCACGCACACACACACACAAATAACACAAAGCTGATCTACCTTTGGAAAAATAAACAATCCTTTACAAAAGGGAAGAGAGAACCATCAATGTGGTTATACCTTTCTGTATGCAATTAATGAGGCTCCAAAAACTTGGCGTGTGAATCACTTGCCTATAAACAGAAATACATTTCAGGATCATTAAGAGACCTCACTATTCAAAATAATTCCGTAATGAATCATTTATAAAACATGGAATTCTCTTATGGTGCAAATAATCATCTTTAGTTTATTTTTCAGTCATTCCGAATTTTCACATATTGAGTTTGCTTAACTCACGACACAGCTGTGTTTATGGAGAAAACTGAACTCTTGTAGATGAGTAACTTTATCATCATTCATCTTCTCCAGACTATGAAGGATAGGCAAAGATGACAGCTCTGATCCTTAAGGCTTGCCAAGAGCTTACCAGAGTGATCTTTTATAAACATGCTATGGATATTTTCCCTAAGATACACACATTTGTAATTCCTTCAAAAAACTTTCCATGGAAGCTGAACCAGGAAGGAAAGATAGATAAGACCATGCTGTCCACTTCCATCTGTTCCCTGTCCTCCTTGCTTCCTTCATACAGGGTCACCTGTAAGCTTACGGGAGAGGCTCTTCATTAATCTAAGAGCCACCCAAAGAAGAAGTGGCCACTTCCCCTAGCCACTTCAGTAGTGAGGGCCAGCATGACTCTTGGTTTTTTCCTCTGGGTCATCTGTCTTATCATAGGGCAACTCTTGACAGCACAAATTTAAACTATTGAAATTAATAAACACAAGATCTATCTGGTCTACTGAAGGTAGATGGTAATGTTGGATACTTTGTAGTTTCTGATGAGGACATAGAAAAAACATTCCCAGAGGAATGAAATTCCCAGTAATACCATTTCTGTGAATTGTGCCTATAAGACATTAATCCAATAAAAGAGTAAAATGTTATTTTTTGTAACAGAATAAAAATGAAAGAGTCAAAGTAGCCAACAGAAAGGGAAGGGAAATTATGTATCTCATGAGGTGTCAGCAGCCTTTATAAAGATAATTATGATGACTATGGAGCAACAGGGAAAAGATTATGAGAGGCATACACTAATTACAGTATTGGAAGGGGATGAGCATTTATAGACAACTCCTAGATGAGAACACAAGCAGTGCTGTTAGGGAGGAACAGTTGTAAGTAACTGATTCTGATTTTTATGTAATCTTTATAGTAACAGAGAAGAAATATTTTGGTTCTTATAATCTGTTTATAAAAGAAAGGGAGGAGAAGGAAAGGGAAAGGAACTACTTCTGAATACCAAGAAGTAAATGAATTACTTCAGCCCTGGCCATTCCAATGGTCGTTTATGACTACAAATACACTTGGATAAGTAGGGAATTTTTTCATTGATGAATTCCTGCTACACAGTCTTCTAAAAAGCTTAGGGAGAAAATCAGAAGAAAGATCTAGAAGAGAGGCAGGAATTACTCTTTATGAAGTACCTACAATAGGCTAGGTCTTCATGTGCCTGTGAAACCCTGGGTCCCAGCTACAAAGGAGAGGACCAATGCACAACTATTTTCATTAGTTGTATCACTTCTACTTTATTGCTCTATTACTCTATGAGGCAGGTACTTGTAAAAATTTGTAATCCACTCTACAAATTCAGGGCACTGATCTGTTCATGTCTCCTTACTTTTCTTACCTGTCTTGCTTTGAAGACCTCTGTTTTCCCCAGAGATCTTTCCTTTTCTTGAATGATCTTTTACCACAGTGGCAAGTGGGGACATGGTCAGACCACCTTTACCTGAATGACATGATGTCTGTGTAAGGCAGTGTTTTGTTTTTCTGGGACGGGATAAAAATTATAGATGCATGCCTCCCTATATCCCCATGTAGGAAAATTATGCTAATTGTGCTAGGAGATGAGCCTTGGCCTCCAAGCTAAGAAGACCTGATCAGGGAAGAGTGACAGCAATTGTACAGTTGGTAACAGTGGGTGGTGGCCTCCTATTATGTAAGCACCAACTACACTCACAATGCGAAACTTCCCTTTCTCCTAACCATTTTCATCCAAGGAATGACCCTGAAAAGGTCCAAAAACACAGAGAGCACAGTAAGGGGGGAGGGGAATCCCCAGTGAAGGGAGAGGGCCACTTCCAGCTGGGGCAGAGGTGAAGATTTGTACTTACATCAAATGCAGACTTTCAGTACCTCTCTCTCTGGAACTGTATACCCCAATATCTAAAGTGAAGTTTGTTTGGGACTTAGAATGGCCAACAATTTTTTTTTTTAATGGGGTCTATTCAGAAAGAGATATATTATGCAGGGAAATTTTATCCCATTAAATTAATTTTAAAACAGTGGAAGAAAATAAATTTTTATTTTTATGTACTTGAATTGTTCATGTACATTATGAATATACATGTATGAATACATATAGTACACATATCTGTATATTTGTATAAATACTAGAATGTAGATGCAATGTATATGTATGTATATATTGTATACTATTAAACATATTGAGTGGCGGAATTTTTCTTGTTTCTAAACATACTTCATTCTCTTTAATCACAATAATCTAATGAGATAGGAACTATATTGCCTCTAATTTACAAATTAGCAAACTGAATCACAGAGAAATGAAGCTGCTTATCTAAGGTCACATAGTTCATAAGTCATATTTTAAACATTAGCCATCTGAATTCCTTAAGCTCTAGAAGCATACTAGCTTGAATTTATCTTCTTCATTCTTGAGAAGCTTTTGCCTCCCTTTTGGAAAGTTGATCAGAATTCCTGCCTACAGCAAGAAGCCATATTCCACAAAGAAGGCAGAGTGGAAAGAATGAGAACACTCATAGAATTGCCATCAGGCATTTTCGTGTGAGACCATTATTTGAGTCATAGTCTTAGGCCATACTATGTCTTCACAGAGAAACACATGAAATCCAAAGGGAATGATTGTCTTTTGGCCATCATCCATTTACAGGATAAGCAATGGGAGCATTTTATGACTTCCCAGCAGAAATTTAGCTAAGCAGATAATGTACTTAGACATTTATAGCCAGTTGGAATATTTACCTTATCTAGATAGAAATACCATAAGGATGAAAATCATATTTCCTTGAATGCCATACAGTATGAACATTCTGAAAATTTTAGGCCATTCTAAGACATTTGAGTTTCTTAGTCAACTTTGAAGGAAGTGATTTCATATATTTTATATTATGTGCTTATAACTGCAAAACACTAAGCACTTCTTTTTGGAATATCAGGATAATTAGCTCATGTGTTTCACAGTCTACAGCCAAAATTCCTAATCGGTATCTTGTGTTTTTTCTTGGCTGGACTATGATCTACATGAAAGGAAGGGCCTAGTTAGTATTATTTTCTTCTGTATTCGGAGTGTCTAAGAGAGTATCTAGCATAGGGTGGGACTCAGCAAACACATTTGAGTGAATAAATAAAGGAATTAGAATAAATATTGCTGTGCTGTGATAGTTAATCTTTTCTAAAAAATTTTTTACTTAGAGAGATCAGGGTGAGGGACAGAGGAAGAGGGAAAGAGAGAAGATCAGGCAGACTCCATGCTGAGTGCGGTGACAAATTACAAGGAGGTCTCCTTCCCAAACAGGTTCATTGCATGACAAAAATTCTCATATTTTTTTCTTTGTTTTGGGAAGTTACTCCTTAGACTACCCCAGGATTAGTCAGGCTGTGATACTTAAAGTCTAGGACCCCAAAAAGATGTCACTGGGCCTCTTGGAAAGGGTGAAGCGAAGAGTGAGCTTGGCTCTTGGGTTTCCACCTCCTGTTTCAACCAGAAAGTTTGGCTTTCAGCCTATTACACTTTGGTGATCTGTATAAGCATTTGTTGGAAAAAGCTTTCTACTGACTGAAAGAAAAAGATTTTTTTTTTAAAACATGTCCCAAATTATTTTCTTTCTCAGTTTTTAACCTGCACCTTTGAAATGGGGAACAATGTGAAGTTCTAAGTACAAATTCAGAAACAACTTTGTTTTCAGTGATAAAAATAGCAAGTCCACCTTAACATTTGTGCAGTATTTGTGCATTAGTGACATTGAATTTGAATGCTCAGCAAATAAAGAGTTTTCTTAATTAAATTTACATCTTCAGAGATAAATGAAATTGTGTTTATTTTTGCTTCACTGTTCATCTGTCAGGTGTTAGGAACTTGCAGATTTATTTAGAAGTAGATTCTTGGAGTACCTGAATTGTGTTAGTCTGAAGACTCAGTTTTCTAATATGAGTCCTCTCTTTGCATACTCTCCAATACCCTTATTAGGAAATGAGAGTCATGCAACACTGCAAAGTAGAAATGAAAGAAAAAAAAATCCCACATGGTATTTGATGTGGAATATGATCCTGATATGTATTAGAACTACAAATTTTATATTTGAAAATAGAAATATAAAGTTCCATTAAATGTGAAAATGCATGGTGTGGCCGATCAGACTCCTGTATGTGGAGATGTACAATGTCGTGGTCATTTTGATCACTTTGCCAGCATCCTGTTGATCAAACTCTAAACTCTCATCCCCCACTCTCTAAATTCTTCCTTACATTTCATTGTTCCCTGTGGTTCATCCACCACCATTCCTTCCCAGCAAACCCAAATAAATGAGTGCTCTGCAACTCATAGCATCTCTGTCATCTGCCCAGTATCTCATTCCATCTGAGTTCAAAATCACCCTTATGGTCATTTGTCTCAAGTCTTTTTAATACCTATGAAGCTATAGTATTTATGTGGTCTTCCTAATTTAATCTGTTGGCTCTCAATTGGTAAACATAACAAGGACCTGTGGCAACATTTGCAATCCCTCAACTGATTTGATGGATTGTTTTCTATTTAAAGCACTCAATTTAGAAACATTTCTTAAGACAATTTGGCCTTTTTAAAAACAAAAATCATCAACACACTCTATGCTATGTGTTTAGTCATTGCCGTGTTTCCATCTGTCAAAAGGGCTCTGTACTTTTTTTTTTTTAACAACCCTTCAAATATTGAAATTTAACCATGAGCCTCAGTTGTGATTTGTTTTGGCTTTAGTTACCTTTAAAGCTATAAATTGACTTAACTCTTTTGGCTAAAGTAGAGCAATCCACGTAATTGGCTGCTGATACGGAAATTAGAAGGTAAATTAGCCAGGTACAGCCAAACAAACTGGATTAGAGAATAAATTGATTGAAAGATTGGCTTGAGGCAGTGCAATGTGGCCCAAGTATCAATCATATGGAACAGATTGGATCTGCAGTCTGGAAGCCCAAGCTGGTGCCTTGGCTGCCAGAAGAATCTCACAAGAGGTAAGAAAGCTCATTTAACCTCTCTTTTCACAACCCAGAAAGTTAGTGTTTAGAAGGTCTTGAGTAAGAGAACGGGCAGCAGGATGAAACAGAGAGCCTGGATTCTGATTCCATGTGAATCTCCCCAGCTGATATGGAGATGCTCCAGTTCTATCTAGAAAAAACCCAGAAACCATCCTTTAGCGTAGCATTAAGTAACTCCTTAAAATACTGTGTTGTGGCCTGGAAATGAATAAAAACAAAAGCACAGGTATTAGGGTTCTTCAGAGAAACAGAACCAACAGTGCATGTACGTGTGCGTATGTGTATCTGTAGGGGGAAGAGAGAGAGAGAGAGAGAGAAGTTTTTACCACTCCCTTGAAGGTTGTAAAAAACAAAACAAAACAAAACAAAAAAACTTTCCTTCTATGGTGGTCAGAATTATGGGCCCCCAATGAATTTCTGGAACGTGTGACTATGTTGCCTTACATGGCAGAAGGACTCCTGAGATGGGGAGACTATCCTGAGTTATCTGGAATTACAAGGGTCTTTATAAGCAGAAAGTAGGAAAGGCAAAATGAGAGAGAAATTTGAAGATCATATGTTACTGATTTTGAAAATGGAGAAAGGGTCCATGATCCGAGGAATGGCAACAGCCTCCACAAACAGGAAAAGGCAAGGAAACAGATTCTTCCCTTGAGCCTCCAGAAAGGAATGGAGCCCTGCTGACACCTTGATTTTAGCCCTGGCAAGACTAATTTTGGATTTCTGATCTTCAGAATTGTAAGGTAAATTAGAGTTGTTTTAAACCATTCCATTTTTGCTGGTGTATTACCACATCAGGGGAGACTAATACAATATCCGTCAGAACTGCAAAAATCAGACAAGTGGGTAGTGTCAAGTACTGGCAAAAATGGGAAAGGATGGGAAGCTTCTATGATCTGTGTCAGAATATAACCTCATGTTTTTTTTCTGGAAAGCAATGCGGAAGTGCTTAGTAAAATTAAGTTAGCATTTGTTTTATGACCTGGAGAGCCTACTGCTGAATACTTATCCCAGAGAAATATTCTTGTATAGGGCCACAGAAACAGTCATGTTCAGGGATATTTGTACAGCATAGTTGGAAAGTTGAAGGAAATCTAGGTGTTTATTTCTAAGGTGAGGGTTAAGTACATAGGTGAAATATAGGCATTACTTAGTAACAGTGAGTCAAAATATATATAAAGATATGGTTAGATCATCCAAATAAAAAGTGAAACGGAACAGGCATGAAAAATGTTTATTTCACAGTCCTACTTACATAACACATAAAAACAGCATTAACTGATTCATTCCATTGTTGATTTGTATTAGTATGACCTCATGGATGTTTATTTTACTCTGTGGGTTACAATCCAGTACTATTGTTACTTATTTTCTATTTTCTTGCTCAGATTGTTCCATATTTGACCATCAGGAGCTCTTCTGGGTTGGCTGCTTATACCACTTTTCTTTTTAACCCAATTACATTGCTTATATCTTTACCATAGTCTTGTAAGAATATTTACTTGAAATTTGGTTGTATGCAAAAGGAGGAGGAGGAAGAAGAGGAGGCAAACAACATTTTAGCTTAGCATGTTTTTGAAGAAGTAGCAATATCATGAGTTAATTATCAATTGAAATTGGAGGCACAATTGTAACATCCCCCTCCTCTTTTATTAAATGAGATCTCTTTTACCTTGACAGCCCTTAACACATTCCAGTTTTATCTATGGGTCTCTATGCAGTAACAGACATCCCAGGGAAGACAGAAGAGGGGCACCCTATGGTAACTCTTGGGACGTTTCCACAGGCACAAGTGAGCCAACTTCTGGTGATTCCCAGAGCTAACTCAGAGTCTGTGTACGTGTGTGCGTGTGGGCTTGTACATGGACACATAAGCACATGAGTATGGTTAAGACGAGAAGTAGAAGTGGCTGAAGTTTTATAATCAGGAAGGAAGCAATGTTAAGCAAAATATTTTTATTTCCAAATATAACCAGTGTCTCACAGAGCTACTCTATGTGGACTGCAAACATAATGGAAGGGCTATCCTAGAAGATTCATAATGCAGTGTCTGGAAACACTCTTTTCTGGCCCTCCCATGATCCCTTGGTCACTTCCTTTTTCTTTTCTTTTCTTTTTTTTTTTTTAAGATTTTATTTATTTGACAGAGAGATCACAAGTAGGCAGAGAGGCAGGCAGAGAGAAAGGGGGAAGCAGGCTCCTTGCTGAGCAGAGAGCCTGATGCAGGTCTCGATCCCAGGAGCCTGAGACCATGACCTGAGCTGAAGGTAGAGGCTTAACCCACTGAGCCACCCAGGTGCCCGCACCACTTCCTCTTTTTAATGTACAGTCAATCACTCCCTCCTCCCTGAGCAGTCTTTTCCATTGGTTTCCAGGACCCTGCACACCTCAGGTCTTGTTCCTCCCTCTCTGGCCATTCGTTCTCAGTTTCCTCTACTGGTCCCTTCCCATGACCCCAGTCAATCTCTAAGGGGTAAATTGTCCCAGGATCAGTCCTCGCATACTGTCTCTTCTCTGTCTATACTCCCTTCCTGGCTGTTTTGCCCCAATCAGGGCTTGAAATTCCACCCACATACTGACAATTCCCACATTTGTATGCCTAGTCTGGACCACTTTCCTGAGCTCCACACCTGTGTAGCAAATTGTTTCCTCATTATCTTCTTTTGGATAGCTAAGAGGTATATGAAAATGAGCAAGTCCAAAACTAATCCGCTGTCTTCCCCCCACTCCACTGTCCCCACCTCTCTTCCAGATCATTGTCAGTTAATGGCACGGTCAGCTGCTCAAATCAAAATCTTTTGAAGCATTCTTGACTATTCTGTCTTCCCGCAGTCCAGAAAGAAGAATCCACTAGCCAGTCCTTCTAAGTTATGCCTTCAAAATGTAGTTTGAATCCTTTTATTTCTTCACTCCTCCACATCACAGCCTTACCTGAATTATTCTGACAGCCTCCTAACTTGTCCCTCTGCTTCCATCTTTGCACCAGGACCCCTAGAGAATGTCCTCAATAGAGTCCTCTTTAGAGCGCCTGGGTGGCTCAGTTGGTTAAGTGACTGCCTTCAACTCAGGTCATGATCCTGGAGTGCTGGGATAGAGTCCCGCTTCAGGCTCTCTGCTCAGCAGGGAGTCTGCTTCTCCCTCTGACCTTCCCCTTCTTGTGCTCTCTCTCTCTCATTCTCTCTTTCTCAAATAAAAAAATCTTAAAAAACAAAACAAAACAAAGCAGAGACCTCTTTAAAACCTCTGTCAGACCTCTATCATTCCTTTATTCAAAGCACACTAATGGGTCCTGGAGAAAATGCCCATTCTTACAAGAGCATCAAGTCCCTCTGCATGGCGTATACTTCTTCCTTCACTTCTCCAGTCTCATTTCCTGCTCTGCTCCAGCCTCACAAACCTGACTTCTTTCTGGAACCCACTAGGTACATTTCGTCCCTCAAGGCATTTGCATTTGCCATCTCCTCGCCAGCCGGAACACCATTTCCTGAGATCGGCATTAGTCCCACCCTTCCTTCACATTTTTCATTCATGCGCCCCCTCGGCAGGGATGACACCCCTCCATACATTTGCAGCCCTTCTCCCCATAAGGCACTCCCTCTCTCCTTTCCCTTCTTTATTCTTTTTTTCCCATAGCTTCTATCAACATTTAGCGTACTATATGTTTCACTGTTCTGTTTCTTTTGTCTTCTCAAACTAAAAAAGCAGCATCTGTGGTCAGGGATGTTTGCTGTTATTTCTCTCACACCCGGGACAGTGTCTGGCCCTTTGTAAGTGTTCAGTACATTGTTGAGGATCGAATGAACTGAGTGAAGGAACAAACGTGTTTCTTTGGGACTTTACCAATCACAAATGGGGCAGATAAAATTTGTCCTTTTTCAAAGCAGCTCAGTGTTGGTCTAGCCTGGAATGTGTTAAAATGCCCCTCTTTGGCAGGGATTTTCCTCTCCCTCCACTAGGACTAGCCTGTGGCCAAGGAAGGAGGCCTGGGCTTAGTGGCCACTGCAGTGACAAGACAGTGTCCAGGAAAAGGGGAGAAAGTGGCAGGAAGAGGAAGTGGAAAAGCATGGAAGAGACCCCTGGCCTGTTCGTCTCCCTCCCTGTGTAGACAGTGTGTCTCAGAGACTACTGTGACAGTCTGCGAGCTGTTTCCTGCAGAGCTTGATTTCAGTTTAGTTGCCAAGGGTAATCTGAATAAAAGGAATAAGGCAGGTTATTCAGTTTCTAATTGCTATTTGCACAACTTTTTCCTAATTGCATTTTCCATAGACAATTTGTGCCAAGATGAACATTTCACTAATGATGCTGGAAGACAGTTTGTCAAACACTGACACCTAGTGAATGTTACTATACAGGCCTTGTTCTGGGCTCTGTTTCAGGTCCAAGAAATTCCACAGACATTCAATTTAGGAGGCAGTCAAATCTCATTCACCTACTTTTAGTATTAGACTTGGCAGAGTTTGACTCCGAAGTGGCGCTCCCGCTCATTACTGGGCCCCTGCGCGTGAGTGAGTGTATCCCCTTGGAATGCTGCTGAAACTTCTAATCTAAGAAAAACAACCAGGACAGAAGAACCCCAGCAAAATTGCCCAGAGGGTCTCTCAAGTCAAATAAAAATACTTACATTTTTGTCAGCTGCCGTGGTGTATCTGCAAGGCTGCCCATGGCTCCTTCTCTGACAGGGGAAGAAGGGCTCCATCTTCAGCCCACATGGGTCCCTGGTGGAGTTGCTGGGCTCCCTCTGAGTTAAGAATGTCTTGGAATCTGAGAACAGGTCCCTCCAAGTTTCTGTGTGCCCACTGGTGTGGTAGAGTGGAGGGGGCTTTAGATCTGGATGGAGACAGGGGCTTTTGGGGGTTGGGGGGGGATGGAATCAGCACAACTTGTCATCACACATAAGAAGCAACAAACGGGGGACACCTGGGTGGCTCAGTTGGTTGGACGACTGCCTTCGGCTCAGGGCGTGATCCTGGAGTCCCGGGATCGAGTCCCACATCGGGCTCCCAGCTCCATGGGGAGTCTGCTTCGCTCTCTGACCTTCTCCTCGCTCGTGCTCTCTCTCACTGTCTCTCTCTCTCAAATAAATAAATAAAATCTTTAAAAAAAAAAAAAAAAAAGAAGAAGCAACAAACGGGAGCTCCACTGAGGAGCAACAACAGTCCATACATTTATTTAGCTGCTCTGCGAGTTAGCATACAATGCTAGTGGAGAGGGAGAGAGAGACCACCAACGCCCCAGGTTTGGAGAAGTGGTAGGTGAGCTGTACGGGGAGAGCGCTCACACATTGCAGTGTCCTGCCCTCTTTTTTCCTGCTTCCTTGCAGTCATGCAGTGATTCATTCTGGCCAAGCATAAAACCAGGTCTGTCTTTGAGTTGAGTGTTTTAGTTCTATCACTCTACCTCAGTGGCACCTATGCTCTGAGATGGAGAAAGCGTGGAGCAGGAAGAATGTGCCCATCTCCTACCACCCCCCCCCACCCCAGTCAGTGCCCATGGCTCCTAAAATCCACAGGGACGCTGCCCAGAGAGTGGAGAATGATCTCAGGGTCCCAGCTCATAGCCCGGCTTGCCTGTACAGGCATGGTCTCATGCTCACCTTCCTCAAGTCTAGAGGCAGTCATCTCTCAGATTAAGAAATAGGCTTTAAAACAGATTAATTAGGTTCTGAACCCTGCTTTATCTTCTGTCAGCTATGTGGCCTCACACAAGTTATTTAAGCTCTTCCAGCTTGGGTACCCCATCTGTAAAATGGAGACAAAACAATTCCTACTTCTCAGGGTTGCTATGAGAATTTGATCAGTTTGTTTAATAATTTATTTATGTCAATACATCCAATTATTACATATTCAATTAGTGCGTATACATATATATACACATACACACACACATATATATATAATCTTAGTTAATAATAATATTAACATATTATTATAATGTAAGAGAAAGCAGTGTGGAGGCAATGTGTGGAATGTTCCCTAGAGAAGACATGCCTGATCAAATATCATCACTAAGCTTGTTTTGTTTGTTTATGTGCTTTTGTCTTTGTTTGACAGAGTTTAGATTATATTATTGTCCAGTTCTCTGCAAAGTCTAGCTGTTTGAAGTTTCATCTTACTTGTGGGTATATAGCAGCAATCCTATATGGACTTCTGAAAGAGGCTGACATTTGGCTCAAACTCTTCCTTACCCTCCTCTTTCTTCCCCTCCTCTCTCCTCTTACCGTCTCTTCCTCTTTCCTTTTCTCCCTCACTCCTCTCTCCCTTCCTCCCTCCTTCTCTTTGTCTCTCTCCCCAATCCCTTTCCCTCTTTCTCTCTCTCTTCCCACGTTCTGCCTTCACTCTCTAGTGGAAATCTGGATTTTTTTTTTCCTTTCATGGAATTCTATTCATCTTTATCACTTTCCCCCTTTGTCATGGCTGCCCCTTCTTTGCCCTGAAATTTCTCAGCATCTACAGGAAATAGCATTCACATGCAGCCGTGCATGAATGTGTGTGTGTGTGTGTGTGTGTGTGTGTATCTACATGTGCGTGCATGTGTTCTGTCATTTCTTTGTTGACATAAAATTAGAAGGGCTTGCCAAAGTAGGGCTCTGCTTTCTTTACTCAAGGTTTGTCTCAGGTGCTAAGGAAGTCCACAGTGGCTACCCAGGTTCCTCACTTAACCCTAACAACTAACCACAGGATAGGAAATTTGATCTTCATTCAACAAAGGTAAAGTCAGAAGTCGCTAGAGAGACAAAAGCAAGCTGAGGGCTTTGGTCCCTTAGGTCTTTGCTATGATGACATCCTTGTGCTGCTTTTGGTACTGATGCCTAGCTCATAATGGACAGTATTTCTTAGCACATTATTATCCACAAGTGCCAGTGATATTTTTAGTCCTATAATATAATATAGTCCTCACTATATTAATTGGCTACTGGGGCTCCTCTAGATGCCTTTGGACTGTTGCCTAATCCTGAACCCTGGGCCATTTCCTTTATCACTTTTTGTTATCATCAGGAAGTATTTCAGCCATAACAAAAGTTAGAAAGGTACCCACCACCTGTCAAAAGGTGCAACAGATACAGTTTCCTCTTGCCTTAGCATCAGTTTAAAAAGAGCTACACTGGCTTTTGTTTACTTGTGATGCACCTGCTTTTTTCTTTCTTTCTTTTTTTTTTTTTAAACATTTAACCTTAAGTGCTATTAAAGTTTGAGTTTAGTTCTTGAGTGGATATGTATTGAATTTAGCTTAATTACATTTATTTTTATTTCTACTCTCACACTTGGTATTTTCCACCTCTCCTGCTGTTTCTATACTTACTATTTTTTTCCTTTTTAAATTTTGTTTGGATTGATATTTCCTTATTCTTTTACTATCCTATATTGGTTTGGAAGCAATAATATTCTCCTTCTTTTTATGGTCATTCTTAAAATTTTTACTTATTTAGAGATAATTAAGAAATGCAAAAGTTAATTGTTACACTTACTGTGCCCAAACGAGAACTTAGAATATTTAACGGTGAAAATTTTCTCCATTAAATTTATTCCTGAACCAATTGCTCTATTATTTTTTAGAATTAATACATTTATCACTTCTGTAAATATAACCACAAATTTACCAATTCCTTTGCTCATCACTACTTCTTTTGCTTCAGTTTTTCCTCCCTTGGAGAAATTGGAATTTCTAAGTGAAAGACTTTTGGCGAAAAATTTCCTTAGTATTGTTCTTTTGAGTATATGATGATTTTTTCCTTATTCTTGAAAACCAGTATTTGGGGACGACCTCTAAAAATCATGGTTGACAGGGGCATCTGGTTGGCTCATTCCATTGAGTGACTGACTCTTGATTTTGGCTCAGGTCGTGATCTGAGTGTGGTGAGATCAAGCCCCACATCCGGCTCCACACTCAGCCTGGAGTCAGCTTGAAATTCTCTCCCTCTGTCCTTCCCCCAACTTGTACACACTCTCACTCTCTGTCTTTCTCCCTCTCCCTCTCTTTCTCTCTCTAAAATAATAGAATAAATCTTTAAAAAAGAAATCTTGGCTGATGATTATTTACCTTAGCACTTCGAGGCTATTATTTTCCTTACTTATGCTTTCAGACTTTTTTTTTGTTTGTTTTCTAAGCCAGCTGTCAGTTCTATCTAGTTGTTATTATAGCTCTATAAATACTCTGGTTTAATTACATAGTGGTTAGGTGTGAATCTGGTCTTATGTATTTTGTTTGTGATTTAGTATATGTCATGAATCTGAGGACACAGTATCTTCCTTTACTCTGGAAAATTCCCAGCCATTATCTTTCATTATTGCCATTCATTTATTATCTGTATTTCTCCTTAAAACTCTAATAAGAGGCATATTGGCCTTTCTCATTCTTTCCACCACATCTCATTTCTTTTTGTGTGTTTTATTACTGTATACTCTGTATTATAGGCAATCACTTTAGAACTGTGATTCTGCTCACTAATGCTATCCTCAGTTGTGTACCTCAGTTGTGTCTGATTTTATATATAAGCAAGTCCATTAGTGGGTTGTTTTTCATTTCAGTGACTTTTTTTTCACTTTATAGAAATTTTATTTAATTTTTGTTCGGATCAGCCTCATATTTTTTGGAAGTAACATATCCCTTTATTTTATTTTTATCACATTTATTTCTCTAAACAGGGTGACATTTTAATGTTATTATTTACTGATGCTTCCATGGTCTACTTTGGTGTATAAATGTGCTGTTTTTTTTTATGCTTAATGACTTGGTTGTGATAGTTTATATTCTCTCATATCTTATAGCTTTTTTGGAAAGGAGTAGTGGAGTTTTATTTTAGGAGATCTTCTGGGGATTGGGCTGACAGTGTGAGTCTTAAAAGTTATTTACACTTTCTTCAGGACATTAATAGACAGGATGACCTGACTACTTCATGCTAATATGCTAGCCTCTGTATTCTAAGGGCACACAGGGGTGTGCAGTTGATTCAAAATCTGCTTGAGGGCACACCTCTTGTTGCAAATTCTTAGAGATGTTTCTACTCAATCTTTGTACTCTCTACCCCATGCAAAAATAGACAAGATTCTTCCGCTCACAGTTTTTCTGTGCTGCAACCCTCCCCCCACCACCACCCACACACACACACCAGAGCTTTCATCCACAAAGAATGTAGCTCTTTGATGGCCCTGGTTTTGTCTAGGCACTTCATTCAGTCTTTTACTTTGTCCATTCTGAATATTTGTCTTGGGACGCCTGGGTTGCCCAGTCCCTTTGGCTCAGGTCATGATTCCGGGGTCCTGGAATCAAGTCCTGGATTGGGCTCCTTGCTCATTGGGGAGCCTGTTTCTCCCTCTCCCTCTGCCTACAGCACCCCCTGCTTGTGGTTACTCTCTCTCTGATGAATAAATAAATAAAATCTTAAAAAATAAATTTGTCCCATGTGCCCTAGTGACCATTATGACATAAGTCTCTTCCATAGGTTAACCACATTGGCTTGCTCGCTCGTTCTTTCTTTCTTTCTTTTACTTTCTTTGTATTTCTTCCTCAGTGCTCAGATATGGTTTTAAAGTATATTTGTTAGATTTTCCCATTAGGATGGCCATTATAAAGAGAAAAAGTAAATAAAACAGAGAATAACAAGTGTTGGTGAGGATGTGGGAAAAGTGAAGCCCCAGCCCATTGCTGGTAGGACTAAAAATGGTGCAGACATGATGGGAAACAGTATGGCAGTTCCTCAAAGAACCAAAGATGGAATCACCGTATGGTTCACCAATTCCACTTGTGGGTATATACCTCAAATATCCGAAAGTAGGAACTTGTATACCAATATTCATACCAACATTATCCACAATAGCCAAAGGGTGGAAGCGAATGAAGCATCCACTGAGAAATGAGTGGATAAACAAAACATGTTATGTACATGCTATGTAATATTTTCAGCCTTACAAAAGGTGAAAAATTTGGACATATGTTCTAATATAAATAAACCTTCAAGGCATTACACTAAGTGAAATAAGTCAGTCACAAAAGGACTGGTATTGAATGATTCCACTTGTATGAGGTACTTAGAGTAGTCACATTCATAAGGACAGAAAGCAGAATAATACTTGTAGGGGCTGAGCGAAGGGAGGAACAAGGAGTTGCTTTGTATTGGTATGAAGTTTCAGTTTTGGAAGATACAAAAGTTCTGGAGAGGGATGGGTGTGGATGGTTTCACAGCAGTGTGAATATAGTTATTGCCACTAAACTGTACAGTCCTAAAAGGTTTAAATACTATATTCTGTGTGTTACCAAAATTAAAAAAAAAAAAGAAAAGAAACAAAACCAAGTATATTTGCCACATTTTTATCCAGAATTCCTAGGGGTTTTGTTGTTGTTGTTGTTTTGTTTTTGTTTTTGTTTTTGTTTGTTTGTTTGTTTTTAATATCAGATAGTTTTCCAGGCTATCTGAACTTTTTTCATATCAGATAGTTTTCCAGGCTATCTGCAACTTTTCCCAAATGAGCATTCTCTAATACTGTTACCCTTAGGAACTTTAGGATTTTGTTCCACTATAATGTATTGCAGAGACAAGTAAGCAAGAAAGCAGACAAACCAATCAACCTGAGGCTTAATTCTTAAATAGAGAATTCTTATTCTCTTTAATCTTATTTGACTGCTAGTGTCAGGGAGCAAGACTTCCTGTCCCCTTCAAGGTCTTTCTAGCTGGACAAAGAATCAAATTGACATGAGATAGATTGACAGAAGAAAATTGAATTTCATGGCATATGTGTGGGGAATCCACACAGACATAAAAGCTCCAAAGGCAGTCAGGCAAAATGAGATATATGTGTCATCCTGAACTAAGGAGCAGGGGTAGCAATCTGGGACTTTGAAGGGAAGGAATGCAATTCACAGGGCAATAGGGAAAACTGTATGTGTTTGGTAATTAGATGTTCACCCTGCCACACAGATGGGTCACTCAGATAAAACTTATCTGTGGTAATAATCATTATTCCGAGAAAGACCCCCAATTTAGTTTTTTTGTGTAATTAAGGAATAGGCAAGAAAAAAACAAAAGTTTCTCTTGAGCCTGCAGGGTATTATTTTCCTTCAGCTCAAAATGGTTATTCATTTCATCAGCCAAAATGGTTCATCTTGGAGCAGCCTGTCCTTGACCCCTATACTAGGCTGGTTGCTTTGTATAAATATAACAAGATTACAATCTCAGGGCTCCAAGTATGAGAAGCAAAATAAAATCTGACCTTATATGAAATGGAGCTGGTCTCAGTGGATTTACATGGTCCCCCCATATAGGCCCCCCGACCATCTCTGTCTTTTCTATTCTTTCTAATAATTATCCCATTGTCTTCATTACCTCTTGGTATCCATTCATTTAGACTCGTTGTAACCTATTTGAATTGACCAGGTCCTCTTTATCTCAATAAAAATTCTTGATGTAGTATTTTGGTATCTGCCCTTCTTAATAACTGCTGAAGTTCTAGGCTTCCCAATTCCAAATTTGTGAGAGGAGTCTGATTTGATGATGATTCTGAGTCCAGTCATCTGGGCTAGCTACATTTATTTACTAATTATGAATGCATATGGGAGTTCCTTTTCTGGCTTGGCAATGTGAGAAGCTCCATGGTCCTACTCCCCAGCAAAACTTGTGAAAAGTGTTGTATAAAACCCCAAACCTTTAAATCTTCTGGAAATGATCATAAGGGCATACAGGAAAAAAAAAAAAAATTCTGAAAGCCTGCTGAAAGTTGGTAAGAATTGCAGAAATAGGTAGCATTTGAATCATAGTCTGCTCCCTTCGTCACCCCAATCCCAGCTCAGTATGGTGGGAATAGTGTTTCAGATGGGCGCAGCCAAGAACACAGGGCTTTCTCCTCCCCCAGCTGCCAATTTCAAGGCTGTGGTGTCTTCCGGAAGGAGGCAGAGAACATCAGCATTTCGTATCCTGCCCACAAAACCATGTTGCAAAGATTAAGTTCTGATCAGTTATAGCCACGAGTTGGGAACTCTTTTCTTCCCTCCAGTCGCCTCATGGTACAGAAGCTCTAGCACAGATACAGTGAATACTAGAGCCCTATCACTCTTGCCTCACTCATAAAGCAGACATTCCATATGATGAGTGGCCAGCTGAGACCTGAGCCTATTGCCTTCAACCCCTACCTCCCTGGCAAATGCACCAGATCCTAAAGCAGGAGGGTTACTTAAGGAAGAGTGTGTCACTTTCCCCACCCTGAGCTTCAGAGAGGAACAGAAAGTTTGGCCAGAGATAAAGGCAGGTCATAAAACACAGCAATGGAAACATTTCCTAAAGGAACTGACTTCATTTGCCACAGAGTGTGGGGAAATTCAGGCCTAAGGGCCCTCTCAAAAACAATAGAGGGTATGGGGTAAAGCAATTTAGAGGAGACTTACAGATACATTAGAGAGAGAAGATAAACCATTAGCCAGCTACTTTACCAGAGTAAAACAGTGACCTTCTAGAGTCAGGACAAATCTGAAACACTGACCTCATAAATTAATAAAGGATCCTCAATGCAATGGATCAATCTGTGGAGCAGTTTATGCCCCAGAGCATTGTTGAAAGTAATTGAGCAGTCAGCTGGCAACTAGTTGAGCTTAAACAGCTGGTTGTGGTTAGGGAAAGAGATGGAAAGAGAGCCCAGCCAAAATCACTGTCATCGCAGAGTGACTTTGCATGCTCAAGACTGCTCCCTCTAGGAGCAGCATTACTGGTTTCGCACTGAGGGGAATTAAGACTTCACTCAGCTAATGCAGCCCATCACTAAACAAAAAAACATTGAAAAAACAATAGCGAATCCTGATGTGGAGGGCTGGAGCAGCAATACCTAGACTTTCTATAATATAATACCTAAAATGTCCAGTTTCCAACAAAAGCTCATGGCACAAAGAAAGGAAAATCTATACATGAGGGTAAGAAAGAAGACAGCAAATACTGCCTGTGAGAGCAACCAGATGTCAGATTAAATAGATAAAGACCTTAAGGTAGCCATTATAAAAATGTTTAAGGAACCAAAGGAAGCCAGGCTTAAAGAAATACAGGAAGATATGTTGACAGTATCTCATCAAATAGAGAATATCAATAAAAAGACTGAAGTTATAAAAAGAACTGAATGGAAATTATGTTTTTTTCCTGAAAAGTAAAATAACTGAAATGAAAATTTCACTGGAAGTGACTCAACAGCAGATTTGAAGTGGCAGAATAAAGAATTAGTGAACTGGAATGGAAATCATTAGACATTACACAACCTGAAGAAAGGGGAGACAAAGGAAGGAAGAAAAGTGGGCAGAATTTCAGAGAAATGTGGGACACCATTAAGTGCAACAACATATGTAAAATGGGAGTACCAAGAGGAGAAGACAGAAAATGACAGAAGGAATATTGATCTAAAACTCCTCAAATATACTGAAACCCTTAATCCCATCTGAGAAGCTCAATGAATCTAATCATCTATTCTGGGTGGGGGTTATATAAGTACAAAACAAGGCCACTGCTGTCCACCAGCTGTTAGAAGGGAGTATTGCAAAGGCACATAATAATATTTTTAGTAGAATTACTAAGTAATTGACTCTTAATTATTGTATTAGATAATACAAATGCATTTAGTTCATATCCGCAAGAATTTCCCATTAATGAGAATCCTAAGGTCCTGTGAGCCTCTAAAGTCTCCAAGAAATGTTAAAAAGAGTGATGATTTTTGAAAAAAAAGTGATGATTTAATGATTAAGTATACATATGTTTAATTCCATCTTATTATAAAATCAACTCTATTGACTTAAATGCTTGATGAATATAGAATATTAATTTGTACCTTATGATGGAGCACCCAGCATCCAGTACACTTGCTATACTAACCCTTCTATCCCTCTTGAGATCGAGTGTGTTTTATGCTTACACAATTAAGGTTTGAAGAGTCTTGGAGGCTGTCTTCCAAGTTCACTTCTCCAAAGATTTATTACTTGTAGTTAAGCCTGTCCTCCAGACAAAAATAGAAACAGGATACTATTTAAAGCTAATCAGTCTTTTTCATGAATTTGAATGAGCTAATGTTGTGCTTTCCTAAGGCAGGAAGGACACAAGATACTTCACAGTCACTAAGATAGATACTTCACAGTCACTAAGATCAAAAGAGGGCACAGCTTGGGTAGTGCCTGGGGGTTGCGAGACTTCACTTTGACTCCTTTTAGACACTTCAGAGAATTTAGAAGAGCAAATTACTTTTCCTTTTTGGCAAAATAATTCATATTTGCTAAACTCATTT
Organism: Neogale vison; assembly: GCF_020171115.1. Lineage (NCBI taxonomy): Eukaryota > Metazoa > Chordata > Mammalia > Carnivora > Mustelidae > Neogale > Neogale vison. Next base: position 249,223,520 of record NC_058091.1, on the reverse strand, counting down.
ATCTCTGCTTTAGTCCACACATTTCCACACATTTTTTGGATGGTTGCAATTTGAGGTAATGACAGAAACCACCGGTAAAGGAAAAATAATGTTCTGTAGTGAGTCATATACATTGAAGCTATATCATAATTCTAATACATAGATCAACTCTGGAACTTTCTGTTGAAAGGAAAACAATGGTAGAGATGAGTATTTACAGAGAGAACTAAGTGCTGAAATTCTAATGAGCTAAATCATCCACATTCTCCTGTGATTTACAAAATTGTGAAGGAAAAGATGCCAAGTTATGGAGACCTGTATTTTTTATAAAGAGTTCTATAAATCAAGTGCCTTTAAGAATGACCTGGTTGGAAGCAGGCCACAAGATTCCATTCACCAATTTGCCTTTAGTAAAGTGCTGTGGCATTAGCAGCTTCTCTCCTTTAACTTAATCTCAGGGATCCTGGCCTCTGGAATACAACCGTGTGGTCAAAGAATGAAATGCCCATTATTTTTTCAGTAATTCCTGAAGTCTATTGGAAACTTGTTTTTATTATTAAAACCATACCGTTTGTTAAGAGATAAGTTTGATTTTGTTTGTTTTAAATTTTCTTTTGGCTGAAAGAACACAGAGGAGGGACATTCATCAGATTTGTGGTGGTAGAAGGAGTCAGGGACACTAATGACTCAGTTCATCCTTGAAGGAAACAGAAAACAAGCAGTAGTTAAGAGAGGTTGGGGAGAAGAGTCCAAACAAAAGAAGCAGAATGCACAGAACCTAGAGATAAGAGTGAGGATGATGCTGGGACCTGCCAATATGTCAGCTGTGTCAGAGGATAGGGTTTGAGGAGGATGATGTAGAAAGCTTTACAAAGAGATGAGGTTGGAGAAGTCAGGCAGAAGCTTCTCCATAATCCGGCAAGGATAGATAGTGGCCTCAAGTAAAGTAGACCCAATAAAAATGATGAAAAGTGGAGGAATTCTAAAATTACTAACCTGTCATAAAAACAGTATGCAGTGTCTTTTGTGGAGATAGATGAATAGATCGGACTCAAGCACTTATGTTCTGGTATCTGATTTAAGCAATTTGCAGAGGTGATGCTACAAACAGAGGAGTAGGTTTGGCAGGTGTGGTTCAGGTGGATGATGGTTGGAGGCAGAGGCCAGTAGTACTAACAGTTCTGCAGATTTGTTTCACCTTTACAAAGCATAAATTTTGTGAATTCTTTTCTCTTTTCTGGTCTTTTTGTATGGAATGGAAACCTTATCTCTAAATTTTAATTGAAAACATTGACAAGAGAACACCAGAAACACCTTTGCTACTGGAAAGGCACCCCTCCCAATTGATTAGGGAGTATGCACAATTGGAGCCTTGCCCAGGCTATTCAGGTTGAAACAGGGCTCTTTACCTGAACAATCCAGATTGTCAAAAATAAAATAGTGGGAGACATTTTTCTTTTATCCAGATGGTAATTTCCTTAAACCCTCCCTTTGTTTGAAGCATGTAGTCAAAATGAACCTTAAATAATTTTACTGGGAAAAAATGGATGTTTAAAATCAATCTCCTTTAACTTGAAATAAATAGAATTTGTTTTCCTTAGTGACTACAGTCAGAACATGGTTTAGGTCTTCATTCACATCCAGGAACATCTAAGAACACTGACTATGATCCAGAATTTTTTTTTTTCCACATAGCCTTGATGGTAAGTTAATCTGATCTTTGTGGAAACTGCTTTGGCTGTTTTCAGAGTGTAGGTTAAAATGTCTGAAGTTTGAAAGGAAACAGATCATCTTGGGAAATCACTTCAGATGACAAGGGAACTATAACTTTAGCATTCAAACCACATCAATCATGGGGGTGGAGAACTACTACTAAAGCACCACATGAAAATAGTTGGGTAGTTTCCAAAGGCAGGGAGGAAGTCTATATAGCAAGTACTATAACGTTAAGTTTTAGGGGTGTGGTTCTTGCTTTTAAAACATTTCAACAGCTTTAAAAAGATACCTTTCCTTACAAGCTGTACTGGATGCTTCCCCCACCACCCCATACCCCACCCACACACATCCCCAGCCTGCCACCTCCTCCTCCTCCTTCCCCTCCTCCCCTACTCCTCCTTTTCCTCCTCCTCTTCCTCTTCTTTTTTTTAATACTTGCTAAGAACAGCCCACTGGGGAAAGATCTGGGTTGTCTTTGGTTGCTAGAGTATACCTATACTGTTTGAATCAGAGATGTGAATAATATTTTTTGATCCTACCATTATCATCTGCCAGCCTATTTTATATAAATGAAACCCACTGCTAGAGACTTTTTTTCTCAGGATGGGTAATAATAATTTGGATAATTTACAAATTATCTGATAATATACTTCACAAGTAGTAGCAGCGGGGAAGAAGGTGAAGGAGGCTCAAGGCAGGGGAGGTGGATGAGATGACACTAGGTAGCTCAAGAACCACAGGGTCATGAGGAAATAATGAGAGTAGACATATATGTTATGAGGAAAGAATAATATGTCATGAGGAAAGAATGCAAGTAGAGGTGATAGTGGTTGAAAAGGAGAGTGGAAGAACACATTAACAAAAACAAGTTGGCTGACTTCATGGTTTTTACAGAGCTGGGTCTGGAGTCCACAGATAATAAAAAGAGACAAGGGAGTTGAGTGATGATTGTATATATGAACAGTACTGATTTTCTAATACATTCATGCACTTCCAATACATACCTACCCATATATTTATTTATTTATTTATAAAAAATATGATACTCTTTACATATGTCAGTGGTAAAGAATGTATGGAGATGAGCAATACTGATGTGCCATTTTTTTTTTGTAGGCAGAAGTCCATGTATTTGCCTGATATATTATTATTATGGAACCTTACACATGATGAGCAGTACTGTCATTATTTGTTGGAAGAGCTTAAGATAACTGTGTCTGCTCTATGGAGTGGTTACTGGGGGACAGAGAGTGGGGCAATGTCAGTGAAGGTAATGCATAAAGGAAGCTGTAGGAGCACCCTAACATTGGATTATGGTCTACTTGATACAAAACTATATAATACATTCATTTAATAAATATTTATTATACTGGGCATTGTATTTGGGTAAAAACATATAGAGCAAAAGCTGGCATGGTCTTGAATTTGCAGAGCTTAAAATATAAATAAAAATCAAGTAACCTTACAAGTGGTATTTGTTTGCAAACCAAATAAGTGCTATGACACAAAGAACATGGTTCATAGGAGAATATAACATTGATACTTAGCCTACGTATGTGGTGTGGTGGATAGGAAAAATGGTCAGGGTAAGCTTCTTTGAGAAGAAAGAGTTGAGCTGAAGTATGGTAGATGTGTAGTGTTAGTTCTCTAGATGAATAGGGAGACAAAAAGGCCTGTTTGTGGAGAGAGAGTGAGAGAAAGAGGGAGACCAAGAAGTAGGAACAAAATGGCAAAGGAAACGAGGTGCGTTCCAGAAAATGAGAAATGATAAACGTAGCAACTCTATAAAGGTAGAGAAGAGAGTGGCTTAAAATGAAGCTGCAGGCAGGGATGAAAACATACAGAGCTTTAGCCAAGTTCAAAGTATTTTCTTTATCTTAAGTGGAATAAAATGCTGATGAAATATCTTAAACAGATCTGTTTTAGCAAAAATTATGTTGGCTGAAGTGTACAGAATGGATTGGAGTAGAGTGAAAAGTGGCAGGGGGGAACAGGTTAAGAATCTATTGCAGGAAACCAAATAGAAATGATAGTAATGTGAATTAGGACAGTAGTGACAGAGATGGAAAAATAGGGATAAACTTAGTAGGTATTTGGGTGGTAAGATGGAAGAGTACTTGATGATAGATTTCATATTAAGACTTAAGGAAAGTACTGCTTGTGTCAGTACTGCTTGTGTAATAAGATGGGTAAGATGGCATTCTTGGGGAGAGGATCTGGTGTGAAGAGGTGTGTATTTTGGTTTCAGGTATGATGAGTTTGGGAGACCTTGAAATAGCTAAGAGAGAATGCTAAATGGTAGGAAGCTCTTTGGATTTGGAGTTCAATGATTGTGTTTCAGATGGCTGGAGCTATTTAATACCTCTTGTTCCATCTGTAAGAAGAAAATGGTATGCTGAAGTTAGGAGCTCCCCTGAGTCAGATCAAATTTGCCTTCTGATCATGCAGAGTCTTCAATTAATGCATCTATTGAATTCTGTTTTGCAAATCCCCCACATTACTTAGCACATAATAAGTATTACAAAGTTATTTCTCTTTAAGTTGTTCTAAAAGGAACATTTGCAGTTAAATTTCAAAAAACTTTATGGTGTTTCTGACTGAAAAGAAAACAAGCAGCCTGCAATGAGATTCGTAGAAAAAATGTCTAAGTATTTTGACCATTCATTCAACAAAATATTTGGTGGACCTCTACTATGGGCCTTTCCTACGTGCTGGCAATATAATAAAACAAAACAAAACAAAATAAGAAAAAACCCTACCCCCACAAAGCATACAGTTTAATGAGGTAAATCTGTTTGTATACAAAACAATATACACATTTAAGTGAAATGAATAAATTCAATATATAGTATGTTAGATAAAGATAAATATTGAAAAAATCAAGTAGAGTATGAAGTTAGGAAATGTGTATGTTAGAAGTGTTTAAATTTTGAACAGGATGGCCAGCAAAAGGACCTCACTAAGGAGCTGATGTTTGAGAAAAGATCATAAAATACTGATGGAGTGAACTGTGTGGATACCTGAGGGGAAAGCATTCCAGACGTACAGAAAATAAATACCAAAATAGCAGACCTAAATTCCACTTTATTGGTAATTACATGTAATGCAACCATTTGATCCATTCAAATTCTTCAGTTAAAGGGCAGATATTGGGAAAGTGTGTATAAAAACATTATCCACCTATATGCTATCTACAAGAGATAGCATTACGCAGATCGCCAAAACATGGAAACAAATTTCAATCAGTTGTTGACTGGATAACCCATAGGTGGCATATTTATAGAAAGAAGTATTATTCAGCCATGAAATGTAATGAAGTACTGATAGATGCTACAACATGGGTGAATTTTGGAAGCATTATGCTAACTGAAAGAAGCCAGACACAAGAGACTGCCTATTATATGGTCGCATTATATGAAATAACGAGAATAGACAAATTAATGGGAAAAAAATGTAGATGAGGGGATGGCAGGAACTCAGTGAAAAAATAATGGGAAGTGACTGCTTATGATATGGGATTGCTTTTTGGGGGTGATGAAATTGTTCTGAAACTAGGTAGCAGTGATGGTTGTACAACCTTTTGAATATACTAAAAACCACTAAATCTTATACTTCAACATAATGAATTTTATGGTATGCATATTATGTCTCAAAATAAAAACTACCATAGTTTAAGAGGACAAATGACATAACAGATTTAAAAAGAACAAAATAAAATTCTGTGATTGTAAAGAACAATAATTAAAACTGATGTATGGTGAAGGAAGCAGATTAGAGACAGCTGAAGAGAGAATTTGTTAACTGGAAAATAGTTCAGGAAAAAAATCCAACCTGAACAACATAGAGAAAAATGATGGAAAATGGCAATATAGGATAAGAATATGAAAGATACAATAAAAGGTATATTACAAGTTTAACCGAATTCCCAGAAGTAGAGAAGAGAGAGAAAAGAGTAAAAGCAATATTTATAGAGATTATGCCTGAAGATTTTACATAACTGAAACTGACTGAAGCCACAGATTCATGAAGTCCAAATGAACTCAAAGTAAGGTAACAAAAGCACACCTACACATGAAGAAAACTGCCTAAAGGCCAAAGACCCAAAGAAAAATACCAAAATCAGCTAGGGAAAAGTAGCAGATACCATCAAAAGAGCAACTATTTGACTGACAGTTGATTTCTTAAGGACAAGAGAAGCCAGGAAGAAAAGGGAAAGGTATATACATATAGCTCAAAGTCAGTAATGGCCAAACCAGGATTATAACTCATGTAAATTTTATTCCAAGAAATAAAATAAGATATTCTCACCTAAAGAAATCACTGTAAGAATGGTATTTTTAAAATACTAAAGTATATTCTTCATGGAGAAAGAGCATAATATCAGATGGAAAGTTAGAGTAATATGAGAGAATGGGCAAGGATAAGAAACATTGGTGAAATGGAAGATAGATTTGAAGAAATTACTCAGATTGCAAAATGGTGGGATAAGGAGATGAAAAATATAAGAATGGTTAAGTGACACAGAGGATAGAATGTGAATATCTAATGCATCTTTAATTGAGGCCCCTAAAGAAGAGAATCAAGAAGGTAAGAAAGGGGCAGAATTTTAAGGGATAGTTTGAAGAGATCATTTTACATACCTGGTAGGAAATGAGAATTTAGGAGCACATCATAAGGAACTTACAAAGTGAAGAGCTTAAAACAGAGAAAATGAAAAGTTTATGAATAAGACTCAAAATTTTCAACAGTAATAATGAAGCACTTAAATAGTGAATTATATCTTGGTGAATGCAAAAAAAGTAACTATTGATATACAGTTGTGTTCCAAAGTACATTTTTTTCAAGAATGAAAATGAAATACAAGCATTTTTTGAAAGCTGAAAACTTAACAGTATATTACCAGTAGATCTTCACTGAAGAAATTTCTAAAGAGAAATGAATGTCTGAGGCATGGGATGAAAGGTTGTACAAGGAAACGGTGGACTTACAGACAAATTTAACAGCGATTGTTTAAAACAATAATAGCAATGCCGAGTTTTTGTGGTTAAAAGAAATCACAAAAAGAACCAAAATAATAATATATGGAAGGCTGAAAGAGTGGTGATTGCAATTTCATACATCCAAGAAGTCCCTGATTGTTTAGGAATAAGAGAGAGATATTAAATGTTTGGTTTTAAGTAAAGTATGCATGTTGAAAATTTTAAGTCAATTTAAAAATAGAACTAGGATATGGATAACTTCCAAAGCAGTAGAGAAACAAAAGTGAACCTAAAACAATAAGAATGACTGAAAATTATAATGTATGTCAAGTAATAATGCACACAAAGCTAGAAATAAAACCAGTAATGTCTTCATCTTTTATATTTAAAATCTGATCTCCTTTTTCATACCCCTTACTACATAGAAATTAAAACAGTTTATATCACATAATTTGCTCTCTTTGCTTTTTGAATTCTGTGATGTCAATTTTTAAGTATACAAAAAAGCTCTTTATAAACAAATTAAATCCAAGGAATTTTCTATTATTTGTGTTACCAGAAATTCTATCGTTTTTGACTAAACACATTTTCTTACTTCAGTGAGTCATAATTAAAAGCATTTTATTAATCAGGGTCATATATGTGTTTTTCTGAACACTGCTACCTATCCAGCTTCCTTGTATTAATAATATCCATGGCCTTATTTTTCTCATCTGTTTTGTCAAGGATTATATGTGGCTCTTTTCCTTTATTATTTATTGTCTGAAGAAATCACATATTCTCCTTTTTGGGGAAAAATTTGGGGAGTAAAAGCTGAGAAGAAATGGCCATGTTTTTGTCAAAGTGGCAATGTTATTACAAAAAGAAATACTAGATTTTGCAACAAAACTAGGAGATGGGGGATGCCTGAGTGGCTCAGGATGTGATCTCAGGGTCCTGGGATTGAGCCTCTGGTCCAGTTCCCCATGCTCAATGGAGAGTCTGATTATCTCCCTTTCTCTCTCCTTCTCTCCTTCCCCCTGCTCTTGCTCTCTCTCTCTCTCTCAAATAAATAAAATCTAAAAACAAAACAAAACAGAAAACTAGGAAATGCATCAGGCAAGATAAAGATGTATCCATTTTTTGAGGAAGAAATGAATAAGACCGTATTTGGATACGAATGGTCAGAAGCTTGACTAAGAAAGAGTAATTAAGGTACATTGGAAAAAAGAGTATAAACATATCACATTAAAACTATAAAATGGACTAAGATGACATGTGTATAAAGAGATGATAATTGAAACATGTTTATAGAAAGATAGCAATTAGTCTAACAGCCTTCTACTCAGCTTATCCAGTCTACCACAGCAAGGAGGGGATGCAAGGAAGAAAGATGAGATCAATAGGAAAATATGGTATTTAAGACATTATTTAGAGGAAGAAAACTGTGCATGCAGTTATCTGCATTGTAAAGCAAACTCAGTGGACTCCAGTGGATGTACAAGTAAAACTCTTCAGGAAGAGAAAAGGGGAAGAGATTGATTGTGGTTTAAAGAATGTGGGAGGAGACAGTATTTGAGCCAGGTGTTGAAAAGTGGGGAATATTGTCACAAGTTGCTTTGGAAGGGAAGGGTTCAAGATGTCAAAAAGTAGGGGCACCTGGGTGGTGCACTCAGGCTTCTGACTCTTGGTTTCCACTCAGCTCATGATCCTGGGGTCTTGAGATCAAGCCCTGCATCAAGACCCTCATGGGGCTCTACACTCAATATGGAGTCTGCTTGGGTTTCTCTCTCCCTCTCCCTCTGCCCCTCTTACTCATGCTCTCTCTCTCTCCTGCCAAAAGAATAAAGAAATCTTCTTTAAAATGTCAAAAAAGAGCATTAACAGTATCCTCAACATTTGAGAGGGATGGAAAAGTGTATTTGGGGAATAGAAATCAGAGTTCATAGGAAAATGAAGAAATGTCAGGCTAGGAAAAGTAGGAAAAAATGGACTTTTTCTGCATTGTGAAGAGAGAAAAACAATCTGATGTTGATAGCATGAGGCTGTAATGTGAGTGAAGTGAAGAAATGACTGGAAATAGTAATTCAGAGTAGAAATAAGGAAAGAAACCATATCATTTATCATTAAAAATGGGACATTTCTGAGAGCACACAGCACTGAAATCATTAAAATGTTACAACTTTTAGAAATGTTTATAGGTGGGGGCGCCTGGGTGGCTCAGTGGGTTAAGCCACTGGGATCGAGTCCCGCATTGGGCTCTCTGCTCAGCAGGGAGCCTGCTTCCTTCTATCTCTCTCTCTGCCTGCCTCTCCGTCTACTTGTGATCTTTCTCTGTCAAATAAATAAATAAAATATTTTTAAAAATGTTTATAGGTGAATAAATTGATTGTATTTTTTTGGTGGACCTATAAAACAGTTCTGTTTAAAATTGATTTCTGAAAATAGAATATATCCACATACACTAAAGCAAAAATATTGATTAACTGAAATTTAAAATAATACAAGCAAAATAATTGCTTCTCATCTGTGGTCACATAATTGAATCAGTTTCACAGCAATTTTTACCTTCAATGCCTTGTCATTAATATCTTCTGGAGAATATACTTTCAATATAATGGTACTATAATAATTTTTTCCTAAAATTATCTCCCATCTTCTTGAAAGTTACATTTCATGCTGCTGAATGTGAAATGGACTTGTCTGTATATTAGGATAATTTTACTTGAGAAAGTGCTTTCCCTTCAGGTGCTAACATGTTTAATAAACTCCAAGCAAGTACCCTAAATGGAAGACTTAGTCAATTTGAACTTTTTTTCTTAAGCTATGAAAAGATTTTAGCTTAACATTTTAGGTATTTTATTAACCTCCATTCAAAGAGCCATCTTTGACAAATATTATTCCAAGATAAAAATTTTCTCTGTGTATAATTCTTTTCAATGTTTTGCAAAGCTTTAATCTTAGAAAACTATAGGCCATCTCAGTTTGATTTCAGTATAGAGTTTAAATTTATTAAAAATAGGAGCTCCGTGGGGCATCTGGGTGGCTCAGTCAGTTGAGTGTCCAACTCTTGATGTCAGCTCAGGTCATGATCTCAAGGTCAGGAGATAGAGCCCCTCCATGCTTAGCAGGGATCCTGCTTGAGATTCTCTCCCTCTCCCCACTCTTCCCGTGGCTTGTTTGTACTCTGTCTCTCTCTCTCAAATCAAATCAATCAATCTTTTTTTTAAAGCTCCATTAAAGATTATTTCTGCAAGGTGAGACATTAAAATTTCAAGTATAAAGCATCAAACTTACATCATGTACATCCTGAGTTCACATTAGCTAATTTGTTCAGTTCCTCTTTAGCTTTGTAAGGATGATACTCACTGTCTTCTGTTCTGCAAGCAATGCTTTCAACTGGTACAAAATGTAAATGCTTCAGAGATTTCTGATGCTTAATTTTGGAACACTTGGATTAAAATTTTCCTATAATTTTTTAGAAACTTATTCTAAACTTCAAAGAACGAATTTACAGAAATTTTCAGTACCGTCATAGAACACTTAGGTTGATTTACAAGGTAGTGCTTCAAAGATTTTATATATAGCTAACTGCCAATTAATATTAAATTAATGAAGTATCTGCAGTTGTGCTCAAGTGATTTTTAAAATATTAAATACCAGCCTCATCACCAAAACTGTAGACCAGTTACCCCAATTACATATATATAGTAGTATTTGTAGATTGTAAATTTGGACACTAAATACACTCTATTTCAATTAGTAGACTCTTGAAGCTTACTTGAATTCAATTATGAATTATGTGTACATCTTATTTGAACTCAATTATGAATTATGTATACATCACCATAAATTACAAGTGAATTATTCCTCAACTTCTAAGACTATTGTTTTTATCATAAAACTTGTTTATTCTAAATTTGTCTTTATAGTTTTACTACTAACTAAATGATTTTATCTTCAGTATTGAACTTTTAAATGAATTCTACAGTAGGAGCCACACTATCAGCTTTCACAAAATGAATTAAATAAACACTCTTTGGTTCCAACAATTGGGTGAAAAGTATTTGAATTATTATTGTTATGAATTTTTAAAAAAATTTTATTTAAATTCCATTTGGTTAACATATAGTGTATTATTAGCTTCAGGAGTAGAATTAGTGATTCATCAATTGCATGTAATACCTAGGGCTCATTACATCGTGTGTAATGTGTAATGTGCCCTCCTGTGCCCTCCTTATTGCCCATTTCCCAATTACCTCCATGCCTCTCCAGCAACACTCAGTTTGTTTCCTGTAGTTAAGAATCTCTTATGGTTTGCCTTCCTTTCTGTTTTTATCTTATTTTAGTTTTCCTTCCCTTCTTCTGTGTTCATCTGTTTTATTTCTTAAATTCCACATGAGTGAAATCATATGATAATTGTCTTTCTTTGGCTGACTTACTTCATTTAACATAATACCCTCTAGTTCCAACCATGTTGTTGCAAATGGCAGGCTTTCATTTTTCTTGATCGCTGTGCAGTATTCCATTGTATGTATGTACCACATTTTCTTTATCTATTATTGATATGCATTTCTTTGATTTTCTATTTGAAGCACCTGATGACATTAATGAACAAACTGCATTAACTCTCTGTTCCCAAGGGGTTTTGTTTTGCTTTTGTTTTTTGTTTGTTTGTTTTTCTAATAGTGGATACATTGGCAGCTACTGCTTCATTTTATATGTGCACAAGTAATTTTGGAATTTAAAATGAGCACATTTAAATTAGGAAAACAGTCTTTAGGTATAATTGGAAGTCATGCTTCGCAGGTTCATGTATAAATATGTTTTCTGCATTTACATATACTAAATTGTTTTCTTCAGGCACAGTTTTCTTAAAATTAATTCTTGAGGCAAATGCCAGTGATTCTTTAGCAGATTTATGCTTTCTGGATTTCAGTACAGATAACATGGCAGACAGGCAATGATGCCCATTTTGTGTAAGTTACTTTTTTATCATCTACTTTCTTGAGAAATGAAAATTTAGCATTTAATTGTCCTTCAATATGCACTTCTATTTTTAGCTCATTGGTTCTGAACATTTCTTGAATATTATAGATTTGCATGATGCAGTAAGGATCTTACCACTAAATGAAGAACACAGACTCTTTTCTATTCACTCCGTGGAAGGATAGCTCCAGTTCTGTTTCCTACACGTTAGTCATATACACCTAACTTATAATTTCCCATGATTCCCCCTAAGGCCCCTCACTCCCATCTACTGATCAGTTTAATGCAGGGCTTGTGGCCTGGCAGATTTGTCTCTCTTGCAGACCAAGGCAGCTCTGAGTCACCATTGTCTGGCCAACTAAAGCAGCGCAGAGAATGGTGCTCCCTCCACCACTGCCTAAGATCAGAAGGAGCTGGTTGTTTTTTGCAGCTGATGGTTTGGGTTCCAGGAGTTTAACTTTATCAGCAAGCACCCTGCCTGCTGACCTCCAAGGGGAAATGTCAGTCTGTTTCTGTCTGAGGGTTTCAGGAGAAAAGGAAGGTTTTCATTGGTTGTCCCAGTTTAAATAAGTTTCGGCTTGCAATTATTCCTTTCACATAATTCTTGCTCTCTTCTGGTTGGGAACATGACAGAAACATCAAGACTATCTTGGCTTATTTAAATCCAGTGATAGATAATACTTTATGAAAACTGAAAATCCAGAACACATATAAATCATGAGATGGTGCTTGAACAACTGTCAGAGATTGGGACTCTCCCAGGCAAACCACCATGTAGAATGTTCTGGTTATTGACTGCTATGTATGAACCTTCTGCAAAAAGTGGTGGCTTCAGACAACTCTTTTATTATATCCATGTGTTTGTTTGTTTTGTATTGTTTTGTTTATTTGAGCAAGGAACTCAGGAAGAGTCAAACTGGGCTATTCTTCTGTTCCACATGGCATCAGATAGGGTCAGTTGGTGGTGGCTGGCTGGCTGCTGGTCTGGTTTGGAGGGTCAAAGATGGATTCACTTACATGCCTGTTGCATTGACAGAGATAGCTGGAAATGAGTTGTCACTCTCCTCTGCCTGCATCATCATCTCAGGGCTTCCCCATATGTTCTGTCCTTCAGTGTAGTCACTCTTCTTATACTGTGGCACAGGGCTCCTAGAAACCAAGATGAAAGCTGTAGGCTAGACCTGGAACAAGTGTAGTATATTTCCACAATGCTCCATTAGTCACAGCAGTCAAAGGCTAGCCTGGATTCAAAGGGAAGGGACATCTTGCCCAGCATCAAAGAAAGAAATGTCAAAGAACATGTGTGGCCATTTATAATAAGCCACATATAGTCACAATCAATTTAGGATCACATGAGAATGTATGTACCCAGCTGTTCATTCACTTGCTGCTAATCAAATCCCAAATATTCATTCTTCCTCAAAGCTGACAACACTAATTTGGACAGTTGGTTCCATCACAATGTGAATCTCTTGCCTATCAATCATTTTGACATATAACTATTAACACTATCTATGTGCAAGACACTGACACCATGCTAACTGCTATGGAGTGAAAATATGAACCCCAGACTCCAACCCTTAAAGAGCCAGGAATCTGCTGAGAAGATAGTCATCCTGAAAAAAGCACCGAAAGGAAAGGGGTGTATTTTCTTTGGGAAGTTCACTCACCCAGTGTCTTTTTGAGAATATGTGCAGGGGTGCTTAAGATCACAGGAGAGCCGTCTAGTAAAATTAATTAATATTGATATATAAGCATCAAGTCCATTTTATTTCCTTCTTTGTTAATGTTCGAAGGCATTCAGCTATTGTAATATTACTTAATAATTGACCACACTGTGTTAAGACCAGTTAGTGTTTTTATTGAAAATTAAAGCCTTCTAGAACTTTAGAGGGGAAAAAGGTGTGAGCTGTAAAATGTAGCATGAATACAGCTCGACTTACAGATCTGAAAGAACAAGTCTATTGTCTTTTTTTTTTTTCCCCTCAAATGTATTGTCTTAAGAGACAGAGCCACTTATGTGCCAGAAAAAGTCCTAGGGACTTCTCATACAAGACAAACACACAGGACAAACACGCACAAACACAAAGCAAACTGCAGGTATGTCCCCTGTCATTTTGACTCATGATTATCCTTGTATGCAACAAACAAAAAGCCTCAGAAATCAGTGGTGGAAAAAGCCCATGTCATCTGCACTGAGAAACATTTGGTCTAATTCTGTGTAGCTCTTAGCTCCAGGGAGAGGGATGCACTGTTTCCAAATAAAGCATTAGCTTTAAGTCTGTAAAGAGTATGAGATTTCTTTTTCCCTGAGAAATGCAGAAAATACTGGAGAATAGTATAGGATGGGACTGAAAGGGAAGAGAAGAGAGACTTAAGAAAATGAATTACACCTCACGAGAGTAAAGGGTGAAAGCCAGGATCTCAAATGTTAGCTAAAGGTGAACTTGCAATTCATTCTGTAATTTCTAATAATAATAATAACCCCCAGAAATCTGCTCCTGATACATTCTCAAAGATCATTCATGCTGATTAACCTAAACAAAGCTAAGTGACTGTGTTATAGTGGGGTTCTCACTCCACACTTTTATTGCGTTTATCTTTTCCTTGGCTCAAAGCAGATTACAGCAGGGACAACACTTGACAGAGATGCAGAAATAGCTCATTGTTGTTGTGGGTGGTTTTTTTTGTTTTTCCTTTTTGAGCGTTGAAATATTCCTAGCCAGAGCTACACAGTTTATCTCACTACTCTTTTTGGACTGCCGTGAAGGAGACAGACTTGAGATAATTTATGTGCTTATCAGTTACTACTAATAGGGTTTGTATTACAATCCACTGCCTTTTTTGGGTAATTAGGTATTCCTGGTTGGTAGTTATTATTAGCATTATTATTAGATGGGAAAAGTCTTCCTTATGTAAAAGTTTTTATTTTAGAAATAATAAGTTTTCTAAGAAAGATATCAGTAAAAAGAGAATGGTAAAAGTTATCTACACTCTAGACATAATTCTGTATCTATTCTGTGATTTCTGTCCCATGTTTTAAAAATCAGTAAGAGTATAGAGGATCATATTGCATACTACCAATAACTGTGTGGACTATACATAAATGGATAGGAAGGGGTTGGAAGTCAGCATTAAACACATTTACCATCAGACACTGTGGGGTTCAGAAGAATGTGCAAATCTGATGGGTCTGCATGGAGATGGGTGGGGGAACACTGAAAGGTGTCTCAGATTGCATTCACTAGAAAAGCATCAGAAATGAAATGATGTGTGCAGGAGTTTAATTAGGGAGAGGTGGGGGCAGGTCGCTCCTCTCCTTTAATCTCTAAGGAACTGAAGAAAACAGAATTAGGCAGAGAAGCTGCAAGAGAGGTCTCTGTCCAGGGGAACCTGTGTGGCTTAGTTGGTTATGCATCTGACTCCTGATCTCAGCTCAGATCTTGATCTCAGAGTGAGTTCAAGCCCTGTGTTCAGTGTGGAGCCTACCTTAAAAGAGAGAGAGAGGTCTCAGTCCCTCCAATGGAGAGTTTAGAGCCTGGATGGTCCTTCAGAGGTGTTCCATAAGTGACCAGACTTCAAGGAGTAATAATGTGTGTTTTATTTTGGAGGGTATGTCTGACTGTTGACTCCTGAAATCTTTTTTTTTTTTTTTAAATTTTATTTATTTATTTGACAGAGAGAGATTACAAGTAGGCAGAGAGGCAGGCAGAGAGAGAGAGAGGAGGAAGCAGGCTCCCTGCAGAGCAGAGAGCCCGATGCGGGACTCGATCCCAGGACCCTGAGATCATGACCTGAGCCGAAGGCAGCGGCCCAACCCACTGAGCCACCCAGGCGCCCCTGTGGACTCCTGAAATCTTAATGATGTGATGAATCCCTGCAATTTGGGGTGGCTCCTTCCTACCTTATAGAGCATGTTTAAACCCCTCCAACATACATGACACTTCTTGAAATTGATTTTTAAAAAATTAATTTGTAGGACACTAGCTGTCTTTTATAAAAGTTCCCAAAAGAATTCACTTAGCACTTCTACCTCCTTCTTATGAGCTAAGACTTAATTTGATTGCCATATCCAGAAGTCTGGGAAACGCACTTTTCATCCTGGGCAATCAAGTGTTTGGGTCAAAATTGAGGTTTCTCATACTGGCCACAAAAACATGGAGGGTGGTATAGGGGGACCACTGGCCGCCTCTGTCATAAATATTTTCTTTTTTTATTTTAAAGATTTTATTTATTCTTATTTATTCTTGACAGAGAGAGAGAAATCACAAGCAGGCAGAGAAGCAGGCAGAGACAGGGAAGCAGGCTCCCCACTGAGCAGAGAGCCCAATGTGGGGCTCCATCCCAGGACCCTGAGATCATGACCTGAGCTGAAGGCCGAGGCTTAACCCACTGAACCACCCAGGTGCCCCAATATTTTCTGTTTAAACATAGAATCAAGGCTAACCAAATGTGAGAGTTACTGCTACAGAACCAAATGCAAATGCCATATGTTTTGATAGTCTAGTAGGGGGAGGTAAGATAGGTCTGGGAGACCCACCAAGCAGCAATCCTCTGTAAGACAGAAATGATGGATGTGGAATCAGGTGGAGTAGGGCCATAGGATGCTGTGTGGATGAGTAACCAGAGATGGAGTTATAGGTCAGACCTGTGACTGTCTCTGTTACAGTTCAGTGATGTCTCAAACACTTTGGCTCTCAAGGCAAAGGGGGGTCATGATAACATACACTGGTGATGACCTGTGATTTTTAACTCTCTAAGAGTCAAAATTAGTTTTCAAGACACATTAAATCACAGCCTTAGGCAGCTCCCTCCTTCCCCGACCCCCAGGAATCCTATTCCTCCAAGCACAGTGTTTATAAATACCCAGGCAACTGGTCTGTTCAAATCACTTACAGCTAACAAACACAAAAGTCATGGACACAGGAACGAATGAAAATTACCCTTGTGTATGTTACCTAGTATTTGCAGTCGGCAATTTGTCGAAGGCTGAAAGACATGATCTGTTTAGGTGTAGCAAAAAGGTGGTTCATTTGAGGGTGTAGAATAATGAAATTCACCTTAAAATTATGTATTTATGTATTGAGAAGAAATACTGTGTATGGTGAAGTAATTTTACAATGCAATTTTTTTTTTTAGGCAAACTGATAAAGCCACCGTTTTTATAAATTCTACTTTTCCCAGATCTTTTATTGAATGTTAACTTAGCTGAAAGGTATTTCATCTCCAGAATCAGACAAAGCATGCTTTTTCTCTCCCGAGAGCCACATTTGGTCAACTAAGACAACCAGTAGTTGCATAAACGTAGACATTACATGTGGTAACTTAGTAACATTTTTCTGTTCTGCCACAAGATGGCAGCACATGCAAGGACGCTTACTTAGAGTAGTAGTGTGTTACTGTTCAATGTATTCTTTGATTTGTGGGCCTGTAAAGGGTGTTTCAACTTCCACCTTCCAGAATATAACCAATTTACATTTTTGCTTATTTTATTGTTGCTCATGTTTTTTAGAGCATTTTTTAACCCTATAATATCAGATCTAAATTTGTTGTTTTATAAATTAAGCTACCTGGTGAATATCCATTTACCTTTAGACCACTGGGAGAAAACATCCTCACTCACAAATCTTATTTTGCTTCTCTTGTGATTTACTGACTTGGGCGGAGGGAGGGAGGGGGCAGTCATCTCAAATTGCTCCTCCCCATGGAAAGTTGTTGCCCAGATTCAACATGCTCTCATTTCCGTGGGGCTCTGCTCATTCCCTTCACTGAACCCTTCTGTGCACACCGTGTAAAAAATAGTGACACAATAACACCTCTGTTACCCCTGGTATTCCCTTCCCCCTTTATCTGGATTTATTGTTAAAATCTGTATTTTATCATCAAGCAGTCTGCCACACATCTACTTGGGTTTTTGTTTGTTTGTTTGTTTGTTTTAAGATTTTTATTTATTTGTCAGAGAGAGAGGGAGAGAGAGCGAGCACAGGCAGGCAGAATGGCAGGCAGAGGCAGAGGGAGAAGCAGGCTCCCTGCTGAGCAAGGAGCCCGATGTGGGACTCGATCCCAGAACACTGGGATCATGACCTGAGCTGAAGGCAGCCGCTTAACCAACTGAGCCACCCAGGCATCCCCACATCTACTTGTTTATGTAGGCTCCTCAATAGACAGGATTTTGTCAGGTTTTTTTTTTTCTTTCTTTCTTTTTTTTTTCCTTTTTTGTATTCCCAGCCCCAAAAACAGTTCCTGCGCTTGCTGGGTGTTCAATAAACACATGCTCCGTGTATTCCCATGGGGGCTGCAATAACTAATTACAGCAGGATGGTAGAATTATTTAAACAGATCAAGTACTGTAAGTGAAAGAGTCCTAATCCAAGAATAGAGACCCATGTTCTCATTCCTTTTCTGTCCCACTGATGAGGGACTTTGTGCCGATAGTCCACCTGTGTGGGTCTTGGGTTTCTGTAGAGTCAATATGGATAGTAACACCATTTTTACTCATATCTCAACATAGGTATGAAACTTCAAACCATGTGATGACTTTCAAATTTTTATATCAAGCTAAGACTTCCTCCCTATTGGCAGTTCTGTCCTCCTGACAATCCAAACACTGTGGGTTTGTCTTTGCCTCCTTCCTTGTCTTTGTCTCCTCCCCTGACTTACACTTCATCAGCATTCACTGCCAGCTCTATGATCTAATGTCTCTGAGCACTTTTGTCTGTCCTCACTACTGTTAGGAGCATCAAAGATGCTGTCATTCCTGGAGCAGATGAGAGCCATAGCTTCCTGACTGATCTCCTGGTACTGCTCTTGTGCCATTAGTTTGGTTTAAATCCAACATCCACAATGACCTTGGCAAAATGTAAGTGTGATCCTAGCACTCTTCTGCTCCCAAATGTCATTGGCTTCCATCTCTACTCAAGAAAAGTTAAAACCCCAGGGGTGCCTGGCTGGCTCATTTGGAAGAGCATTCAATTCTCGATCTCAGGGTCATGAGTCCCACATTGGGTGTAGAGCTCACTTAATTAATTAATTAATCACTTAATTAATTAATCTGAAAAGAAAAGTTAAAACCCTAAAATGGCCTCAATGACCTGTAACTTACGCAGCTCTTACTTCTCTGATCTCATCTTATATTAACTCTGCCACCATCCTGTGGTTCCCCCACTGTTTGCTTATCTTTTCCACACCAGCTCCTCTTCTCTCCCATCCAGCGATCTTTGATGTTCCTGTAGTATACCAGTCAGACTTCTCTATGGAGCTCTCTGCACCTGCCTGAAGCACACTTTCACCAGATAGCTGCTTTGCCTTCAAAGTGGTGCTCAATTTTTACTTTTCACAGAGCCTTCTCTGATCACCTCCGTTCAAATTTTGATCACGCTGACACCACTATCTCCATTGTCTGTTTCTGTTTTCTGTAATTCGTGTTACTACAACATGGTATTTGGGTGTTATTTTTTTTTAAATTTTATTTATTTATTTTGACAGAGAGCGATCACAAATAGGCAGAGAGGCAGGCAGCGAGAGAAGGGGAAGCAGGCTCCCCGCTGAGCAGAGAGCCCCATGTGGGGCCTGATCCCAGGACCCTGAGACCATGACCTGAGCTGAAGGCAGAGGCTTTAACCCACTGAGCCACCCAGGGGCCCCTGGGTGTTATTTTTGCTTGTGGTCTTTCTTTCTCTACTAGAAGCTCTGTAAAAAGAAATATTCACTTCAAGCTCCATAAAAAGAAATCGTCACTTCTGCTTTCTTAAGAAAAAAGAAAAAGGGTTAACATTCTTCTGTTTCCCTCACCTGTCCAGAAAAATTGCAGGTCAAACTCTAGATATTCCCATGGACACTTACATGTAATATTTGATTATAATCATGCATCTGTATGTCTTCCTCACTGGAGGAAGCTGTTTTGAGGTATTCTACTTTGTTTCATTTCTGTTTCTATCCCCAGAAACATGCCTAGAAGATGGAAACTATTCAATAACCATTTGAACTGAAAGGGAGATATGAAAACACACACATTCATTTGGTCTATGGCTAGAATGTAACAGTGATATGGATAAATATGCCAGAATTTACACATATAAGATAGTTTTGTTTTGTTTTTCTTTTAAATCTTCAAAGAAGTCTTCTTTGGAAGCTGGAAATATTCTCACCATTTGACTCCCCACCCTCGCCCCCTGGAATTCCTCCTTTGTAATTGCCTTCAATATCTGAGCCAGTTTCCTAAAGATATTATTCATATTGTCGAATCATCCTTTGAAGGTAGATTTGTTGTAGGGGTGGTTCAGTTTGAAACTAAATTTAGTGAATAAAGTGGGTATTTTTTGGAGTACAAAGTGAGTCAGGGTGATAATGTAAGATTTATTTTGTCTCCCATAACTAGTAAAGTGGATCTGATTGTAAATTTTAAAAAGATATGTCAATGATGATGACCATGTAATCACAGTTATTCAAAGAAGATAAACAACAACAACAAAATCTATTTAGAAGTATAAAATTTATTATTACTTTTTTAAAAGTTAGGAGCAGTATTTTAGGATCATCTTGAAACAATCTTATTTTCCAAAAAGATAAAGCAAGATGATAGCAGGCACTGTTGGATATTCTGCAGATCAAGGAAAGACAAACTGAAAACAATCCAGACTTGAAAAACCAATCTTGTCAAAATCTTCACTGAAGACCAAAGTTGTGCCTTGATAGCATATCTAAGTCACTTCCTGCTGGTATATGTTGCCTGATGTTGTCACGGATGAGAAATTAGTTGTGCTCCTATAGTTTATATTTTTGAACTTACATGACCAAGAGATCTGACATTACTTTGAATTTTGCTAGATCACTGTACTTGAAGACCTTCCTCTCTCAATGGATGAAAATATTCTGTTAAGAGCAAAACCCTTTGCTAGCTGGAAAACAGTAAAATCTTACACACAGTAGTAATTATTATTTAAATACCTAATTATAGGAACCTGATTAAACTTTGAAATAATAATTAACAGGATGTGGAAGTGTATAATTAGACACCAAAATGAGCAGATGAGAAAATAAACCCTATAAGAATTTGGAGATGGGATTATGTGAGTGCTGAAGATACTGAGATTTTTAAGAAAATGGGCTTGAGTGATTTAACTGACAGTTTGAGAAGGGGCAAGTGACATGAAAAGCACAAGGTAAGGCTTGAAGTTAGAAGTGGGCAGTGGTGTAGGGATTCCTGGGAAATATGGCTGAGTGAATGAGAGGGAGATGTGCAGATTTGCCAGCAGGGTGGGGCCAGGAGGGCACACATGAATGCTATGTTGCCAGATGATGAAGGAAGGCCGAGCATTTTTGAGGAAGAGAATCATCTAGAGTTAGATGTTTTAAAGATATTAATTGAGTGCAGGATGAGACACAGATTGGAGCAGAGAGCAGTTATTTTGAAAGAGTTGCAAAGAAGAGGCTGTTGCTGAAATCATCAAATGACTTTGACCCAGCCCACAGAGCCTCTACAACTTATGACCCTGAATGCTTAGTCTTCAGTGATTAGTCAGCCACACACAGAAACTTCCTGGACCTCCACAAACAGTTTTAAAATATGTGTGGATTCTGACCATCCTATGACTCTTGGATCTTTACTCTAACTGATTCTGTCTACCGCTTACCTTGACTATTTAAAAAAAACTCATCTCTGCTTATTAATTTGTGAAAAAAGCCCATGGTGATACAGATCCAATGAAATTAATATGCTTATTTTTAATAAGGGTATTTAGGTCCTTAAATTTCCCATTCATTGGCTTCCTGGTACAAAATATATTCATTAAACCTAATTACTTGCATAACTTGAGATCCATGATTGAATTAATAATGATACTTTTTGGCAAGAAATAGAAACAAAAAGGATATGAGACATAGCAATGCTGATCAGAAAAACTGCTGGATAACCATTGAAATCACAGTGATTTTTCAGAGCCTCGGACTCTGAAGGAGCCTGAGGTTTCCCATGTGGTTTGAAAAATATCATGATAGCAGTTATAGCCAGACCTAGTCAGATACAGTATTCTTGTAGTTTCTTTGTGAAAGGCAATTTAGATTTTCAAATAGAATGACCCAATAAATCCTTTTACTGTTAGAGCTCCTTTCAAATACTTGAACATTGGTGTTCTCTTCACAAGATCCTAAAAATTCCAGGTAGTGAAAATTTAAAATTATGCAGTAGCTCTTTCAATATTGCTTCTCTACTCTTGCAAAGATTTTTGTTTGGTTGGTTGTTTGGATGGTTGGTTGGTTGGTTGGTTGGTTTTTATAATCTCCAGAAAGTGAAGGAATGCAGCTAAGTTACCTAACATGGGTTGAACAGGTCTGGAGCCTGCCTGCCAATAGGAGGATCTTGTGATGGCGAATCATTCTCAGAAGATAGTTGGGACTAAATTATTAGACAGTCTTTAGAAAACAAGGGACAATTATGATGTTAAAGCATCCTGGCTTCCATGTTTGCCTTATAAAACTCCTGGCTTGCCCTGTTTGGTTGTGGAATCAAACATACTCAAGGACAACCATACTGGGTTACATGACAAGTAAGATAACTTTACAGACCATCGTTGTACATAAGGAAGGATTGACAGCCATGCTTCTGTGGATTGATGGATATGAGAATATGGGGAACAGGAGAAGATTGAAAGTACTATCATTAATCATTTGTATTGACAACTCTGATTTACCGCATGTCTTTGGACAATTAAACCTGTTGAAACCTATTTTTCCAAAGTGCACAAAGCTATTTCCATGGTCAGACCAAAATGGTAGCTAAAATATACCACTTATATTATATGTTGCCATGTCAGGGTTAATTAAAGTGACTACAGTTTCTTTTCCAAGTACTTAGTGGTCTAAAAGTAGACTTTTCTTTACACAAGTTTTTTTTTTAATTTATTTTTTTAAGATTTTATTTATGTGGCAGACAGAGATCACAAGTAGGCAGAGAGGCAGGCAGAGAGGGAGGTAGAAGCAGGTTCCGTGCTGAGCAGAGAGCCTGATACGGTGCTCGATCCTGGGACCCTGAGATCATGACCTGAGTTGAAGGCAGAGGCTTAACCCATTGAGCTACCCAGGTGCCCTTTAATTTTTTTTTTATTAACATATAATGTATTCTTAGCCCCAGGGGTACAGGTCTGTGAATTGTCAGGCTTACACACTTCACAGCACTTACCATAGCACATACTGTCCCCAGTGTCCATAACCCAACCACCCTTTCCCTACCCTATTACCCCGGCAACCCTCAGTTTGTTTTGTGAGATTAAGAGTCTCTTATGGTTTTCTCCCTCCCTATCCCATCTTGTTTCATTTTTTCCTTCCCTACGCCCCCAAACCCCCACTTTGCCTCTCAAATTCCTCATATCTGAGAGATCATATGATAATTGTCTTTCTCTGACTGACTTACTCCACTCAGCATAATACCCTCTAGTTCCATCCACTACACAAGGTTTTATACTTTGGTAAAAAAAAAAAAACCAAAAAACAAAAACACCACTAACTGCTGCATAATACCCCACAGGATGCATCTGCTACACTCCCTGAACTCACATGAGGCTGTACTGAACATCTCTGTGCATATCTCTTCATAGACATCTGAGAGAATCTGGGGGGGGGGGGCCATGGCCTGCTATCCCCCACCAAATCCAACAGCCTGACAGTTCCTGAGCATTTCTTGAGTCACAGGGTAAGCCGTAGCTTTTCTTAGGCAATGTGGTGAAAAGTAAGAGTGGAATTTATAGCTTTCTTCCACATTATCCCTTCACTTCAGCCTCCGGCCATTGCTTCCGCCATGCCAGCCCTGCTTCGTGTATTCCTCACACCAAGTCTTGACAGTCCTGTCTTCCCAGGTGAACTCCATTCAGAGGAAGGGAATCAGAAACTGTTCAATAGAAACCGTTCTTTGAAAGTGGTGACTCTTTCCTTACCATAACTCAGGAGGCAATTCACAACATCCTCATAAATTCCTTTCCCATGTAGCTCTTGAGATGGATAAGATACCACTCTACCATTCCTACCTGTTCTTTAGAGGCGAAGATCAACAGATAGTCATTTTAAATGTTGCTTAATGATTTTTTTTTTTTTTTTTTATATTCATGGAGCAATGTATTTTTCCAAATATATTCTTTTTTTTTTTTCCCCCAATTTATTTATTTTCAGAAAAACAGTATTCATTATTTTTTCACCACACCCAGTGCTCCATGCAAGCTGTGCCCTCTATAATACCCACCACCTGGTACCCCCAACCTCCCACCCCCCCGCCACTTCAAACCCCTCAGACTGTTTTTCAGAGTCCATAGTCTCTCATGGTTCACCTCCCCTTCCAATTTACCCAAATTAATGATTAACATGGTTTAAAATTTGTTTTAAAATTTTATTTTATCAGTTGAGTGGAATTCTTTAAATTTCATGCAATTGAAATTTCATAATTTATTACTTAACAACCAGGTCAACTGAAAAACAAACAAAATCACATACACACAATCAAGATACTTAGTGTTAAGGGCATCTGTACTTAAACAGCATTATGTTCAATCTCCTATAGAGTTAGCCAAATAAAGACTCAGTGACTCTCACTGAGTCAGTGCACTGAAGCTTTGAGAGAAACATGCTCACACCTTTCAAAACATGCATATGTATACACCCGACCCTGTGTGCATATTATACATGCTTATGTGTATATATACACATATATCTGTGTGTGTGTGTGTGTGTGTGTGTGTGTATGTGTGTAGTTTGGAAAATGTATTAATTGCCTAGGGCTAATGAAACATTACCATAAACTTGGTGGCTTAAAATCATAGCAACTTATTCAGTCATAGTTCTGGTGGCTAGAGCCCCAAATCAAGGTGTTGGTAGGCCTCACTCTGTAGATGTTCTAGGGGAGAATCTGTTCCATGCCTTTTCCAGTTTCTGGGTAATGGTCACATCACTCCAGTTTCTGACATCCATCATCACACTGACTTGTCCTCTGTATGTCTGACTTCTCTTCTGTATGTCTCTAATAAAGACACTCGTTATTGAATTTAGGGTCCACTCATATTATCCAGGATGATCTTCTCATTTCAAGATCTTTAATTCAACTATTTTATAAAGACATTTTTCCAAATAAGGTAATATCCTCAGGTTCCAGGGACTAGGGCATGGACATATCTTTTTTTGAAGCCACTATTCAAAATATGAAGAAGATATTTTACTTTTAGATTTGCTCTTCTTTTACTTTTCTGCCATTAATCTTTTTCTTGTGTATTTTTATCTGATGTTTATGTCACCGTTGCCACAATGATACTGTATTACTTCTTTCATCTCAGGCAATCAGCAATGGTGTACTAGAAATCAGCAATGGTGTACAAGCCATTTTAAACCCAATTTGGCCTTGATATAACCACCCTTGCTCCTTTCCACATGGTTCATTCTTTTTCCTTTTAAATATCAAGAAAGTTAAAGGAATTTCAAGCTAAATGAAGTAAAAAATATCCTGTGGTAAAATCATGGTTTTGGCACAGGCGGAAGGAAATCTAACGGGGCTGGGCTCAGGCAGGCTGTCTACACAAAGGCAGCTAATATTTACCTCAGAGAAGACACTGTGATGTCCCACAGCCCCTGTGGCATTTGTGTACATGAAGATAAATATATTTCAGCTTGTGGATCTATAAACAGCAGGCATTTTAACTGGACCAAGCCATTCAAGAAATTCCTTCCAAGAAATTCCATTTCCCAGTGCCAGTGTATTTGATCTTTCTTTTCTTCTGAACATGTTATATATAACATTTTCATATTGGATAAAATGAAAGAATGTTAGCAAGAGAGGGGAAAGAGAGAGAGAGAGGAAAGCAACACTAGGGAAGCCAAAATACTGAAACACAGTTTGTGCTGACGACTTTATAAAAACTGTAAAATATGCTTTCGTCTCAACCATTACATTATAAATGACACTCAGTATGGTGCTCTTTATTGGCTAACAGGGCCTAAAAATATATGATTCTGTTGCAGAAAATGGAAGCCTTTCTTTTTCCAGATGAATTTTTACTTAACCTTCGTATGGCAGAGTAACCTTTGTGAGCCAAATATTTTGTTTCTTATCATCACCTTCCTGTGGAGAACTCTGCCCCTCAGTGACAATGAGGAATAATTTGAGGATTGTCCAAGAACAGTGTAACTTTGTTTGTCTCAAAAGTTACACTTAGGGTGCCTGGGTGGCTCTGTTGCTTAAGCGTCTAACTCTTGAGTTCAGCTCAGGTTTTGATCTCAGGTTCATAAGTACAAGCCCTGTGTTGGGCTCCATTACTATGTTGGAGCCTACTTTAAAAAAAAAAAAAAAAAGTTACTCTCAGACTTCAGAATGATCTTAGAGGTGAGGTGAAATGGTCTCAAGACTAGGACGTGCCATTTTTCAACACTCCTTGGCCCCTGGCAGGTAATTAACCAAATTTACTCTTTCACAATTAGCAAGGAGGCATTTATGAAGCTGTGTGGGTAATAATAGTGATATTCAGTGCATCCATTTTGTAAGAGCTTTTACTCAGTATAATTGTGCAAACTTCTAGTGGATTGGTAAAGACAGGAATACAGTACAATTCTAACTTCATGGCTTGCCATTTTAACAGCATGCGATAGGATAGCATTATGACTGCCGTGTCCCTGGGCAAGGAGCCCTTTATTCTCAATGCCTCGGAACATTTCCATTTCCATTTCCATTTCTTTCTTCAGGTTGGTTTTCACACTTAAACTCTCCTTTTAACAAATAAACCACTAGAAATCTTCTCATATTTTGCTTATCCTTCTCTTGCCTTTACCTTTGCCCCTGCTTGTGATGATGAAGTTTTAGAATATAAGTGAGGTTCACTGGAATGAGGTCCGGAGCCAAAGACCAAGAAAGAGTTCTTGAGACATCTTTGGTGCAAAATGGTGGTTTATTAAAACATGGGGACAGGACCCGTGGACAGAAAGAGCTGCTGCCTCGGGGTTGTGAGGGGTGGTTCATTATGTACTTGCAAGATGGGAGGGGGTCAGGAATAGCAAAAGTCACTAAGGAATTTTGGAAGCAAGGTTTCCAGGAATTTGAGGGGCTAGCTGTTGTTGGGAAAAGGTTGTTTATTACTGTCTAATAAAACCTTAGTCATGAGACCTTTCAGATATATATCAGTGGGCCATATGCTTGAAGATGATCGCCAACACGTATCTTGGAGGATTTAGAGATAAAGGAAGTTTGCAAAGGAATTTTTATATGTTAAAGCAGACCCACAGGATCCTGGTTGGGGTGGGGAATGGGGCGGTCAGGCTAAGATTGCCTTTTGCCCTAACAAAGTATCAAGGTGGAGGCAGTTGAGTCCCTAGAGGAATGTCACTCTGCCTGTTTCAGGGGCTTGCCAGTGGATAAGAAAATTTAATAACTCTTCTTCTGCCTCTGTTTCCCACATCATTGATGACTGTTTGTTTCCCCATGATTAACTAGATTTTGGTTCATAGTATAAAGTAAAGTATGAGTTGTTGTTTTTTTTTTAACAAAAATGTCAGTTTTACAGTTTTCACATATAAAAATTTCTTGTGGGAAATGGCATTGAATGGATGACACACAATAGGTGATTTTTGTGTATTTGCTAGTATATATAATTAGAAATGTTTGCACTTATGTAGAAATAAGCACTTAGCAGAAAGAAGGGCAGTTGACAGCTTGGAGAAATATCCATATCTAACCTAAATCAAAAGGTACTTAATGTCATTCTTAAGATAAATTTGAAATATCTTTGTTCACAGAAACAGGTTCAGATTTTTTAATTTAAAAACTATAAATGCCTAGCCAATAATTAAGTATAAATAGGAAGTTTCTCCTAAATATTGGGCTAAATTTCTATTTGCCTCATAGCAAATAGTTTGATGGAGTAAATTGAAAGGTACCCTTGACATAGTGATAGTGGGGAGGGTTTGAAAACGTAATTAAAGATAGATATGTCCGATTGTTTTCATGACAGCTGTTTTAGTCTACATTACTCAATTCCCTAGGCTTTTTATGATGTTATTTTTTCTGTTAATACTATTAATTTTGCCTGTTATTGTGGAAGAAGACAATCATTAGAAAGATGCCTTCTGAAATATCTATAGATCAGTTCAAAGTCCCAGTGACAGTCTTCCCTCTAATTATGATGGGGTGAAGAGAAGGAATCACTTGAAATTCAGTTTAGTTGAAAATGTATAAATGGAGTGTGAAAAGAATGGTGTATTTTTTCTTACCCTTACATGTTAAGATGAAAATTTATCTTTAGTATTTAGGTGGTACCGCATAAAAATGGAGACTAGGGCTGCTTAGTTTTATTGAGCCATGTTTCAATCATGCATATCTGAGTTCTTAATGAATTGGAATCATATGTTCACAGTGTATCTGGTCATCATACCACCTTGCATAGGAAATGTAAGAACATGCTAAGACAATATATATAGGGTCCACAGAGAAATTGACACAGTGTCCAAGCCTTAGCATGCTGCCTGGAATTCAGCTGATAATCTTTACCAGTAAGAAGCCAAACATTTGAATAGAGCCGTCTCTTTTCTTTCAGCATCCAAGTATCTCAACTGGGGCCCTATTGATATTTGGGGCCAGATGATTCTTTGTTGTCAGGGATTGTCCCGCACCTTACAGAGTGCTCAGCAACATGCCTGACCTTTACCCATTAGATGCTAGTAGCAAATCTACCCCTCAACTGGTCCCCACGTCAGGGCAAAGTCTCCCTGGTTGAGAACCACTTTCTGTGAAGAGCAGAGTCCCAGTGCCTGGTACTCTGTCCCCAGCTCTGGGGTCCTGTCCTTTAAGTTCAGCCTTAGTTTGTTAACACCATTAATGGCAGAACTCCCCCAAGATGTCAGGATACGGTCACTGTATTTTTGGTAGTCATCCCAGAACTTACTAGAAGAAATTTTTTAATCACACATGTTGTTCCTAAATTAGAATGAAGTGTCTGAAACAGAAGAATGCTATAAGATATAGTATTTAATTATACAGTGCTCAGAAAATTCCATGTGAATTTGAAAAAAACTGCCAAACAGTTCATACTTAACAATTACCATGTTTAACGCAGATATCTGCAGGGTCCCAAGATATCTGCTCAATTTCTACAAATTGATGATTAGCAAAATGAAGTGAAATATGTACTTGAGGTAGAAAAATATGATAATCCTGTTTTTTGCATTAATAATCCTGTTTCCTTAATTTATCTTTAATATACACTATGTGAAAAGATTAAAAACACCTGTTGTTCTGACTATACTTGCTTTCACAGGCAAGTGATTATTTTTGTTTTATTAGCTTTATTTTTGAAGTAATAAAACTTTTAAATATTGCTACGACCAAATAGCTAACATATTTAAGCAATAAAAGCTATTAACCTATTGCTCTGAACCATAAAATAAAAACAGGTTTTTAAAACATGCCCATTAGGGCGCCTGGGTGGCTCAGTGGGTTAGGCCGCTGCCTTCGGCTCAGGTCGTGATCTCGGAGTCCTGGAATCGAGTCCCTCATCGGGCTCTCTGCTCGGCGGGGAGCCTGCTTCCTCCTCTCTCTCTGCCTGCCTCTCTGCCTACTTGTGAACTCTCTCTTTCAAATAAATAAGTAAAATCTTAAAAAAAAAATGCCCATTAGTAGTTCAGTATATGTTGAATGCACGTGTTGGAGCAGATTATGTTTACAATTATTCTGTCTTCATGCACATGCTAAAGCAACTTAAATGTGGGGAGGGAAATAGAATTGTGAAGTGATGGAAACCATTTAAAAGCATGAAGTTGAACAAAAGTCAAAAAGTCTGCTTTATTGCTTCAATGAGGCTTAGTTTTAACCAAAGTCACCTTTTTACTCCCTTCCACAAACCTCCCCTCTTCTCCTCCCTTTTTGGCTTTTGGTTTCAAGAACTCAGTAGACCCAGAAAACATGAGGAAGGAGCCTTGCAGCATAAATATAAGTCCTGTAGAAACTAGCTATATCCTCTATTTCCCTGGAAAACCCACAAGCCCCTTCCTGTGGGCAGACTGGCAGTTTAGAAGGCCTTTGCCTTTTGCAGCCTCCTTTGCCCAGCAAAACTCTGTCTTCGCATTGCATATTACATATTTGGTGGGGTTTTTGACAAGGTGATCACAAGGACAGTCAAAATATTCTCAGCTCTTTGTAAACAACTTGTAAACTAGGCCAGTGCAGTACCTGGATTCATTATTTGTGCTCAAACTCGACTCCAATTAAATTAAGTATCCTAGCAAGTACTCAAACGCTCAAAGTAAACATAAAGAGAAAAACAAAATCCTAAGGACATAAAATTAAGTCTGTAAAAGCCTAGTTCAAAAAAGGCAGTTATAGGGGCACCTGAGTGGCTCAGGTGGTTAGGCATCTGCCTTCCGGTCAGGTCATGATCCCCAGGTCCTGGGATCGAGTCCCACATCAGGCTCCCAGCCCAGCGGGGAGTCTGCTTCTCCCTCTCCCTCTTCTTCTCCTCCTGCTTGTGCTCTTACTGTCTCTGTCTCTTTCAAATGAATGAATAAAATCTTAAAAAAAAAGGCAGTTATAAAATTAACTTGATTCATTTCATATATATACCTAATTCAGATCATCACACTGTACACTTCAGATATACACAGTTTTATCAATTATACCCTAATACAACTGGAAAAATAAATCTTAAAAACTGAAATAAAATTTCCATATATACAAAAACAAAGGGCAAAAGATCCAAATAGACATTTCTTCAGAGAAGAGACACATAAACTCAGCATAATTACTCATCATGGAAATGCAGATCAAAAACTACAGTGAGACCCCACCTCACTTCTACAAGGATGGATATAATCTAAGAAATGAGTAACAGTTGCTAGTGAGAATGTGGAGGAATAGGAACCCTCATACTCTGATGAGAATGCAAATTTGGAAAATATTTTGGAAAAAGTCTGGCATTTCCTCAGAATATTAAACACAGAGTTAAATTGGGATCCTGCATTCTGAGAAGTTTGGTGAAGGAGGGAGTATGAGGATTCATTTGCTCTTTTTTGCAGAAATAACTGGGCCAGGCCTCCACAAAGTTTTTGTTTTTACTTAACTGCCCACAGACTAACTAACTAAAAATCTTCCCTGATTCCTAAAAATATTTTAGATAGCTCTATAAGATCTATTCAATAATTCTATTACAGTTTTATTTTTTTCTATCTTTGAGACTAAGAAACATAAAGGCACTTAAAACAAAGTAGTAAGTTTTACAGATTTTCTTAAAACGTACGTTATATAAATAAACCACTGTTTGGCTCTCATTGTTATTGGAAGTAAATTGCTAAGTGCAGAGAAAAAAGTTTAGGCTAAGTAAGGGACTGTTAATGTACTCTCTACTTTATATTTTAAGACACAAAACTGTGAGCATGTTTACAGAGCTAAGAGATTAAGAATAACTGCCTCAGGGCGCCTGGGTGGCTCAGCGGGTTAAGCTGCTGCCTTCGGCTCAGGTCATGATCTCAGGGTCCTGGGATCGAGTCCCGCATCGGGCTCTCTGCTCAGCAGGGAGCCTGCTTTCTCCTCTCTCTCTCTGCCTGCCTCCATGCCTACTTGTGATCCCTCTCTCTGTCAAATAAATAAATAAAATCTTTAAAGAATAACTGCCTCAGAATTCAAGCCAAGAGAGAAAAATACAAAAGAAATCCCATGATTTAGCATCTATTTAAGAGCTGAACCGAATTCTCTTGCTGAGCTTGGGACTTGCAACATTTTTGGCATTTTATGTTAATTTTTCCTTTATGATATAGTCTTTACATAAATCAGTCTATGGAGGTTTTGTTTTCATTATTAAAGACGACCTCTGTTTTCTTCTATTAAGGTAAACTCTGCCAATTTCGAAGAGGGATACCTGAGTGCTCTGTCTGACAAAATGACATACTGATGTCCTTCATATATGTGTAGGATATTCCTAGATATGCAGGCCCAAGATAAACCATTTAGGGTCTCAGACTCCCTTCTTTAGCAAAGTAATTGACAAGCTGTATATATATCTTTTATCCATTCCATCTCCCTTCCTATCCAATATTGGAACAAATATTAGCGTAAAAACAGACCCATAGGGAGACCTGGCTTGTTTAGTTGGAAAAACATGTGACTCTTGATCTCAGGATTGTGAGTTTGAGCGCCACATTGGTTATAGAGATTGCTTAAATAAATAAATAAATAAACTTAAAAAAAAAAAAAAACCAGACACATAAATCAATGAAAGAGAAAAGACAGTCCAGAAATAAACCCATACATATATAGGCCTTATCTTAAGTGAAATAAGTCAGACAGAGAAAGGGAAATACTGTAATCTAACTTAAATGTGGAATCAAAAATAAAAACAAAAATTGAACTCACAGATGGAGAGAACCTACTAATGGTTGCCAAAGGTGGGGTGTAGGTGGTAGGTAAAATGGGTGAATTTGGGTTAAAGGTGTAAACTTCCAGTTACAAAATAAATATAGTCCTGACTATAATGTAATGACTATAGATAATAATACTGTATTGTGCATAAAATGTTGCTAAGAGGATAAATCTCAAAAGTTCTCCTCACAAGAAAAAACTTTATAACTAGATGTGATGGTGAATATTAACTAGACTTACTCTGGTGATCACTTTGATACATATACACACACTGAATAATTATGTAGTACAGCTGAAAGTAATGTAATGTTTTGCCACAATTATATCTCAAAAAACATTATTTTGGTGACACCTAGGTGGCTAAGTCTTTGGCTCAGGTCATGATCCCAGGGTCCTGGGATTGAGCCCTGCATCAGGCTCTCTGCTCAGCAGGGAGCCTGCTTCCCCCTCTCTCTCTGCCTGCCTGTGATCTCTGTCTATCAAAGAAATAAATAAAATCTTTTAAAAAATTATTTTTTAATAAAGAGAAATCCTGGGGCACCGGGGTGGCTCATTCAGTTGGGTGAACAACTCTTGATCTGGGCTTACATCTTGATCTTAGGGTCATGGGATAGAGCCCCGCATGGCCTCCAATTCTCTCAGCAGGGAGTTTACTTGTCCCTCTCCCACCTCCTCTGCTCCGCCCCCCCACTTGTGGTGGGCACTCTCCCATTCTAAATAAATAATTTTTTTTAAAAAGAGAGAGAAATCCCCTATTTTCAGCTTTTTAAAAATCACTTTCTGAGGAAAGCTTCCTTTTCATTTTTATGGTATTTTCTCTCTTTTAATTAACATAGAATGTATTATTTGCTTCAGGGATACAGGTCTGTGAATCATCAGTCTTACACAATTCACAGCACTCACCATAGCACATACCCTCCCTAATGTCCATCATGCAGCCACCCTATCCCTTCCCCTACCCCCCAGCAAACCTAAGTTTGCTTCCTGAGATTAAGTCTCTTACAACCTTTTTAAAGCATTGTTTTTTCTATTTTGGACAATACTGGGGATTTGCTCACATGGCATTGATATGCTGGTTAACCTCTCCATTTCTGTAGAATCTCTCCTGGAAGTAATGTTGATGAGATGATAATATGAAGGAATAATGACATTAGCATCATGAATGACCATTCTTTTGCTTCCCTGCAACACAAGGAAGGTTCCATTTGCACTAGTACTGAACATCCACTCGATGCAAGACTATATTGTTGGTGCTGCGTGGAATGCATGAAGGGCCAAGGCAGTGTCTGACTTCAAGAATCTGATTATCAAATTGTAAGGATAGAGCAAGAGCACTGTATAGATAAGGTTATAAAACTGTGATTAGAAGCATGTACGATATGCTATGGAATTTGAAGTAAGGGTGATCACATCGGAATAGAAGTTAAAGGAAAGATTTCTTGGAATAGGTGACCTGTCAGTGAGGGACTGTGGCAGCAACTATTAGTTGTCTACCTAGATATCCACGATCCCTCTTCCTTCTTAGTCCACAATCCTGACTTTAGTTGAGCCCATTGATGCATGAAAAGAAAGACCACATTTCCCAGCTTCTCTTAAAGCTGTTATGTGACCATACACTGGCCAGTGAGATGTCAGCAGAAATGTTATGTGTGATTTCTGTGAATGTTGCTTAAAGGTAGTTAACTTGCAGGAGGTGTTTCTCTCTTTCTTTTTCTTTTTTTTTCCTAATTCAATTAATTAACATATAGTCTATTAATAGTTTCAGAGGTAGAGTTTAGTGATTCATCAGTTGTATATAACACCCAGTGCTCATTATATCACGTGCCCTCCTTAAAGTCCATCACCCAGTTATCCCATTCCCCCCAACACACCACCCTTCCAGCAACCTTCAGTTTGTTTCCGATAGTTAAGATTCTCTTACGGTTTGTCTCCTTTCTGATTTTGTCTTTATTTCTCCCTCCTTTCTCCTATGATCCTCTGTTTTGTTTCTTATTCCACATATGAGTGAGATCATATGGTAATTGTCTTTCTCTGACTGATTTATTTCACGTAGTGTAATACCCTCTAGTTCCATCCACATCATTGCAAATGGTAAGATTTCATTTTTGATGGCTGAGTAATATTCCATTGTATATGTACACCACATCTTCTTTATCCATTCCTCTGTCAATGGATATCTGGGTTTTTCAGTAAGGAGTTTCTTTTTATCCTTCTTCCTTTTGTCTTCTGGCCCACAGCTCAGATATAATGGCTGAAGTTCCACAGACTTTTTTGGGTCACAAGGTATCCTGAGGGTAGCAACCCTGTGCTAACCTAGTAGGAAAGAACAACAGGAGTTGAGGTTTCTGATGAAAACATAAGTTGAACTTCTTACCTCCAGATTTATTTTACATGAGAATAAAATAAGCTTCATGTAACCCCTACTATTAAAGTATATTCTGGTCCATACATATCCTAGTACTCAGGCTGTAAAAAGTTTCACTAAAGGGAAGCAGAGAGGAAACTTGTTTTAGCAAAGAAAATGCACTCTGTTGGGGGTTTGAATAATTTTACCTTTATTCTCATTTTGATAATTTCTTAAAGCCTGTGGTCTTATTTCTTGTGGTTCTCTTCCCTCCCAACAATACTTAGACATCAAGAGAGACAGTTTTGCTCACTGATTAAGGCTGTGGATTCTTTTTTTTTTTTTTTTTAATTTTTTTTTTTAAGATTTTATTTTATTTATTTGAGAGAGAGAGACAGTGAGAGAGAGCATGAGCGAGGAGAAGGTCAGAGGGAGAAGCAGACTCCCCATGGAGCTGGGAGCCTGATGTGGGACTCGATCCTGGGGGACTCCAGGATCACGCCCTGAGCTGGAGGCAGTCGTTTAACCAACTGCGCCACCCAGGCGTCCCAAGGCTGTGGATTCTTGAGTCAAACTGCATGGTTAAGATCCCAGCTTGGTCTTCCATGAGCTGTGTGACTTGGAACAATTATTTAACCTTTGCCAGTGTTCTCATTTGTATAATATGAAAGGTGATAAAACCTAGTTTGTAATGTTTTTGTAAAGATTAATTAATAAAGCGTGTATTAGAAATGTCTGAGTGAAATGTGGCCATCACATCCAGAATGACACGTTGAGTTAGTTGGATTTCAAGCTCTAGACCCAACCTGGGAACACAGAGTTAATAAATCACATTCCTTACTCTGTGGAAGTTTACAGTCTAGTCATCTGTGAGAGAAAATGTGTTTGCATCTCAGTGATGCTTCTCTTTGTAATTCTGTATCCTCTGAACTCTACCATACCACACAATTCTGAGTTACAGAACAGTGTTTATTCAGCAGATACTGTGAAGTTCATTGCATACTCCAACATCAACTAGAGATGTTCTGGCCTGATACATGTTGATACAAGATCAACATGATAATTGATTAAGTCATCTCCTTACAAAAAGGAGGGATAGATCATATGCCAGTGTGTTCTGGTTAATGGTAACTCCATTTGGGAGAGATCTAAATATGAGTAATGTCAGAGTATGACAATATTAAAGACATCTAATATTACTAAAATTCCTACAAATGCCAAACTACAAAGCCATATTTACATGGCTTTTGCTGCCCGTCCATATGTTTATAGTGAGAGGCACTTCCTCTTTCATGCACGTGACTTTTCATCAACCCCTGCTTCAACTGGGAAATATTGGAGGAAGTTACCAAATTACTACGAAGTGTGTCAGTTCTTTAGAAATGGAACATATTTGCTATAGAAATAATAATGTACATGTAGCCTACAGAATTCATGATGTTCCTCAGGAGAGCAACAATAGCCCTATAGACAGTAGCATTGTATTCTAAGCTCTGCCAGGGGAAACTCATAACTCATTCTAACTTCAGATGACAGGAACCATGTCCCACTGCCATCATCTTTCCAACACTGTCTTCTCAATCACTGGGAATGATTACTGAGACGTGGATGAAAAATTCCAGCCATTTGGGGCTGGGTCAAGGACAACTGGAAGAGAGCAAGGAGAACTCAGGTCCTTTGTTCTGCATCAGCTCCCAATTACATTATGTCCAGGCCCTGACAGTGACCCATGTGCTTCCAGTTCTACTGCCCTGACTTGCCCCTTCTTCCCACAGTTTATCTCCTCTCCCAGGTCACCGTTATGAAAAATTGATATTATTCTCTAGTCTCCAAGTGTCCAAATCCAAGTATACAGTCCTTTGCAGGAGTTCTTTTCAAACTTCTGTTTACTATGACCCACTGTCATAAAGGCATTTTATATCATAATTAAGTAAATGCTTGTGTGTGTGTGTGTACATACATACATACACATAACTGAAACTGGAGTCTCAGGGAAAAAACTCATCATTCTATGTGATATGCACATTAATAATTTGTATTCCTTTCTAGTGTGTTAAAAAAAATTAGCTCACTAAATTGATTTAATGACTCATTTAGAAGTCACATATCACTGGAGAAGCTTAATTGAAGGTCTTAAAAACATTTCAATAATAAAACTAAAAAAAATTAGCTTAAAAGTAACATATGGAGAAATTCAAATCGTGTAAAAAATATCACTCTGCTGGGTCCTTTGGTTTACTTTAGCTGTGTAGGTGTTGAAGCTCTTCTGTCTGCTTGGAAAATCCTTTTCTGTATTCTTTTCTATTTGAGAAATTCTCTCCCTCATGACCCTTGGGGAGGCAGGGCCTATCTCCTAGTACAAAATCTCTACCATCCAAACACCTTTCTCCAGTCCCCAGAAGTGGGGGATGAGTACCATCTTATAGGCCCTTAGTGGAGGGCAAGAATTCATCTGACAGCATGGCTTAGTTTTGGCTGCAGTCACCGTGGTGCCACCGTGTACATACTATATGGTGCCAGATGGAACTGTGCCAGATGCTACACATCGTGTGCAATTGGAAAGATAGCAGTGTCTGCCTCCACATGGCATCTGGAGGTCAGCTGCTGCCGTGTTTAGCCTCCTCTGGTTCTTGCCCTGGCTTTGTCCAATTCTGGCAATGTCTTTTCTGTTTAAATTTGTTTAGTGTTAGTTAGTTTCTCCTGTTTGCAATCAGTTGCAATCAGTTTCTCTAAGATTTAATTAAACATCAGGAAATTTAGCTCTGCTTTATGCAAAAGATGATTATCTGAGCAGTTCCTTGCAAAATCTGCATTAAAAGTCCAGAGAAGAGAAGGAGAGGGAGCTCCGACGGGTGAAAGCTTGATTGGAAGAATAACAGTGTGGCTTGCTGGTGAGACAAGAAGTAAGGTGAGAACCCACCTTGGATATTTTCCACCTTCCTTTCTCAACTAGCCTTGTTATTTCACATCTTACCATAAAAAACTCGGGGGAGGAGGTAAGTGGGGCTACCACCATAAAACTCAGATTCTGTGTAAAGAAAAGGAAAGGCGGTCACAGGCAGTGAAATGAAAGGGAAGCTCCATCATTGGGGAATAAAAGCAAACTATCAAACTATTATGGTCCTTTCCTGGGATAACTTTTCACATGGTGGAGGCCATTTCTGGGTGTACATGAGTATTCTTCCCTGCTATCTAGGAGACTAAAATAGATACATCTACCACCCATGAGCAGTCATTGCAATTTAAATATCTGAAACTTGCTTGCTTGTTTCCTTTTTCTCTTTCTCTCTTTCTTTCTCTCTATCTTTACCTCTTCTCCCTCCCTCCCCCTTTCCTTCCTTCCCTTCCTTCCATCAGTCCTTTCTTTCTTCCTCCCTGTCACTCTGTTACCAAACCGTGAAATCCAACTTAATTCTTCCCAGTCACGAAAGTCACTGGCTATACTAGCTAGATGGCCAGTATAAATTCTCTAGTTTGATTCACCAAGATGTACCTCAATCTCTGTGCAGTGTTTAGTCAGTAGGATTCGAATGAGGAGTACCAAGTACAGAGATACCTGTTTGTTGGGGACAAACACTCATTAAATTCCATTGCTGCTTTCTTTTTTAGAACATTATGTTTTGACATTTCAACCATCTTCATTGCACAGATTTCAGACAAAAATTTTGTGTGTAAATCCAGTCAGTGCAGATGTGTTGAAAATTTTAATTTACAACCCAAATGTCACCAGTCTACAAAATCTGTACTGGACTAACTCAGTGTATAAATGTCATGTTTCCTTGTGCCTGCTTCTAAGCCAAGTGAACAAAAATGTGTTCTGTTAGCAAATAAGCACTCGTGAAATAGCTAATGAAACAAACATGAAATACAGGAAACAGGAAACAGGAAATTAACAGAAAGCAACAAACAAAAAAGAAAGATGGAACAAATAATTTCATTTAAACTTTGACTAATTTAGTTTAGGCAGTGAATATGTAGGTAAAATTAATATAAATGTTGTTTTAGTATCAAAATATCAATTTTAATGGTCAAAACATTTGGAAAGGTGATATTTACCTAATGAGTTTTCTTGACAAAATAGAAATAGTTCTTAGAAATCTTTTTCTTAGAACTCTTCTTCATCTGCATTGTGACAATGGGATATAGATTTAGGGCACAGATATTCAAATGGATTATTGTGCAATAGGAATGTCGAATAGTATGAATACAAGATTTAAAAAGTATCACCTGCGGTTTCAGGCTAGTGTGAGTAAGGCTGAGTTGCCTGTACTTGCTGTAGTTCTGATGTGTGAAGGGAGGGGATCTTTAGGGCCATCATCTAGTTTGTTCAATAAAGTATTAATGTGTTGGAAAGAATAATTCTTCCTCAGAAACTAAATGCTGATGTTAGCTTCTAAAATCTGACAGATAAACCATCTTCACAAATATGTTCATAGTCAAGAATGTGGAGAAAAATACTTAAAGTCTTTAAATAGCAAATACTTTCAATTTTTGATCCAATTGATAAAAGAAAATTGAAGATTTTGACAATGTGAGGATTTTAAAATCTCATCCATTTTATCATAAATTTCTGAATGCTACTTTATTTAGAAATGATAAGCTCAGAATCAAAGTGTATTTTGAGTAAAAAAAAAAAAAAAAAAGATGACGCAAGTTCTACTTGACAGAAGAGCCATAGGTTAATTTTAAAAATTATGTCAGAAGATAATTTGTGTGGCTTTGGCCAACCAGCATCTCTGGATCTGTTTTTTCCTTATCTGTGAAACTCCAACCAGAAGCTGTCAACCTAATACTAGATAAGACTACACATTTGGTAATGGAAAGAAAATAGGAATGAATCATATTTACTAGAAACTTACCACACAATGTTCTTCTTTATCTATGTTATCTCATCTTGTGTCTGCAGTAGTCCTTGGTGGTAGTTGGTTGAAGTAATATACAGAGACCAAGTAACTTCACATACCACAGGAAGCCCAAGTGAAACCCAAATAGTCTGATTCCTGAGTCTTGCCTGGGGCTTCTCTATTCTTTGATATGAGAAATTTCAGAAAAGTGCATTTCAAATATTAACTTCTTTTGGAAGGAAGTATCTGATTCTCCCAAGTTACCCGAGGATTCTTTCATTTTATCCCCTCAATACACTGTTCATTCATCCATTTTACAAACCATCCTACTGGTTGCCACCTCTCTTTCCTGAGAGAGGAGACTATGATATTTCAGGTTGTCCCCAGCATCTATCAATATCTGCTATTAGATACTGAATACATATCCATTACATAGATGAATGGTTTAATACTTCACATGTTTCTGTAGAAATAAAAGCCAGTAGGTTGAACATCAATATAAATAAAATGCGACTTACCATCACTGAGTACCAATAACATGGCTCTGCTTTGGTGAGGATAGTGCAGGCAGGAATTGGGTTGAGCATTGGTGTGAGGAGTATTGTTCTCTGTTCCACCTTGACCCTCCCAAACCATACAGGAATGAAATCTGGCATATTGCTTAGGAGTGGAGCAATATGTCTCTCTTTTTAAGAGCTGCCTGGTCTATCAAGACATGGTTAACCTGATTGCTCCTATGTCCTCATCCTGATAGCTATGGACGTCTTTCTGACACAGATAGAAGATTTATTTCAAAATGTCTCCACTTGCTGAACAAAATGGCACATGAATGTCAAGTGTGCCTTATTATCTTGGAATTTATTCTGTCTTTGGAAGTGTGTCTTATTCCCTCAATAATAGTTAAGTGCATATGAGTGAAGCATACAGTTTTACTGCTCCAGCTAAAGTTGCTGGTGCTCGCAGAATTACCATTAGGGTGGGTAAAATAATAATGTTTAACTAAATTTATTTTTCTTTGAGGAAACTAAATTATTTTGTAGTAACAATATATCCACAAATATAAATAATAAGAACAATATTCAGGTGAGAAGTTAAAAAATACATTATAAACAATTATTTAATAGCATGGTAATTGGGTCGCCTGGGTGGCTCAGTGGGTTAAGCCTCTGCCTTTGACTCGGGTCTTGATCTCAGGGTCCTGAGATCGAGCCCCACATTGGGCTCTCTGCTCGGTGGGGAGCCTGCTTCCCCCTTTCTCTCTGCCTGCCTCTCTGCCAACTTGTGATCTCTCTCTCTCTGTCAAATAAATAAATAAAATCTTTTTAAAAAATAGTGTGGTAATTCATGTTGCTTAATAATATATTTGAAACTATAGAAGAAAGTAAAAGAAAAAGGGCAACATAATGACAAACCAAAGGCTTTCATTGATTTAAGACTCTCATATTTAAAAAATACATTTAAACAGCACGAAAAAGCTAATGAATTTTTAGGTTCATTAAGAATATTTCTTTTTACTTTTTAAAGCCTTAGTTATATTGTTTTTTTTTAAAAGGTATAATTGACATACAAAATTATATTAGTTTCAGGT
Source organism: Neogale vison (assembly GCF_020171115.1). Lineage (NCBI taxonomy): Eukaryota > Metazoa > Chordata > Mammalia > Carnivora > Mustelidae > Neogale > Neogale vison. Next base: position 249,182,737 of record NC_058091.1, on the reverse strand, counting down.
ATATAACATAATGACTCATTATTTGTATACATTGTGGAGTAAATCTAGTTAACATTGTCACTGTACATAATTACAGAATTGTTTTCTTTTGTGATGAGACTTTTTAAGATCTAGTCTCCTAAATAGGAAGAAGACTTGAACAGACATCTTTCCAAAGTTGACAGACAAATGGACAACAGACAGATGAAAAAATGCTCCACATCACTTGGCATCAGGGAAATACAAATCAAAACCACAACTACCTCACATCAGTGAAAATGGCTAAAATTAACAAGACAGTAAACAACAAATATTAGCAAGGATGTGGAGAAAGGGGAACCCTCTTACACTGTTGGTAGGAATGCAAGCTGGTACAGACACTCTGGAAAACAGTATGGAGATTCTCAAGAAGTTAAAACTAGAGCTATCCTACAACCCAGCAACTGCACTAGTAAGTCTTTACCCCAAAGATATGGATGCAGTGAAAAGAAGGGTTACCTGCACCCCAATGCTCATAGCAGCACTGTCCATAATAGCTACGCTGTGGAAAAAGCCAAGATGTCCATGGACAGATGAATGGATGAAGAAGATGTGGCATACACAAACTCACACACACACACAATGGAATATTACTCAGCCATCAGAAAGGATGAATATTTACCATTTACAGTGATGTGGATGGAACTGGAGGGTATGATGCTGAGAGAAACAAGTCAATCAGAAAAAAACAATTATATGGGTTTCACTCATATGTGGAATGTAAGAAACAGCACCGAAGATGGTAGGGGAAGGGAGGGAAAACTGAATGGGAAGTCATCAGAGAGGGAGAAAAACTGAGAGATTCTTAACTATTGGAGACAAACTGAGGGCTGCTGGAGAGGAGGTGGGTGGGTGGGGGATGGGGCAACTGGGTGATGGGCATTAAGGAGGGCATGTGATGTGATGAGCCCTGGGTGTTATACCCAACTGATAAATTATTGAACACTATACCTGAAAATAATGATATACCATATGTTGGCTAATTGAATTTAAGTAAAAAAAATCAAGGATAAAAAAAAAATCTGGCCTCTTAGCAACTTTCATATATGCAACACAGTATATTAACTATGGTCACCATGCTGTATATTACATCCCCATGATTGATTTATCTTATAACTGATATTTTGTACCCTTTGACATCTTTCACCCATTTCCCCCACCTCCCACTCTCTGCCTCTGGCAACCACCAGTCTCTTCTCTAAATCTATGAGTTTGTTTTCATTTTTGTTTTTTTTAGATTCTACATATACGTGAAATAATATGGTACTTGTCTTTGCCTGAATTATTTCATTTAGTGAAATACCCTCAAGGTTTACCCATGTTGTTGCAAATGGTAGGATTTCATTCTTTTCTAGGGCTTAATAATGTGTGTGTGTGTGTGTGTGTGTGTGTATTATGACTACTCATCTGCCAATGGACACTTCAGTTGTCTCCATATCTCGGCTATTATAATAATGCTGTCATAAACATTTTTGTTTTCATTTTCTTTGAATAAATACCCAGAAGTGGAATTGCTGGATACGATATTTCTATTTTTAATTATTTGAGGAACCTCCATACTGGTTTCCATAATAGCTGCACTAATTCACATTCCCACCCACTGTGTACAAGTGTTCTCTTTTTTCCACATCCTCCCCAGCATTTGTTATCTTCTTATCTTTTCATTAATAGCTGTTTTAATAGGGGTGAGGTGATATCTTACTGTGTTTTTGATTTGTATTTCCGTAATGGCTACTGATGTTGAACATCTTTTCATGTACCTACTGGTTAGCTATCTATAAGTCTTGTTTGGAAGAATGTCTAGTCAGATGCTCTGAACCACTGGTATGATTCTTTTGCATGGAGTTCTAGAAAATGGAAACTAATCTATAGAAGGCACCATCAGTATTCATTAGGAGATAGGGGTAGGGCAGGTGTGGTGGGGAGTGACTGGAAGAAAGGATTTCAAAGTGAGGTTGCTTTGGATACTGATGGATATATGTTCATTATCTTGATTGTGGTGGTAATTTCATGCCTATATATATATATATATATATATACACATATACACATCAAGACTTACTAAATTATACACTTTAAATATGTAGCGTTTTAAAATTATTCTACACATTATACCTCAGTAAGGTATTGTCTAAAAAAAAAAAGACAGTCTCAAGAAACTCAATTAGTTACCCAAAGAATACTTACATCTGATTAATGATAATGTTTCTCTTATTAGATACTACACAGGAAAGAATGTACATACATGCATACATACAGATATGCATAAACTAATTCTGAGTTATTTGCTTTGCCATGAAATTAAAACAGAAAAACCCATATAATGCTGTGATGAAGTAGAGTAGATGCTTCTGTGTATGTGTATCTGTGTATGTGTGCTGAGGAGTCTCTATTTTTCGTCCAGTGAACAAGCATGCCTCCCCCCCCCAAAAAAAAAAAGTTGTACAGAAGCCAAACAGGTCCTCAGAGCACATGAGAAAACAATGTACAGACCTTATTAAAGGCAGAAGAGGAGCTGCTGAAGTAAGTGGGAGAGTAAATGGTTGGGTTAGCCTTAGCCTGGTGCTTTGAGTACATTGTAATTCCTAAGCTGTAGAATATAAGGAAGTAATCTGTACATTCGAATCCTTTTATTCTGTCTTTTAAAACTTGCTGAACCCACCTTAGCACCCTCAAATATATTTTCAAATGAATTAATTAAGAGGCTTTAAGAAAAAATCCTCATTAAGGTGTGTCAGCCTCTTCCTCATTCTAACTCCAGATTGAATCTCCAGGAGTCTGTAGGTTTATTCTACCCTTCTAATCCAGTAGGAAGAACTATACCAAGCATTGTAGTTGGAAAGAGAAACATCACACTATTCGCAAAGCTTCAGTTTTGCTGAATGAGGTGGCTGCCTCCCCTGCACCTTCTCCTGCTCCACCATCTATTTGACCTTCCGCTGACCCTCCTGTTTCATATTCAAAGAACAGTTTGACACTTAAACTCTCTGTTTGCAGCTTCATTGTTACCCTGCTCTTGTAGTTGGGTCTGCCCCCTCCCTGCCTCTGGTGGCAGCAAGGCTGGACTAACTGCTTTGCACACATTCCAGCATTGGTCTGACAACCTCTGCAAAGTACAAGGTCTAGACTAAGGCTTCGGTAGCAATAGACACTGATGGTAAAGCAAACACACAAAAAAGCTAATACTAAAACATTAAAGAAGTGGCCAGTAGTTTAGCAGATTATCTTCTAGTGAATTAAATTTCGGTGAATTAGCCACCCATCGTATTGATTTTGGGCACATTGCTAATTTAAGGATCAACCATTCATAAGAGTCAGTGAGGAATGGCCAGCTGCCTAAGTTGAAAGACTACCTGGCCAACCTGCCAATGTTAGAGGCTGCAGCACATCTAGTGAGGAAGCACAAGGCTGGGTCCCAGAAGGGATATTTCTCTTGCATGTGGTCTGCATGTCCTTCAGGTTTTAGGCAACAATATTTACCAGTCTTCTAGTAGGTATTTTCTGCCAAAGGGAGGCAAGCTGATGGACTAGGGCTACTCTTGGGAGAAGGGGATGTTCAAATCTTGGGAGAAGGGAAAAGAAGCATCAGGCAAAAACTTCTGGGCTGTTGGCTTGGTGCTTGAGCATCAGTCAAGTACCCTCTTCTTTATTTAATATTTATGGACAGATGAGAACTACAGGCCTCACCTATCTGGGCTCCCTATTACATACAGACCTGGAGAACATAGGCTTTGTTGGCTATGTTTTTTTTTTAATCTCTTTTATTTGTCATGTAGCTTCTCTAAATTCTGACCTGCTATTGGAATAGCCATAATGACAGTGAGAGGGTTAGAATCTGCTATAATGAAGAATATGTGATGATTAAATGCCTGGAGAGAATTAGAGAATGTCCATTTTGCCCCACAGAGATAAGAGATACACTAGGTGATACTGCACTTAAGACTCCCCTCAGCTTAATTTTATCTCTGCATTTGTTATTGGCATGGGAGTGGGTACTACACAGAACTCCATAAAAGAGGAATAAAAATTAGAATTCTTTAGTCTTATATCATGTGACCTTGGAAGCCAGGGGATGTAAAGACTTGAGTAGAGAACTCTGATGATGACTCATACCAGGGGGTTGAATTGGGCAACCTTAGCTAATATGGGTGTGAAGACCAATATGCGGGTCCACTGACCAGAACTAGGGTTCTTGGGCGTCAAGGGCAGGTACAGAAAACACTTCAGTCCATCTGGTCTACCAGATTATTATAGTATGTCCAATGTAGGTCATTATTTCACCTGAGCATCACCAAGGACCCTGAAGCCCAGATACTGCATAGTTAACATTGCTGGTGATCCACCAAGATTATGCTGGGGCTCAGGCAGAGTGCCAGAGACATAAGCCTCCCCAGTGAGATGCCGGCTTAATTAACATTTCCTCTAGAGCTTTGTCAAAGATGGTCCTGAGTTGCATGTGGTCACTCCTGCCCTGAGTTTTGATAAATTCTGTGGCCACATGACAGCAGTCAGATCTAACTATGCTTCCTACCCTCCTGGGTAAATCATTGAGCACCAGGGAAATCATTTATCTGCAGGTTCTATCAGCATGTTACTGCTGGAGGTTGTATCCCTTGTACTCTGATCTTTAAAGAAGGGCATCAGTTACCATGTTTGTACTAGTTCTCAGGTTGTTGAAACAGCGCCACAGAATCTGATGTTGACTTTGTTGAAAACCCTTCTCTGAGAGAGAGTACCAGGCTCTCTCCCTTTGTTTTCACATATCTTTCCCTGGTAAAAGAGTGCATTATCAAACTTTCAGTTTTATTCTTGAAATTTCCACATAGAGAAAAATCCATATGAGGATTTTTGGAACTGTCTCTGGGTTCAAAATCCAATTTTAAAGAGTGGGCAAGTTTTCTTATTGACATGCATCAGAAATTCCTTGTCTGTAACCTTTAGGTTTTCATCTGATATTATGTTAGGCTGCCCAGAGATATCAATTAAATGAGCCAGAACTTATATGTGCCTTCTGTAACAAATCAGAACACACATTGTTGTAATAATTTGCAGAAGCCTATCTCTTTGAAGTGTGCGGTCTGGATGTTGAGGTCACGTTGCTGTCTTGTTTCTCACCTTTGAAAAGATCTGTTACTTTAGTTTAGCTTTTGTTTTAAATATGTTTTTGTAATTTACCTAAAAAGGCTGGAAATTTAGTGTTTCCCAAATCATACCACAGATGTGGATTCTGAATTATGTAGTTCCATGTAAAATAAAAGAAAAAAATTATATCAGTACAAATGAAACACTCCAGGGTTGCCTGGGTGGCTCAGTCAATTAAGTGTCTGCTTTCAGCTCAGCTCACAACCCTGGGGTCCTGGGATTGAGCCCTGTGTCTGGCTCCCTGCTTAGCAGGGAGCCTACTTCTCCCTCTCCCTCTGCTGTTCCCTCTGCTTATGCTCTGTCTCTCTGTCAAACAAATAAATAAAATCTTAAAGAAAACAAATGAAACACTTGAATAACTGTCAGAACAGAGAACCAAATGCTTTACAATACTGAACACGAATTACCTTGTACATACTTGTGGGAACATTGGATGTAGTCCCTGGTATTGCCAGTTTAGTCAAAGTAGCCATTAGAGACTTCATTGCTCTTCCCAAATATTCTCATAGAGTTATGGTGGGCATTTGGTATAGAGGGGAAAATGACAATAATTAGAAAAATTATACAAATGTTTTCTCTATGACTCAGAAATCCTATTTCTAGAAAAGTTACACTGAAAATAAATATACACCATGTGCATAGATTCATTAATTGTAACACTATTTGTAATGGCAAAAGATTGAAAACAAGCCCACCAGTGGAGAGCAAGTTTAGTAAGTTATGTTATTCACCACATGATAGAGTATATACAACCATGAAAGAAAATGAGGAGGATCACTGCATAATGATAGAGTGTGGTCACCGGAGTGCATTAGGGGCACAAAACAAGATAGGTATCAGTGTATATAGTAAGGTACATTTCTTCTTCAACAGTGATGATTCACAACAACTAGATAGCATGTTTATCCTGATGTAATACAACATAAAATGTATAGATTCTCCTATGATGTATTCTTGCCGAAAAATGTTTAACCTGAATCTCACCAAGTCTTTAGGTCTAATTACCAGTTTGTCTGAAATGTGGGTGGACAGAGGAACATTTTAAAAAAGGCATGGGGAAGCAATCAGATCAAAGCAGAAGGTGGGACACTCTGTAGTCTTAGGCCTATTTTCTTCAACCGGGAAATGTTTGAGGAAAAGATAAAGAGGTTGTGAGAAGGACTCTTCTAGATTAAAAGAGAACTTAGACTTCAGAGCTTGAATTGATTCTGGTTTTAGATCAGCCAGTTCCCCAACACATTTTGGAAGCAATTAAATATGAACTAAGAATTAGATGGTATTAAAGAATTAGCATTGATCTTATCACATGTGACTGTGGTATAGTGATTAGGGAGTGAAATCTCCTTTTTTCAGAAAAGCACTAGAAATATTCAGGGTGGCAATGATATGTTGTCTGAAATTAAAGTATTTCAGAAAAAAAGAGTTGAAACAAATTGGGCAGAAGGTTAACAATCGTGAACTCCAGGTGATGACAATACGGTAGGGGGATCATTATTGTATTATTTCTGTCTTTATGTGTGTTTGTAAATTTTATTTAATAAAAAGCTGAAAAATAAAACTGAAGCAATGCAACGTGGGTTAAGGTGACTCCTTCAGTCTCCCCGCCCCTCCCCCTCTTGAAGACTGGGAACTGGTGAGAGCTGGAGTAGCTGCCTTGACCCCCTAAGTGGAAAGCACCAAGTGGAAGTTGGCAAGTGCTGTCAGCTCTGGACCACCTCCCTACCCAGGGAGAAATGATTATTATAATTAAACCACTGAGAAAAAAATTATTTTTAAACGTTGTAAATTAGCTTGCTATGTCAAGAAGTGATATTTACACTTTGAACCTCAGAAGTTCTGCTCTCCCCTCCCATACCTTTGAGACTGAATCTTAGACCCTGTGAGACTTGCAAAACTAGGGGCCCATTGAACAGCTCACTGTGATATTTGGAACACTTAATTCCTAATGAAAGTTGCTGAAGAGTTTCTTTGATTTTATCTCACTAATGATCATATAACCTGCTTCCATGTGGTGACTTATAAAATAGAAATGAAGCTACCCTGAGGACTCAGAATCAGCATGTAAAACTTCATTTAAGTATCTTTCCAAATAGTACACCAACACTGAGGAAAAAGAAGTTATCATAGACAGAAGTACCTGGATATAAGAAAGCTGTTTCTAAAATTCATGGATGGGGTACCTGGGTGGCTAAGTGGGTTAAGGCCTCTGCCTTCAACTCAGGTCATGATCCCAGGGTCCCTCAGCAGGGATCCTGCTTCCTCCTCTCTCTCTGCCTGCCTCTCTGCCTGCTTGTGATCTCTGTCTGTCAAATAAATAAATAAAATCTTAAAAAAAAATTTAAAAATAAAATTCATGGATAAAATATGTATCTTCTTGGCGGAATCCTGATGGGCAGAAGTTTCTAGGCATGTTTTCTGGTCGGTGGCAAAAATAATATTTAAAGATTTAATTTGTTTGATAATGGTTTCCCAGACTATTATTACAGGATCACTTACATGGTGCTATAAAATTTTTTTATTCCAAGCAGTGTTTGATCTGTCTAAGACATGTAGCAATATTACGACTGTGCAACCCTCTAACCCACTTCTCATCTTTAATGTTGAGTTTGCTTCATGAGTTCTTGTGGGGACTAATCTTGTAGGCAGTGATGGCTCATTAATACAAACAAGCCGATTGCAGAAAGACTTAGGCTTCCCTTCAAAAACCAAGTTATGATCAGACACTAAAACAGTGATTAAAGCCTGAGCCAGACTCCATTCCTGGACAGAAGTGTTAAGTGGACAATTCTCACATTCACCCCTTCCCAGCCTCATCTCACCATACGTATCTCTCAAATGGTCCACTTCACTCCCACCCCCATCCCAAGCACTGCTATAGTCTAGGGAGTCAGTCCTGGCCCATGGCATACACCTGTTGTGGTATTTTGGTACCAACATAGCATCATTTGGGACTCTCTAAACCTCTACCTTCTCCCCTAAAACTTCCTATAATCCAAAATATGACATCTGTAGAATTTCCTCAGAATACTCAGAATACACATGGGCACAAGTAATTTGTCTATACAAATACACAAAGTCAAAATTCTTAAGTTACAATGGTAAAATCCTATGGACATAACATGACTCAGGGTCTGTCATATGATGCTTTTTGTTCAGTTTTGGTTCTATCTAATCACTAAACAATTCATCTTCAATAGAACTAGGGGGTGTAGAGGGGATTGGAAGCAGGTTAGAAGGGAAAGTCAAGTCAGAAATGGAAAAGGGAAGAGGAGAGCATATTTACTTTGAAAAAAAGAGGATGGTTTTTGTTTTGTTTTATTCATTTGCATTTAGCCAAAATATTTATTGTCAAATAACATTAAAGAAAATAATTAAACTTCTATATTTCATAAAAGGAAACCTGAGAAATATTACATTGTCCCTGATCAAAAGTAATGTTAACGGACTATTTGCATGTGTTTTTTTCTATTTTAAATGATAAATTTACTCACTTGCAATCATTCTTACTGTCTGATGCCCATTTTATAATAATTAACAACTAAATAAATAATTATTTCATTTTTACTTAGCTGTCTTTGGTTCTTTCAAAAGTGAATATCAAATTTATAGACCAAAAAAAACCAGGAACTGAGCTGACGTAATAGTACAGATAATACTGCTAGCTGTCCCAAGATTTTTCTTGATTCCTTCTTTTGTGGTGAGATTTCAGGCAAGGAATTGGTCTTGGCTAATACAGATTTTGTAAATATAGTCTTGTAGCTCTCCTAATAAATCAAAGTATCTCACATTCATCATGCCAAATATTTTCTTAACTCATATCTGTAGTTAACTCATATCATGTAGCTAAAAATTTAGCTCCATGCCTTGGGATGATGTTAGCAGAGCCATGGTAAGAAAAATAAGTAAAACACAATGAATTTTCCACGAAGTTAATTTTGTTTTAAAAGACTGTTTTATTATGATAGTATTCCTTTCCTTGTTTTTAATGTTGAAATAAATACTTCCCTTTATAAAACAATGGTGACAGTTGATGGTAATTGTTTTAATGTGTTACTGTTTTTAATTAAACAAAGTAAAAGATGGCAACCTGTGTTTCTTTAGTCATGTTTTTCCACTGGAGGAGGACAGAGTTTACTTGTGCTGGAAATCCACAAGCCTAAGACCCACTGTTCCATAATCTATTATCTGCTAAAAATGCTATTTTCCAGGAGGTAACTGAAGCAGACTACTACTAGGAGAGAAAAGGATCGAATTTCAAAGATGCTTTTCAAGTTGAAAACTTCTTGATGCTAACATTTTTTTTTTTTAACTGAGATGTTTTTGGATTGAAAAAAACAGAGCTGAGTAAACTTAGAAAACGTTTTCTTCATCTGCACAAATAGGATTAAAGAGCCTGTCTTTCTTCTGGGCTCTTCACTGTAATTTCAAAATACTCATTTTCAGATTAATAAACCAGAGTCTGCCTTGGAGTTACCAGGTTTTTCTTTATTAGGAAATCTGAAGTTAGCTAGAACCCAGCTGTAGAACATAAGATAGAGGGAGGGAAATGTGAGGCAATGCTAATCATTTCATTATGTGCAATTAACCATGTACTCAAACTTCTTAAAAGCAGAGGCCTGCGGTGATGATGTCTGCAAGAAAAAAAAATGTGTAATTAAATGCTCCTCAGGTTCTTACCTTCAGTAAAATTTCATCATTGCATAAAATTTTATGGTTATTCTTTACGATTATTTGTTTCCACTCCATTTCCCCTCCCACCTTGGGAATCATTAGTTTGAAGTGTTGGTAATGGTTTAAACTATCAAATGAAAAAAAAAAAAGTTATTTTTAAGGACAGAAAATAGTATCCCCACCCCTTTTTTTGAAAGTTTGAGAGAAAGGAACGGGGTGGGCTGAAAGAGGGCTAGAGAGAATACCAAGCCGACTCCATGCCCAGCACCAGCCCCACACTGGGCTTATCCCAAGAACCTGAGATCCTGACCTGAGCCAAAATCAAGAGTAGGATCCTTAACTGACTGAGTCACCCAGGCACCCAATAGTATCTTACATTTAAAAAAAAAAAAAAAAAAGGGTGTGTGTGTGTGTGTATGGACTTAAGCTTCTACATCAATCAATATTTCTGTAAGATTTTGTAAAAAGTGCTTCTAGGCATTTTAAGGATAAAATTTCAATATAAATGTCAATTCCAACCTGTAAGTTTTTTAAAAGTACTTTTTGTAGAACAACAACACAGTTTTGTGTTTTATAATCAAGGAGTTCAGGGGTGCCTGGGTGGCTCAGTGGGTTAAGCTGCAGCCTTTGGCTCAGGTCATGATCTCAGGGTCCTGGGATCAAGTCCTGCATGGGGCTGTCTGCTCAGCAGGGAGCCTGCTTCCCTTCCTCTCTCTCTGCCTGCCTCTCTGCCTACTTGTGATCTCTCTCTGTCAAATGAATAAATAAAAATCTTAAAAAAAAAAAAGAAATGTATATAATCAAAGAGTTCAAATATCCCTTGACCTGACCAATTCATAGACAGCTTTTCTGTTGTTTTCTCTTTCTCTTTCCGTCGGGATATATATATATTTAATTCTTCCAATTTCCTCTCCAACCTCTAGTTAAGTTTAGTTCTCTTTATTGCTTAGTGAATGAACTCCCTCGCCCTAATTCCAGCAGCCTGGTTGTCCTCCACTCTTGCCACGACTTCTGGGCTGCCGACTTTCCCTCCAGGGACGGTCCTTTCTCCCGCAGAGGCCCCAGTCACTGCACACTTGACGGGGTGAAGGAGGCGGCGAAGGGGCCCGAGCCGTTCCAGCCGCGGCGCTCGGAGCAGGGCTTGGCTGGAAGCCTGGAGGTGGGCGGTAAGCGGACACCTCCGCGGTGACCGGGGAGAGAGATACACTAGCCGAAGAACTGTCGGAGGGGATCTGCGACCGGGGCAGAAGGCAACCACTCCCTGCCCGCGCCGCGATCGCCGGGAGGCAGCTCGCCCGGGACCCGTGCGTCAGCCGGGAGTCCCTGGGAGTCCGGCCGTGGAGCGCGGGGCGGAGCGGGGGCGGGGCTCGGACCCGGATCTCTCTAGACCTGGGGCATCCCAGACCCGGGCGTGGCCCAGACTCCTCCTCGCGGTGTCTGACGCGTTACGAGGGGAAGCCGCTGCCTTTCTCAGCCGTCGCCACCCCGCCTTCTCCAGGCTCGAGTTCAGCCTTTAAGTTGCAGCCGCCGGAAAGTCTACCCTCAGAAGAAGAGCAACTGCCCTCTGGACATAGTTCCTGTGGGTGGTGGGACTTGTTGAGGGCCACAGAGGCTCCAGGGACTGACCCAGCCTGCGGGGAGAGGGCTGGAGAGGGCCAGAGGACCTCGCAGGGCGCGGGCCACCGTCGGGGCTTTTGCCAGGCAGGGGCGCTGATCTGGGCTCCTAGATTCCGTGGACCCTGCGAGTGCCCGCGTTGATTTCGCTCGCTGTCCCCTCATCCGCCAGGTGACCCAAGCCTTATCCCCGGCATCTGTTGGGGTGACCTCGACTGTGCACACTTCTGATTCTGTTTCTCAAGATTACCCTCTCCGTCCCTGAAAGTCTGGCGCGAACTGCAGGTACCAGGCTGTAGCCCCGACGACCTGTGGTCTCTGCAGAGAGCGGCTTTTGGAGAGAAGGGCTGGTATCCGAGCTGCCTTCTATCCCGGTGGCCTCCATGCTCCTGTCATGTTTAACAGGACTAGCGGCTGGAATAGTCTTCCTGCATTTCTTGCAGAAACTCCTGTTCCCTTACTTCTGGGACGATTTCTGGTTCCTGCTGAAGGTGGTACGCTATGGAATTCGGATGGAGAAGTACGTCCTGAAAGGGGAGCTGTTCACAGTCCTGGATAAATTCCTGAGTCTTGCCAAGAAGCAGCCCCAGAAACCTTTCATCATCTATGAGGGGGACATCCACACCTATCAGGATGTAGACAAAAGGAGTAGCAGAGTGGCTCACGTCTTTCTGAACCATTCCACGCTGAAAAGGGGGGACACCGTGGCTCTTCTGATGAGCAATGAGCCTGACTTCGTCCACGTGTGGTTCGGCTTGGCCAAACTGGGCTGCGTGGTGGCCTTCCTCAATTCCAACATTCGCTCCAACTGCCTGCTGCACTGTATCCGCAGCTGTGAGCCCCGGGCTCTCGTTGTAGGCGCAGGTAAAATAAGGGGTGAGGGCTCCCCCCTCCCCGCCCTTCTTTGATAGAACAGTTCACAGATAATGCTTTGCGTGTGTGATGAAGTGTGGTAGTAAGGATACAAAAGCTTTTTACAGTTTTTACAGTTCTGTGACTGGCGGTTTAATTTCCCCTCTTCAGTTTCCATCACTCACTCTCTTGTAGATAATACCAAGACAAGTTCAAAAACTTTTCTGAATTCTCTGCTTCTTACTGCTTTGGGAGAGGGAGGCGGTGTTACTGTTATTGATGCCTTCAGTTGAATACAAGAACTTAATAAGTTTTTAATTTTGTCCTATCTGACCAAATTATGTGACAAGTAGAATATATATCTTGATTTTATGGTGGAATACCTGCCTGCCTCTAGGAGTAACACTCTCAAGATTGACTACAGTTGAAGAACAAATATGTTTAATCTGAATTGCGTGAATTCTTATCTTCATGTCTGCTCTTACTTTGCACAGCTTGCAAGCTAGGATTTGCCTAGCAAGGTTAGGTTTTCATCTCCCAGCCAGTGGGCGGGCTCTTGGCTGACTCTCTCACCCTAGACGCGCCTTCTTTTTTTTTTTTTTTTTTTTTTTTTTAACCTTGAGTAGGTTCTAGTCTTCTCCCTCCTATCTTGGAGTTAGGCTTTGGATATGCATATTGACACAAAACTACAAAGAGAAAGTTTTGTTTGAATATCAAATTAGGAAAGAACCTAGGAAGATGGGTCCCACAACCAAGTGGACTTGAATTATGACCTGCGATACTTATTTGGTATAATCTGTTGGATTTGTGCATATTTTTCTTGCATGAGAATAGGCAGGTGGATAGGAGGATAAGGAGGCTCAACAGCAAGGGCCTTAGTGAAAGTTCTTAAGTATTTTATACTCATAGGTACACACTAACACCTGAGAATGAGTTTTTAGATTTATAGAGCATTGAGGAAAAATTATCTACATTTATACATTAGCAGTCTCTAAAGTGTAGAACTTTATGGGTAACCTTTATTATATAACTCTTGCATATCACACAATATTGGGTTAGGTGATATATAGTACAAAGGTTAGATTTTCAAGATTTTTCATTTCTGCTCGTTCCCCTTGTCCTTCCAGCTCAACTTGTGACCTGAGAATGCAGCAAAATGTTTGCTCTCAAGCACTGATTTTATCTGGTTTAATCTAAAGGAGTGGAGAAGCTGACTAGTCTCTCTTGCCTATTTTTTGTTCCTTTCCCCCCACCCCCCATTTAATAGTCATATCCTCCAAGACTGAAATCCAATCCCTCATCTTGGAAAGAGGTTAACTAGTGGGATGAACTTCCTCTGAACTGTAACAGTAAGTAGGATAAACGAATCAAATAGGATTTTGACATCATGGGGAACAGGAGCAAGTGATAAATGTGAGTGCAGCAGGAAAAAATATTGTTCATTTCTGGATATAATCTAACATTTTATTGCTCAATCTAATTTAGATAGCAATTTCTAGAGCAAATTCAAATCAGGTTGTGCTAAAAATTGATGAAGCCACAAATTCCTTTTACAAGAGCAAACTAAGAGGGCCAGGTTATCCCTAAAAAGATTTTGGTGGCCATGTTATTGAAGCCAACCTGAAAAACATCCTATAGCCAGCCTCCTGAGGGATTCCTCTCAGAGTAAATAGGGCTGGTTACCTCTCAGCAAAGAACAAACTTTGCTCTTGACTGAGTGGTTGCCTAATTAGGACCAATTAATTTTGCAGTTCTACTTGTGTGAAAGTTTTGCTTGCTAATAGCTAAATTGTGTTGTCTCTTTGTTTTTAACTTTCATACCAACGGTGAGTTTATTTGAGATGCTGGAGTTTGAAGCCAAAACCATTTAGTCAACCTGCTTAGTAATAGATAGGTAGAGAAATCAACCTTCAATCTTATTAATAGATTTTTAGCATACTTTAGGATACTTTAGAATATATAAATTATGTATGTTTTTCGAAGATGAGACAATTGTGTGTTATGTACTTCCTAGGTTGTTGTGTGTTTTGGCTTTGTGGGTTTTTTTTTGTTGTTGTTGTTGTTGTTGTTTTCTTTTTTTGGTAAGATGTGGCTTATCAAGGGAACTTTTCTGTATTTGAAGCTCTTAGCCCAATATAGTGTATTCTTGGCATCTTGAGTCAAATTATTGAAAAACATATACATACAGTTTTTAGAGCTTTAAATTTTAGAGGTCTTAGCTTCTCGTGGAATGTTTCTAAAGGAAATGTGTCATTAAACCATTATATCCCCAGGGAAAATGCATTAAGAAAGAAATGAGTCAGAGGGTTTAGATGGAGATAAACCAGACAGATTTGTATTTCATATATGGTCTACCATTTCTTAACTGTGTCATTGAGGAAAAGGTCATCAGGTGCCCTGGGTCTCATTTTACTTTGTTGTAAAATGGTGACAATACCAATCTACTTCACAATGTAATTTTGAGATTAAATGATGTAGCTTTTGTAAAATGACTGGCTGAGTGGCTTGTATGTACTAACTGGGGCTGCAGTGAATTGAAATAATTGCTGTTATTATTATTATAAAGTCATCTTAGGCTTTTAATAAGGAAGCTTACTTGAATTTTGCTGATACAATCTAATTAGATAGCTATAAGTTAGTTAGCTATAAAAAATGCTAGTAAATAGTTTGGCATAGGACCTCGAACACCTTACTTTGGTATATTTTAACAACATTTTACTTTCCAGAAGTTGTATAGAACTGGCTTCAAACAGGTTTTGTAGGCAGGCCAGATAATGTCTTTTTTTTTTAATTGTATTTACTTATTTATTTACTTAGAGTGAGGGACAGAGTGAGCAGAGGGGAGGGGTAGAGGGAGAGAATCTCAAGCAGACTCCCTGCTGAGTGTGGAGCCCAAAACCAGGCTCCATCTCAGGACCCTGAGATCATGAACTGAACTGAAATCAAGGGGATTTCAAGCTGAGCCAAATAATGTTTTATAATTCTGTCTTCAGGAATAAGTCAAAGCAGAGGCACCTGGGTGGCTCAGTCGGTTAAGTGGCTGTTTTCAGCTCAGGTCATGATCCTGGGGTCCTGGGATCGAGCCCCATTGGGCTCCCTGCTCAGTGGGGAGCCTACTTCTCCCTCTTTCTCTGCCTGCCACTCTGCCTACTTGTGTTCTTTCTCTCTGTCAAATAAATAAATAAAATCTTTAAAAAAAAGGAATAAGTCAAAGCAAAATATATCAGTTCATCTACCAAATTGTTACTGTCATTAACAAAAATATTAACAGTTGCCCTTTACTCAAGGCTGATTATGTAAAGATACTCTCATTGCTTCTGAGAGGCAGGTACAGAGCTATTGGCAGCAGAGGGAAAGAAGTTCACTGAGGATGTCTAGTTTAACACAACTTAGTTTGCAGAGCAAAGATTCAAAAACTGATCTCTGATACAAGACTGTGCTATACTATATAATATAGCCTAATTGTTTCTGAGGCTGTCAGCCCCCTTTTCATATAACTATGAAAAAATATACATTCCAGTTATATAGAAATAGTAAAATAAAAGTTGGCAATATACAGACACCAGATTTTTCACATACAGATAACTAGAAAAAATTAAATGTTTTTACAGCTCTTATTCCTTTCTGTCATAGTCTGAAGGTTCAAAAGTACTTGCCAGAAGGTTTCTTATCTGTATAACATGGTTTTGAAGATGTATCAAATGGCATTTCAGATTTCCCTGGAAAATTTCAGTGCTTACTCAAAATTAAATAGTGTTAGTTAAACCTAATCCTTTCCTCCCAGTATTTCAACTGTTATTGTTACTGTTAGTGGCTGTGGCCAAGATCATCATCTACCTCTATATGCTTTTCTCTTTACTTAGAATAAACAGGAAAATGTTTATCATGCTTGTATATCACTTTAAAAAGTCTATGCAATTATAATCTTTGATCTATCTAGCAATAATAATGTTAACAATAATAATAATATCTTCTATTTCTAAAGTACTTTATGAGTTACAGATTGTTTATATATATATATTGTCCTATGTGAGCCACATCACAGCCATAGCCTCATTTTAAAGGGAGCGGAAGCATGGCTTAAAGCAGGCAAGCCATCTCCTAGAGCTCACACATGTAGAAGAAGCAATGTACAGATTGGAACTAGCATTTCTGATGTGAAAGCCTGCTGGGTACGCCTTTGTTTTTGTCCTCCTGCTTGTGCTCTTTCCCCCATCGCCATTGTTTCCTCTCCTTTCCTCATCCTTTCCTTCCCCACCGCCTTTCCTACCCTGTCTCTAGCGTTCCGTCTATCCACCTACTTGCTTTCAGTATCTTCTCCACTAACTCTCACCTCAGGTGTAGTATGGTTCTTCACGGTGACCCACTGATATGGTAAAGTTCTAGTGTGGACTCTGAGGAGGAGGCCTGGAACCGGGATGTAAGTAAGCTCTTTGAGTAGAAAGAAGTTTGTCTTGTTCACTGATAAATTCTCAAAGCTTAGCACAAAGGAGATGCTCAACAAATACATATTGCCAGGATGAATGAATGACCTCATGAAAAATACATATGGACATTCAGTAACTTATTTACTTTTGCTGTTATGTTTGCTAATACATTGTCCCACCACTGTCCACTTGGTAATTGATTTTGATAGTAGATGTGTCAGTGGAATTTCTTTGTTGTGTTATTTTATATAAATGTTGCTAATTGTTAGAATCATGACTCCCCAAAAGTAAGAAGTTCCTTAGATACACTAAGCATCCCCAAAGTTTCAGATTTAGTTGCATGTATGTATTTTGTACTCTCTGCTATCTTAATATACACAAATTATTCTAAGTGGGTAACTAAAAAATATATATTAATATTGCCCTGAAATCTTTTACTTTGGATTCAGTAGTATCAACATGTTTGCAAAGGTTTTGTGTTCCTGCTCACAAAAAAAGGCTCTAATAACTTACAGTAATGCAGGTAGATTTACCCTGTTAGTTTTCCTGAAACGTTGTGTTCAGACTGTGCAGGGCAGATGTTCCAGTTAAGGATCAAGGCACTGTAATTCTTCAAATAACTTTCAGCCATAAAGGCATCTGCTTTTTAAAAACCAAGAGGAAGGGTTAGAGGAAAAATAAAGACTCTTTAAGTTTTATAGAAAAAGTGTATGTATTCAGATAGATAAGAAGCATGGCTCCTGTAAACTTTTATTATTTAATCTAGGTGTTGTGATAACTGCACATCTATCTATATTCATTTTTAGGACATTTTTATATTTTTACTTACATTTAGTAGAATGAATGGCTGTTTTGCATTTTTATTTTCCATTTTAGACTCAGATCAGTCAAAGATGACCTCCATTCCAAAAGAAAAGGCTCATTTCAATAGGAAGGTTCCCTCGCTAGAAAAGACAGTGTTCTAAGCACTGATACACTTAGGGTTTTTTTCTTGTCTGATCATGGGTTCACTGGGGTTCTTATTTACAGTATCTGCTGAATATGTGTTCACTGTAAGGGAAAGATGTTTGAATGCTGGCAGGAGCAAAAACTATTTAAAAGGAGATTGTACCTGCTCAGAGAAGTGGCAGTGTTAAGTGGGAGAAATATACATCTTGGAGTCAGACAAACATAGGCTTGAACCCTAACTCTGCCATTAACTGGCTGGTAACACATAGCAGATAATCAATGGGTATCAGTGGGTCTTGTGTGAATTAAACATAAAGAACAGAACAAAGTGCCTGGACCATAGTATATATTTAATACTTGGTTGCCATAATTATTTTAATTACATGGAAGCAGAGACGTATATGCAGAGTAAGAGTGTCTGCCTTTGCTGTCTGCAGAAGGCCTTTGGGAGGCAGATCCAGGCACATGACATGTGACTTAGGCAGACTCGTTTTAAGCAGCTGTTCTGTCCTGCCCCGTAGCATTGAGGCCATATCTGCTTCCCAACCTTCAGCAGCTAGGGCTGGAATGGTGTCAGACAAGTTAGGAGCCAGATGGTTAGCTCTTCTCTGGCCAAGAAAAGGAGGATTCTTCCATTTATAACCAAAAAGGAATGTGGAAAATAACTCTGATGGTGTATGAATCTTGTAGACATACTACCTTGGAATTGCCTTTTCCCAATTTATAGTTTACTTGCTGATTAGTCTGTGTCTGGAAAGCCTTTCTGTGCATTTACTGGTTTTTACTACTTTGCCATTGAAAAATAACAAGCCAAATACATCATTGTGGTGTGGTCCCATTTGGATAATAATTATTCACTGGCAGTGGGAGATGAGCTAGAAATAAAATCAAATGAAGTGTTCTGCCTTTTACTTTCTTACACAATTTTACCCATAATATATATGCTCTCTGTCTCTCAAAACAGCTGAGAGTGAAAACACATAAGCCCACTTACAAACGTATGTACATATATTCAGGGCAGCTAATAAAATCATTTCAGGGAAGAATATGTTATCACAATTACAAGACTTGTGCTTCTGTGGACTTCCTAGGGTTATAATGATTATTAATAAACTAATATTTGTCAGAATAGCTGGCACATTTTTCATGGTGAGGTGTGTTTCTAACCTGTTATGAATTGCCTTAGGACGTTGCTTACTTAAGCATCAGTTTTGTTAGAAACCAGAGCTTGCCCATGCTTTCTATGTCAAACTTGCTGAGCTTCTCTAAGTAGTAGGATGATATTTATAAGCATGAAATGAGATCTACAGTTTCATTTTGGATTCTGTGTGATTATTGCTTTGGAATGTGGAAAGTTCAAGGTAACCGTTTGTCCCTGAATTCCATGTAAGTTGTCTTCACGCCTAAAAGTTTCAGTGTTTGCCAATGTATTAAGAGCTACAAGCAATTCCTTTGAAAGCATTGTAAAATAAGATAACTTTAAAAGTTTTTAATGTAGGCTGAATAACATGATTCATACTAAATGGCATAGTAGAGAGATATGTTAGATTTTACTCATTGTGTTTTCAGTAATGTGAATAAGAGATAAGATGATGTAGAAACAAATTAATTGGTACAAAAAGTGCTGGAGGATCATAAGTGGAGATCATAATTTACCTTTTTTTTTTTTAAAGAATTTATTTATTTATTTGAGAAAGAGAGAGTGGGGTATGGGCAGAGGGAGTGGAAGAGGGAGAAGCAGACACCCAGCATGGTGGGGAGCCAATCTGGGACTCCATCCCAGGCCCCCGAGATGATGACCTGAGCTGAAATCAGATGCTTACCTGATTGAGCCACTTGGGCAGCCCTCTAATTTACCTGTTTTGATGCTGATGCTTGCAGTGCTACCTAATGAAGTGCCTTGTGTATATGAGAAATAAAAAGGTGTTTCTTAAAAGGACCCTATTGTGGTTAAAGCCTTCTACATTACAACCTTGTCCTTTGAGGTAGACTTTGTTCAGGATCATAGAATATTCAGGTGTCTTATTTTCTTACAACAGTTTTCTGTCATGACCTGCCTTTTCAGGAGATCTCATGGGCAGGGCTCAATTCCATAACCAGATCTCTATCCCTCACCCACTGCCTGTGGGCGCCAGGTGCCCTGAGCAGAGGTGTGGAATAGAACACACAACATTTATTTGAGGTGCTCACAGTTTGACAAGTTTTGATGGTAGTACCCTTCACTGAAGATTAAATCTTCCTGAAACCACAGCCAAGTGTCCTCTAGGTATTGAAAGTGTGCTATTTTGTGTCAGGACTTACTATTCAGAATTTACTTTCAAAATGATACTGAACTTTTTCGTTTTGTTAAGGAAGATTGACAGTGATAAATAAATCTTCATTTTTTTAATCCTCTACAAGACTTTCCAAGTTTTTATTTCAGTTTTCATTATCCTCAACCACATTACCTATGACTACTGAAGAAATAATTTAATGAAATTCTGCAGAATTCTGAATGTGTCAGCTGAGTCAAGTCAATTAAATTTTAACCTATGAAGGGAACTAAATTGTATTTCCTCTAATTCTTAGGAATCTGCTCACTTCCTTTTTCTTCTAAAACTCATCACTCATTGTAAAAATTGAGTGTTTCCTTATAGACTCTACAATTCCAAAAAAAGATTTGGAGCCACAATTAATTACATTATAACTTTCTCTGCACTTTTTTTTTTTGACTACTTAGACATACATATCATTATGAACATTTTAAGTTTTTGTTGTAAATTTTCAATTCCAGACAAGAAACTTGAAAGGAAGATAATGAAATGAGTCAGTTCAGAGACTTGTACTTATACATTCAAATTGCCAGAAAGAGACATTAAAACAAGATTAGGGGTGCCTGGTTGGCTCAGTGGGTTAAGCATCTGACTCTTGATTTAGGCTCATGTCCTTGATCTCAGAGTTGTGAGGTTGGGCCCTGGTTTGGGCTCTGAGCTGGGTGAGGAGCCTGCTTAAGATTCTCTCTCTCATTCTGCCTCTGCCCCTCCCCCACCCCGCCAACCTGTCAAAAACAATGACAACACAAAAGAAAACAGAAAGTCTTGATCATTTGTTTGTCCTGTTTTTTCATTTGTGGCTTGTTCTTCCCCCATCATTTCCTGTGATTTTTCACTTCTTACTGAAGCAATCTATAGCTAGCAGCATGCTGTACAAACCCAGTGGAACTCTGGACTCTTATAGTTTATTTTATGTGGATTTGTGACAGAAATAAAAATTCAAAGAAGTTCAAGTCCCAGTCTGCCTCCCTACCCCCTGCATATGAACTCCTTATCATTTTCTGTGTTTCCTTAGTTGTTTTATTTGGGAACTACTTGGTCTAATTTGACGTGTTTCTCTTGTTGTTTCTTCATGATCAGTCTGGATTATAGATTTTGAGGAACTAAGTCATGAGTCCTTCTCAAATGTGTTAAATTATAGTAGAACTAAATAATGGCTGACAGATGGCCTTTTGAGCTTGCCAGATACTGATTTCCATTTCCAGAAAAAATGTTTAATGCAGGACATTGAGTTCAGCTTCAAAGCAGAATATATCTTGTAAGTATTCTTGAAGTTTGGATAAAAATTTAGAAAAAAAAAAGTATGGAGGACATGGGGAGTTAGAGAGAAGGGGGTTGGGTAAATTGGAAGGGGAGGTGAATCATGAGAGACTATGGACTCTGAAAAAAAATCTGAGGGGTTTGAAGTGGCGGGGGGTAGGAGGTCGGGTACCAGGTGGTGGGTATTATAGAGGGCACGGATTGCATGGAGCACTGGGTGTGGTGAAAAAAATGATGATACTATTATGCTAAAAATAAATAAATGAAAAAAAATTTAGAAAAAAATATAATTGCTTGGATGGAAAAGTTCATATTTATATGTACTTGAGCTTTTAACCAGGGTATATTTTAAATTTAATAACATTTTTCATAATTTATTTCTTTTATTAGGTAATATATAGATTTTAGGGATAATTAGCCACAGGTTATAATAACAGTTCTGTCCACCAACTTATGACTTGGTGTATTAATTTTCCAGGGATGCTATAATAAACTCCTGTAAACTGGGTTGTGTAAAACAAAAGAAATTTATACCCTCACCATTCTGGGGGCTAGAAGTCCAAAATAAAAGTGTCTTTTGGGCCACACTCCTCTAAAGGATTTAGGAAAAAGTTTTCCTTTGCCTCTTCTTAACTTTTGGCAGTGGCTGGTAATCTCTGGCATTCCTTGCATTAATTCCAAAATCCAGTGGGGTATTACCGCTTAGTATTTCTAAGGATGTTAAGCTGGATTTTAAGATAAGTAAGGTAATGCTCAGAAATCCCTTATAACTTAGACAAATACGACATTTTATAGGAATACCACACTGAAACTGGAGCACCTTTGTGGAATATAAAGTCAAACTTCTGTGATAGAGATCCATATTAAAATAGGGGAGTGTTAAATTTTAAAGGTATTTTGAGACTGTGAATAACTGTGTCTCTACTCTAGCAAAAACTATGAGGCCTCATTGGCTTACACAAAAGACTCTGGGAATGATGAGGCTCTGCTTTTTTTATATCCTACAGAGTGCTGGATACCTTAATAAATATTTCCTCCTCAGGGACTCATGCCCATCTTCTGCCTCTCTTCTTCTCTACCAGCTCCTCCTGAGTAAATAAGGTTTTCTTCTACATTAATGGCCAAATGAAAAAGTTTGGGTTCAGTCTCCCAAATCAATGCAACATAGCCTCTCCTCTCCAGGTACTCTTTTGTTTTCTGTACAGTAGAGACTTTCTGGGAGAGGTATCCTTTTTTTCCTTTCTGAAATCTGAATTGCAGCCCAGACCTTTGGTCTTGTGAGGTGAGATTCTCAAGTTCTTCAGGCCTGAAGACACCCGCATTTCAGGCTTTTCTACTTCTTGCTTTCCTTTTTGCTTGCTGTTGTCTCTAGGGGGCTCTTGGATCTCACACTGCTGCGGATGGTGGTTGTGCTCTCTTCAATCTGCTCCCACCTTGCCAGGCCCTGCGGACCTTGTTGCCTGTTATAGAAGGCATTCATTTCATCCTTTTGCTTTCAAAGACTTTCACCTTTGGATAACCTGATCTAGAGAAAAGGGTATCTTTAAATTTCCTCACTTAACTTTTGACTCTGAAACAGTGTCTAAACCATGATATTAGGACTCCAGAGGGGTCAGCAGAGTTTCCTGAATGTATTGCGTTATAGTAGAATTAATCAGTGATACAGTGATAGATGGCTTTGGAGAATAATGAGCTACCGAGATCTATTTCAATGAAAATGTTTATTGTGGTATCCTGAGTGTAGATTTAAAGCAAAATATAAAAATAGAGTTTCATTTAAAAATTAGAAAAAAAATCATAATCTGAACAATGGTGTCTCCAGAATTTTATTTGAATCAGCCTCTTTGCATTTATTACATCAGGTGGTAACCAGATTTCCCTTTTAGTTGGTCCTGTTGAATCAGAATCATAAAATGGCTATGATATTAATTATCCCAATGAAGATAAAGTCAGCATGATAGTGACATTTATCCATGTTCCAGCAAAGAAAACACAAGTTAATGATTTGAGATTTATGTTTTATTTCTCTCTTCCTTAACCTCTGTTTTTAGATCTGCTTGAAACTGTAGAAGAAATCCTTCCAAGCCTCCCAGAAGGTATCACCATTTGGGGGATGAGCGATTCTGTTCCACAGGGCATAACTTCACTCAAAGAAAAACTAAGCACGGCATCTGACAGGCCCGTGCCCCGCAGCTACCATGTGGCTTCAAGTCTCAAGTCTCCTCATCTTTATATTTTTACATCCGGAACTACAGGTAGGATCCATTTCTTCTCGAGAATTAAAAAGAGTGCATCATATTTGCAAAGCAACAGGAATTGCCGTCATGGGTACTCACCAAAACTCTGAGAAAGCATGCATTCAAGAGGTCCCAAGGTTCTTAGATCTTAGAACTCTCAAACTTAGATGAATTTGCTCTCACTATGACTTGGCAAGTTACCATGTTCACTTGGCCATTGTCTCATTTAGAAAGATTTTCTTCAAGTGTCATCAAAGACCTTGAAATGAATGAAGACCTTGATCCAGCCCAGTTGCTCTGAGTGTGAAATTTGCCCAGCTTATTGGCAAGATACCTATTAGCTTCTTTATTCCTTAAGATTCCTGATACATAAAATGAGGAGATTCGTTTATGTAGTTTTGAATTATCTTCCTGGATCAAAAAATTTATCAGTCTACTTTAAAATAGCCTTATGGGGGCACCTGGGTGGCTCGTGGGTTCAAGCCTCTGCCTTCAGCTCAGGTCATGATCCCAGGGTCCTGGAATTGAGCCCGGCATCGGGCTTTCTGCTCAGCGGGGAGCTTGCCCCCACCACCCCACCTACCTCTTTGCTTACTTGTGATTTCTCTCTGTCAAAAAAAGAAAAAAAAGTTAAAATAGCCTTCTGTGTTCTTTTTTTAATTTTTTATAAACATATATTTTTATCCCCAGGGGTATAGGTCTGTGAATCGCCAGGTTTACACACTTCACAGCACTCACCAAAGCACATACCCTCCCCAATGTCCATAACCCCACCCCCTTCGGCAACCCCCCTCCCCCCAGCAACCCTCAGTTTGTTTTGTGAGATTAAGAGTCACTTATGGGGGGCGCCTGGGTGGCTCAGTGGGTTAAGCCGCTGCCTTCGGCTCAGGTCATGATCTCGGAGTCCTGGGATCGAGTCCCGCATCGGGCTCTCTGCTCAGCAGGGAGCCTGCTTCCCTCTCTCTCTCTCTGCCTGCCTCTCTGCCTACTTGTGATTTCTCTCTGTCAAATAAATAAATAAAATCTTTAAAAAAAAAAAAAAAAGAGTCACTTATGGTTTGTCTCCCTCCCAATCCCATCTTGTTTCACGGATTCTTCTCCTACCCACTTAAGCCCCCATGTTGCATCACCACTTCCTCATATCAGGGAGATCATATGATAGTTGTCTTTCTCCGCTTAACTTATTTCGCTGAGCATGATATGCTCTAGTTCCATCCATGTTGTCGCAAATGGCAAGATTTCATTTCTTTTGATGGCTGCATAGTATTCTATTGTGTATATATACCACATCTTCTTGATCCATTCATCTGTTGATGGACATCTAGGTTCTTTCCATAGTTTGGCTATTGTGGACATTGCTGCTATAAACATTCGGGTGCACGTGCCCCTTCAGATCACTACGTTTGTATCTTTAGGGTAAATACCCAGTAGTGCAATTGCTGGGTCATAGGGCAGTTCTATTTTCAACATTTTGAGGAACCTCCATGCTGTTTTCCGGAGTGGTTGCACCAGCTTGCATTCCCACCAACAGTGTAGGAGGGTTCCCCTTTCTCCGCATCCTCGCCAACATCTGTCATTTCCTGACTGGTTGATTTTAGCCATTCTGACTGGTGTGAGGTGATATCTCATTGTGGTTTTGATTTGTATTTCCCTGATGCTGAGTGATATGGAGCACTTTTTCATGTGTCTGTTGGCCATCTGGATCTCTTCTTTGCAGAAATGTCTGTTCATGTCCTCTGCCCATTTCTTGATTGGATTATTTGTTCTTTGGGTATTGAGTTTGCTAAGTTCTTTATAGATTTTGGACACTAGTCCTTTATCTGATATGTCGTTTGCAAATATCTTCTCCCATTCTGTCAGTTGTCTTTTGATTTTGTTAACTGTTTCCTCTGCTGTGCAAAAGCTTTTGATCTTGATGAAATCCCAATAGTTCATTTTTGCCCTGTTCCCTTGCCTTTGGCGATGTTCCTAGGAAGATGTTGCTGCGGCTGAGGTCGAAGAGGTTGCTGCCTGTGTTCTCCTCAAGGATTTTGATGGATTCCTTTCTCA
Organism: Neogale vison; assembly: GCF_020171115.1. Lineage (NCBI taxonomy): Eukaryota > Metazoa > Chordata > Mammalia > Carnivora > Mustelidae > Neogale > Neogale vison. Next base: position 249,157,207 of record NC_058091.1, on the reverse strand, counting down.
CATTGAGGTCCTTCATCCATTTTGAGTCTATTTTTGTGTGTGGTGTAAGGAAATGGTCCAATTTCATTTTTCTGCATGTGGCTGTCCAATTTTCCCAACACCATTTATTGAAGAGGCTGTCTTTTTTCCATTGGACATTCTTTCTTGCTTTGTCGAAGATTAGTTGACCATAGAGTTGAGGGTCTATTTCTGGGCTCTCTATTCTGTTCCATTGATCTATGTGTCTGTTTTTGTGCCAGTACCATGCTGTCTTGATGATGACAGCTTTGTAATAGAGCTTAGCCTTCTGTGTTCTTATGTGCCATCTTAAATCCTAAACACAATCCAGCTATAGCTGTAGCTTAAGCATGGGGAGCAGGCTCTCCTACTTTTCCTTAGGGAGATTAGAATGTGTGACAAACAGGAAGTCTTCAAAGCAGTGGGGAGTTAGGAGAAGATAGAAAATAGAATCAAGTAACTAAACATCTCCCCCTCCCTTTTTGTAGGTAAAAAAATCATAACACCCAAAAAATAAAAAGAATAATAAAACCGCCTTAGAATTCAAAAGAAATGTTAAACCTAATTGACTCTTAGGAAAAGGTGAATGGGGGGCACCTCAGTGGCTCAATGGGTTAAGCCTCTGCCTTTAGCTCAGATCATGATCTCGGAGTCCTGAGATCGAGTCCCAAGTCAGGCTCTCTGCTCTGCAGGGAGCCTGCTTTCTCCCCTCACTCTCTGCTTGCCTCTCTGCCCACTTGTGATCTCTCTCTGTCAAATAAATAAAATCTTAAAAAGAAAGAAAAAGAAAAGGTGAATGGCATTTATGATAGGCTAAATAAGCTTTTGTCATTAGTGTGAAGATGATCAGAGGTTTGAATTAGAGCAAGGAAAAATATTCTGTTAACTTGTTTCCTAAGCACTGGTGGTATTGTAAGCAAACTACTATTGCATAAGTAAAGTTTTCTTTTCTCTTTCTATGTGTCTGTGTCTGTCTCTCTTTTATTTACTCCTTAGATGCTAACAATGATCTCTTTTAGACTGGAGAGTAGACTATAGTTTTGATGTCTAGAACAGCTTTGATAAACGAACTGGAAAGTGCTCATGTGTCTCAGGTTGTCAGGATACATTCAGTCTGACTTTGGACTTTGAAAGAGACAGTGAAATTTCAGAAATGCTTTGAAAACTTTCAACTGAAGGTACTTAATCAATTTATCTGTATGGCTGTTTTCTTGTGAAAAATAGAAAGTGATTGGTCTTCCAAACATTCTATACCACTTCCCCCATCCCAAGGCCCAAAGAGAACAGGCTGGGGTGGAGGGTGGTGTTGCCTGGGGAATCAGTTAGTTGACATTGAACTCTTGATTCTGGCTCAGGCCATGATCACAAGGTCATGAGTTTGAGCCCCTCATCAGGCTCTGCACTGAGCATGGAGCCTGCTTAAGATTCTCTCTCCCTTTTCCCCCACCCCCCCAACCCCCGCTAGCTTGCAAATACTTGCTCTCTCTAGCAAAAAAAAAAAAAAAGGAGGGGGAGAGACAATAAGCCAGAGCCACTAGTAACAGCTTTCATTTTCCCAGATTGAAACCAGATTGTTCTATGCGTTTACATAACAGGTCAAAAGCAAAGGCACTACTGATTTTTATTTTATTTTATATTTATGTTAAAGTTATATAGCTCAGAGATAAATTCTAATACTTTTAGAAATTTTAGAGAGAAGTACACTTATAACTTCCTTCCCCATTTCTCCTTCTCCAAACCAACTACAGTCAATATTTTTAGCTCTTTATTTTTAGAATCACTTCCATTTCTTTGCATAAAAGAGGTATCTTACTGATACTTAGTAGATGCTTACTGAAGAGTATCTACTGATTTTCCATGCTGGAAATGAGGATTTGTCTTCTCTCACCAACCACTCTCTCTCTCCATTCATTTCTTTCTCTCTGGTGGAGACACATTCTTTCCCCAATGTCACACTAATATTGTGAATTTTGACTGGATTGGTATCACTTATCATAACTTAGTAAACACTGTTAGGCCTTCCATGTAAAAATCCCCCCCAACTTGGGATTGACCATTATTTTTATTTGTTTCCTTGCTTCCTTAATTTTCTATGCACTTCTTGCTTGTTCCTACTTTCCTCTTTTTCACCTTTGGTATTGATAAAGATCGTCTGTATGTTGTCATGCCTTTGTTCTTGGCCACCTTTTGCCTGGAGCTTCTCTGTGATTTCAGTCTCAAGCCCTCACACTCTGGCTGTACTTTTTTTTACCATTGTGTTGGGAATTTACTTCAGTTCTTTTCTTTTTCTTGATCCCCGAATTTCTAGATTCTAAATTAGTTTCCTCAGTTTACTTTTCATTTTCTTAAAAAAAGATTTTTATTGATTTATTTGACAGATATCACGAGTAGGCAGAGAGACAGGCAGAGAGAGGTTGAAGCAGGCTCCCTGCTGAGCAGAGAGGACGATGCACAGCTCAATCCCAGGACCCTGAGATGGTGACCTGAGCTGAAGGCAGAGGCTTAACCTACTGAGCCACCCAGGTGCCCCAGTTTACTTTTTATTTTATCACTGTACTGATTTCAGTAGCTGCCTCCTAAAGAATATTTAAGAGGGGAGCTCTTGGGTGGCTCAGTCGGTTGAGCATCGGACTGTTGGTTTTGGCTCAGGTCATGATCTCAGGGTCAGGAGATCAAACCCCATGGCAGGTTCCATGCTTAGCAGGGCTCTGCTGGAGATTCCCCCTCTCTCCTTCTGCCCCTCCCCATGCTTGCATCAGGCAGTCTCTCGTGCTTGCTCTTTCTCTCTCTGTTTCTTTAAAATAAATAAGTCTTTTAAAAAAAGAAGAGTATTAAGGAGGTAAAATCTCTAAGTCCTCACATCTGGAAATACCTTTATCCTTGTTTGTGTAGCATTCTAGGTTAAACACAATTTTTATCCCTGGCTGTAAGGACATCACACTGTTTTCTGATTTCCACACAGTGAGACATTGTTTTCTTTCTGATTTCTTACCCTTTACATGCTAGCTGGTGTTATTTTTCTCTTTCTTTGGGGGAAATTTTTTAACCTTCTGGGAGTTTTCAGTAGTCTCTAATCTGGTGATGACTTGTACTGGGACTAGTCTTATTTATCCATTTTATTGGGAAATTTGTAGGCCTTTTCAGTCTGGAAACTCATATCTTGCAATTCTAGATATTTGGAAATTGAAAAAAGTTCTACAACCCCTTCTTTTTCCTTTTTTATTGTTGTTCTTTCTATACAGCCCCTCCTATTGTATTTGTTTGTTGTTCATTCTTTTGTCTTTGAAACTCAAACTTTTTAAAGATTGGCCCTCCTGGACTGAGTTATTAATTTTCTAATCTTTTCTATCCCATTGTCCTTCCTTATTTTTCATCTACTTTCTTAGTGATTTATCTTTTAAACCTCTGTTCTCTGAAAATGCCTCTTTGTGTAGCAGGCTATTTTTGTATTACTGATTATTTGTTATGTTGTATCTCTCAGAATATTAGTGATAATTTTTTTGAAAATATTTCTTCACCTTGTCTCTTTTTTTGCCAACAACCTCTTATCTTTTGGTTTATTTTGGTCTCTATCCTTTATCCTAGAGGATTTCTTTAAATAACTCATGACCTTTGGCTGTCAGTTCATATTTAAAGTGCAGACACTGAAACACACACGAAACCCCCCAAAACAGATCCTGGCTAGAAGCTGTGTGTGCATGAGTAGGATTTGTGGACTGATTGATTTCATCATCCAAGACATTTTCTTGGGGGATTCATGACTGCCAGCATCTTTCGGTTTTGACTTGCAAATGGTTCAGATTCCTCAGACAAGAAGCTCAAAATGAGTCAAATGTAGGGGCTGGAGGAATAAGCAGACTTTCTCTCATTCCCTTTGTTTGCTCAATATTTCTTCTTCCTCATGTTTCCTGAGGCTCATCTTTTCCAGAGAATAAATCTCATAACTTCTACCAGTATGGCAGAAGTAATCTGGGCTATAATTTGTTCTGTTTTCTGAATTTTAGAATAAATACCAAAAGCATTTATTGACATTCTTCCAAAATTATTTTGTGAATGAGCTTACACAGGGAAAGTGAACATAATAATATAAAGAGGAAAAAAAGAAGTATAGGTCATCCAAAAAAAAAGGAGAGTGATACAAATGTCATCTTCTTATAGCTTAAAGTCCTAGGCAACCTGGGGTCCTCTTATGGAGAGCAAAACAAAGCCGTGTGCAGAATTGGTCATACAGTAGATGCCTTGATTTTTTAAAATAATGCTATTGAAGAGTGTAACAAAACCATGATGCAGCCTCATTAAAGATTTGATTGACTTTTTTTATGAAAAGAATCTCTAATACAGACTGGTGTTTTGCAACTTAAAACCTTAACCTGAATTGATTATAATAGTAATAAATATGATCATTTATATTAGTATGCCATTTAATGTCAGAAAAGTCATTTGATTCTCATACAGCAAAGTCTTCTGATGTTGATAATGAAGAGGGTATTGGTGTATGTTAGGAAGTGATGTAGAAAGTGAGGCTTTGAAAAAGTGAGCAATGGAGGGAGAGAGTTCTCTCGTGAGGCCTTTCAGCAGACTCTAAGAAAACCCTTGGGCTGATAGTGAACATTCCCTAGCCATTCTTACTGATGCTAAGCCCTGTTTACTCAGGATCACCAAAATATTATGTTCCTACATCTGAACAAACATAGAGTGTGTCTGAATAAGAAAAAGGCTGACATGAGTTTTGATGGCATTCCTGTCTCTTTGACCTAGAAGGTTTTCTTGATGAACAAGGGGTGAGCATTATATAGATACCCTTTTCTATAACCTTGACCTCATTGTTTCTTAAATAGAACTTCCTTAAAGCTCCTTGTTTGTAGTTCCATACTTATCATCCATTCTATAGGGTACCTGTTCATCAAATTTCTAAGCCTTTCTAGAGCTCTGCTGGCGGGGGTGGGGGGTAGGGTGGGGGGTGGGGATCAGCTTTCTTCACGGCTCCTCTCAGGTGTCAGCTTGTTGGGTCTGTGTCAGTCATCACGGCTGTCCATCTGCTCTTCTGAAATTTTATTGATTTAATCTATAAATCCATTCTTTTTGTATTGAGGGTCTAAGTATGTGTACTTTCTGCCAAATTCTAATTCTATTATTATTCACTGGTCTTAGTTAGGTACCCTTAAGAATATTTAGGAAAACTGTTTAAGCCTGGACAGAGCAGCCATGGGTTCAACTGTTCCTAGAAGGAGAGGGAGGAGGAAAACTAGCTCACTACCCACTAAGCTTTTCCTGGAAGCCAGGTGCTTTTACCATCTCAATCTTTCTTTCCTTCATCTCTCCTTTTCCTTAACCTTACAGAATTTTTCATTTTTCCAAAACTATCCCAGAATTCCCCAAATTATTTATTCCTTCCTCTGGATTAGATTTCTCTTGACATTATCTCTTCCTCCTTCACCCTCCTAATCCCCAACTCACGGGATATACCTCCCTCCTGCCTTTATGCCTGGACCTCCTCCTGGACCTCTGAGGACTTCCAATGCCAAGGATTTGTAGAAGATTAGAAGAGCAAAGGACTTCAGAGCATTTCTCAAAGTGTGTTCTATGTTAGGTCCCTTCACATGTTTAAAGAAGTGAAATAAACATTAAAAAGGGGTGGGATGCCTGGGTTGCTTAGTCGGTGGAGCATCTGACTTGATACCACATCTTGATCTCAGCGTTGTGAGTTAAAGCCCTCAATGGGTGTGGAGTATACCTAAAAAAAAAAAAAAAAAAGAAATAAGATAAAGTGTGTGTGTGTGTGTGTGTGTGTGTATAAAATAAAATTATGTATATATATACGGCTTTATGACCACGTAAGTTTGAGAGACACCATTAACAAAAATACCAAAGTTTTTGTATTGCTGGACTCTGCAAGGGCTTTAAAATGTTAATGTGCTTTCTGACTCTTCAAAGGGGGATGCTAAAATGCACTTTTAACAAACTTTATTCTCCTTTTTCTTCTTTCCAACTTTAATCTCCATCAACCTTTGATCACTTTAATTTCTTGGACAATCTCAAACCTGTTATCTCTTTTATCAAAAAAATCTAGGGGATGGGGTACCCGAGTGGTTCAGTCAGTTAAGCAACCGAGTCTTGATTTCAGCTCAGGCAGATCATGATCTCAGGGTCCTGAGCTTGAGCTCTGTGTCTGGCTTCATGCTGGTGTGAAGCTTATTTAAGATTCTCTCTCTCCTTGTCCCTCTGCACCCTGCCCCCAAATCTAACTGAGTACTTTGGATGGTTTATAATAAATTAATGAGTTCATTATCACTTAAAGCTAACCAAATTAGGAAAGGAAATATCATTAATTAGTTTACTAAAGTGCTTTGAAGGAGTGACATAAACATACAGATGGAAAACAACTAGATAAAGTATCATTTTTTTTTTTTTTGGTCATACCCTAATTGAAAAATTATTTTAAAGTTGGGTTTCCATGAGATCAGAAACAGCATGGGAAGTAGGGAATATAGTGACTGAAGAACCATGGGTGGGAACTTCTTAGAAGCAGAAAACTCATAAAAACTTGAACCTCTGGATAAAGAAGAGAAAGGCATTAAATTATCAAGACCAAGGATGGAGATAGGCTCACCCAAAATCTTTATACGTGGCTGTGATGAGAAAATGTGGACAGATTCCCTGTGCTTGCGGATGACTAGACACTTCCATGTTGTAAGATGCCAACCTGTCAGGAAGAGCCAGAGAGACTTCTTTTGAAAAAAAAAAATTAATAAATTTTAGCTAGGATAAAGGCAAGATAATGCCAGTCTTTGCATATGAGATCAGTTGTCTTCCAGTTTAGTAGAAATGCAACACAAAGCTGGTCAGTAAATGTCAGGGCAGGTACAACAACAAGGTGGATTTGAGGTTCACCTGGGTTAGTGTCTAGGAGACACTAAAACATGTGGTTCATAGTTCTAGGTGCCGCTGTGACCAAAAACCCTATAAGGGGCACCTGGGTGGCTCAGTGGGTTAAAGCCTCTGCCTTCGGCTCAGGTTGTGGTCCAGGGTCCTGGAATCGAATCCCGCATTGGGCTCTCTGCTCAGCAGGGAGCCTGCTTCCTCCTCTCTCTGCCTGCCTCTCTGCCTACTTGTGATCTCTGTCTGTCAAATGGATAAATAAAATCTTTAAAACAAAAAAAGAACTTCTTTAAAATAAAAACAAACCTATGAAAATTTTGGCTCTTATCACTGAATATGTTAAATCAGAGCTAATGATAACCTACTACTAGTAAGATGGTGCCCCCATTGACTGAGCCACGTGTAAGTAATTTTGATTACTACGAACTGCTGAATAGAGGATGAAACCGGAGAAGGCCTACCAGAGCAAAATTGGAATTTAGTATGGAACAGGTAGAGCTCGTTGTCTGAGTGAGATATATGTTGGGACATAGAAAGATCAGTGTGAGTCAAATCTCAGTTGGAAGATCAAGCATCACTTCAAGCATCGTTCACAGTTCATCCATGCTGTCACAAATGGGAATATATCTAAAAATGTAAAATAAAAACAAATGGGAGGGTATCTTCCTTTTGAATGGCTGGAAAATATTCCACTGTGTATATGTATACATCTTTTTTCTCCATTGATGGACTTGTTCCCATATCTTGCTATTGTGAATAATGCTATAATAAACATGGGGTGCAGACATCTTGTTGAAATCTCATTTTCATTTCCTTTGGATATATATACAGAAGTAGAATTGGATCATATGGTTAATTTATTTTTAATTTTTTGAAAACCTCCATTTTGTTTTCTATAGTGGTTAGATCAATTTATATTCCTACCAGCAATGTATAAATATTCTGTTTTTATTGCATCCTTGCCAGCATCGGTTGTCTCTTGTCTTCTTGATGGTAGCCATTTTAATAAGTGTGAGGTGTTATCTCACTGTGGTTTCAATTTGCATTTCCCTTGTGATTAGTGATATTGAACATCATTTCATGTGTCTGTTGGACATTTTGATGTGCAGTTCAGAGTAATGTCTATTTAATTCTCCTGCCCTGTTTTTAATTTTTAATTGGATCCAACTTTTAATTGGATTTTTTTCTGTTACTGTGTTGACTTACTTCTTTATAGATTTTGAATGCTAACCTCTTATCTAATATATAGTTTGAAGAAATTTTCTCCCATTCTATAGGTTGTCTTTTTATTTGGCTGTTTCTTTTGCTGTGCAGAAGCTTTTGAGTTTGATGTAATCCTATTTGTTAAATTTTCTTTTATCACTAATGATTTTTGTATTGTATTAAAAAATATTGCCAAGACCAGTATCAGTGACCTTCTTCCATATGTTTTCTTTTATGAGTTTAATTGTATTAGGTATTATGTCTAGGTCCTTGATCCATGTCAAGTTAAATTTTTTTGTGGTGTGAAATAGAGGTCCAATTTCATGATTCTATATATATTTCTTTAGCATTCCCAGCACCATTTGTTGAAGATATTTTCTGCAGTAGGTATTCTTGGCCCCTTTGTCAAATACTAATTGACCATATATGCCCGGGTTTAAGTATGGACTCTCCATTATGTTTTATTAGTAGACGTGTCTATTTTTTTGTGAGTATCATACTGTTTTTATCACTATGGCTTTGTAGTATAGTTTGAAATTCAGAAGCCTGATACCTCTGCCTTTGTTCTTTTTTTCTCAGGATTACTTTGGCTCTTTGGGGTGTTTTGTGGTTCCTCCAAATTTGGGGGATTGTTTCCTATATTTCTGTGAAGAATTCCTTTGGTATTTTAATGGTGATTGCTTTGAATCTGTAGATAGCTTTGGGAGGTATGGTCATTTTAATAATACTGATTCTTTCAGTACATGAACGTGGGATGTCTTTCTTTTTATGTTTTCTTCATTTCTTTTAGCAAAGTTTTATAGTTTTCATTCCATGTATGTTTCATTTTCTTGAGTAAATTTATTCCTAAGGATTTTATTATTTTTGATACTATTGTGAATGGGATGGTTTTCTTTCTTTTTTTTCCTAATTGATCCATCATTAGTATAAAGGAATACAATTGATTTCTCTATATTGATTTTATGTCTTAACACTTCACTGCAATTGTTAACTCCCATAGTCTTTTGACTAATTATTTGGGATTTTCTATTAAATCATATCACCAGCAAATGAAGACAATTTTACTTCTTTCTTTCCTATTTGAGATAAATTTTTTTTCTTTGTCTTGCCTAATTGCTCTAGCTAGGACTTCCAGTAATGTGTTGAATAGGAGTGATGAGAGTGGATGTCCTGGCCTTGTTCCTCATCTTAGAAGAAATGTTTCAGTTTCTCTCCATTGAATATAATGTCAACTGTGGGTCTGTCATACATGATCTTTATTTTGTTGAGGTATATTCCATCAATACACAGTTTGTTGAAGATTTTTATCATAAGACAATATTGTATAGTCAGATGCTTTTTTTCTATGTCTGTTGAAATGATCATCTGATTTATCTCTTTCCTTTATTGATGTGTGATGTATTACATTTATTGATTCACATATGTTGAACCATCCTTGCATCCCAGGGATAAATCCCCCTTGGTCATGGTGTATTATACTTTTAATATGTTCTAGAATTTGGTTTGCTAATATGTCATTGAGAATTTTTGCATCTGTTTTCATTAGGGATATTGGTTTATATATTTGGTCTTGTATTTTTATCTAGTTTTAGTATCAAAGTAATGCTGATTTTGTAGAATGAGTTTGAAAGTGTTTCTTCCTCTTCAATATTTTGGAAGAGCTTGAGGAAGATTTGTGTCAATTCTTCGGTTGCCTGGTAGAATTCTCTGGTGAAGTATCTTATCTGGTCCCAGAGATTTCCGTTTTGGGAGTTGGTGTTTTTTTGTTTTTGTTTTTTAATTCATTCTTTTTACTCATTATTGGATTTTCTATTTCTTCCTGATTGAGTCTTGGTACATTATGTGCTTCTAGCAACATATCCATTTCTTCTAGGTTATATAATTTGTTGCCATATAATTCTTCACTTTAGTTCTCATGATTGTTTTTACTTTTTAACGTCAGTTATGTCTTCTCTTTCATTTCTGATTTTATTTATTCGAGCCTTCTCTCTTCAGTTAGTTTAGCTGAAAGTTTGCCAATTTTGTTGATCTTTTTTAGAGAACCAGCTTTTAGTTTTGTTGATCCTTTGTCTTGTTTATCTGGTCTGTATTTCATAATTTCTGCTCTGATCCTTATTATTTCCTTCTTCTGCTAACTTTGAGCTTAACTTTTTCTTCTTTTTCTATTTACTGAAGGTGCAAAGTTAGGTTGTTTGAGATCTTTCTAACTTCTTAATGTAGGCATTTGTAGCTATAAACTTTCCTCTTAGAACTGCTGTTGCTGTATTACACAATATTTGGGATGTAGTGTTTTCAGTTTCTTTTGTTTTGACATAATTTTTAATTTCCCTTTTGATTTCTTCTTTGACCAAATGGCTTCTTAGAAGTGTGTTATTTAACTTCCACAATTTGTAGATCTTACTTTCCTCTTGTTTCTGATTTCCAGTATTATACCATTGTGTTCAGAGAAGATGGTATGATTTCAGTCTTCCTAAATTTGCTAAGATCTGTTTTGTGACTTACGGCATGATCTACCCTGGAGATTTTTCCATGTGCATTTGAGAAGAATGTGTAATCTGCTGCTGTTGGATGGACTGTCCTGTACATGTGTATTAGGTCCATTTTTAAAAAAATGTTCAATTCCATTGTTTCCTTGTTGATTTTCTTACTGAATGATCTACCCATTGTTGGTGGTAGGGTACTGAGGTTCCCTACAAGAGCTTATCAGCTTTTTGACTAAGGTCAAGTGCAAAGTACCCTACAATTATTGTACTGTCATGTATTTCTTCCTTAAGACCTGTTATTAATTGCTTAATACATTTAACACCTGTTAAATACATTGTTAAATTGCTCAATACATTTAACATCTGTGCTCAGGTGTTAAGAACATTATCAATTTATGATCACTGTATTTTCTTGAGGTACTGACCCCTTATCATTTTATAATGACCTTCTTTCTCTTACTACCCATTTGGCTTGAAGTCTATTTTGTGAGATAAATGGCTATGCCTGCCTTCTTTTCATTTCCATTTGCTTGGAATATCAACTTGTATCCTTTCGTTAGGAACTTATTAGTGTCTTCAGAGCTGAAATGATTCAGAGCATATAATTGGGCCTTTTTAATTTTAAATCCATGCAGCCACTCTGTGCTTTTTGACTGGTGAGTACAAACCATTTACATTATTGATAATGCAAGGATTTACTGCTGTCATTTATCTTTTACCTTTTGGTTATTTTGTGTCTCTTTTATTTCTTTTTCTTTCCTTTTATGTTTATGTCTACTTTTGTAAGTTGGTGGTTTTGCATGTTGATTTGCTCAGTCTTGCTCTTTTTTATGTATAAGGTCCCTGCTCTAGATTTTTGCTTTGTGGTTACCAAGCATTACATAAATGTCTCCTAGATAAAATAATTCTTTTTTTCTGCTGAAGCAATTAATCTTCATCCATCTACAAATGTTCCATCTTTATACTCTCTTATATTTTTCACATCACAAATTATCTCTATATATGCTGTGATTTTATTACCAAGTTATAGTAGATAGTTATTTTTAAAACAATTTTCCTTTATCCTCTATGTTATAGTTAAGAGTTTATTATACTATTCTATAAAAGAGTTACAGTATTCCAATTCTGACTGCTGATCAACTTAATCAGAATTCTGTGTACTTTTGCCCTTTTGTTTCAGCTCAAAGAGCTCTTTTTTTTTTTTTTTAAGATTTTATTTATTTGACAGAGAGAAATCACAAGTAGGCAGAGAGGCAGGCAGAGAGAGAGGGGAGAAAGCAGGTTCCCTGCGGAGCAGAGAGCCCGACGCGGGGCTTGATCCCAGAACCCTGGGATCATGACCTGAGCCGAAGGCGGAGGCTTTAACCCACTGAGCCACCCAGGCGCCCCCTCAAAGAGCTCTTTTCAACATTTTATGTAAGTCAGGTCTCATGGTGGTGAACTCCCTCAACTTTTGTTTGTTTGGCAGAGCCTTTATGTCTGCTTCATATCTGAAGTATAACTTTGCCAAATGGATTATTCATGACTGGCAGTTTTTATCTTCCAATATTCTGAATATGTCATTCCATTCTCTCCTTCCCTATAGAGTTTCTGCTGAGAAATTTGCTGATAGTGTAATGGGGGTGCCATTGCAGGGTACTGTCTTTTTTCCCTTGGCTTCCTTTAAAAGTCTTTCATTATCATCGATTTTTTAGAGTTTTAGTATAATGTGTCTTGGGAAAAGTCTTTGTGCATCGAAATAGTAAGGTGTGCTATTAGCTTCAAGAGCTTGTATATTCCTTCCCCAGGTAAAGGACGTTCTCAGCTATTATTTCTTTAAATAGTCCCTCTGGGGGCACCTGGATGGTTCAGTGGGTTAAAGCCTCTGCCTTCAGTTTGAGTCATGATCCCAGGGTCCTGGGATCGAGCCCCTCATCAGGCTCTCTGCTCAGCGGGGAGCCTGCTTCCTCCCCTCTCTCTCTGCCTGCCTCTCTGCTTGTGATCTCTGTCTGTCAAATAAATAAATAAAATCTTCAAAATAAATAAATAAATAAATAAATAGTCCCTCTGCCCTCTTCTCCCTCTCATCTCTTTCTGGGCTACCCATTATTCTTATATGGGCTTTTCTCATAGAATCAGATAATTCTCATAGGTTTTTCTTCACTTGTTAAAAACCTTAGTTTTCTCTCCTCATATACTTGAGTCACTTCTGTATTTCTCTGTTCCAACCTAGTTATTCTGTCTTCCATATAATCTGGTCTATTTCCACTGCTTGCCTAATACATTTTTTCATACCATTTCTTGAGTTCTTCAGTTTGAGAATTTGATTCTTTTTCACAATTTCAGTCTCTTTGGTAAAGTACTCCTGCTCATTAATTTTAGCTCTGAGATTATCATATTGTCTTTCTGAGTTTTCTTGTAGCTCATTGAATATCTTCATAATAACTATTTTAAATTCTGTTATCAGTTAGATTGCAGTATTCCATATCTTTGGTTTGGTTCATGGAAAAATTGTCATTTTCTGTTATACTCTGTTACCGTGATTTTTCATGATGTTTGATGAAAAGTGCCTCTGCCACCATATTTGAAGCAGGAAATAAACCTTATTTAGGCAAGGTTTTTTGTTTTTGTTTTTAAGATTTTATTTATTTATCAGAGAGAGAAAGTAAGAGTACAAGCAAGGGGGGCAGCAGGCAGAGGGAGAAGCAGGCTCCTCCCCAAGGATGGAGCATGATGAGGGACTAGATCCTAGACAGAGGCCAAGGCAGATGCTTAACCAACTGAACCAACCAGGCATCCCGGTTTGGGGGGATTATTTTTTTTAAAGATTTTATTTTTAAGTAATCTCTACACCCAGCCTCGGGCTCTTAGTCACAACCTGGAGATTCAGAGTCTCAGGCTCCACCAGCTAAGCCAGCCAGGTGCCCCCAGGCAAGGTTTTGTTTACTTTGATACCAATAGTTGAACACCTTGGTAGTTAGGAGCCCACCTTTTGTTTTCCAGAAGGTGGCGCTATAGCACCAATTCTTGATTTCTCTACTCCTGCTCAAAACACACACAAAAAGGCCGAGAGGTGGTTGAGGTGGGAGGGGTTAAGCACGGCGACCAAGGGAATCCTCAAGTGCAAGTGGAGGGGGAGGTCCCAGAGGTCTACGGTTGATTCTCTTGAGTCCTGCGGTAGATAATAGGAGTCACTTTCCTTTACCTCTCTTTGTCTGCCTATTTCACTTACCCTTCCCTCCCCTTAATCACTGTGGTCTCTTCTCAGAGAGAGCAACTGGTGCTAGACTCAGCAGCCCACAGGACCAGGCAAATTCATCACTCACCCACTCACTGCCTTCACCCTTGACCTTTTCTGCCAGAAAGGTCATGGCCCTAGCACCACCTCCCCTAATCTGCCACCTCCTCTGGGGTCCACTTCACCCACATTCACATCCACGGGTGGATGGATCTCTGGGGTGTCCTTGTATGTTGTACAGAGGCACTTTTGGAAAGGAGGTAGTTATACAGGTCCCATTATATCAGAAGGGAGGGAAAAAAAAAGAATGACTCATACAGCCTTGCAGCCAACATCACTGTGGAAGTATATTTTGCTGTAGGACTCTAAGACAAGCTGAAAATAATAAGGAAGTACTTCAATTTAGGAAATACATTGTGAAATTTGGGTCTCATTTTCTAGAATTGGGAAATAGAATCCAGTCAGGTGCAGCAGTAAGTGTGCAGAGCCACTGACATTAGTAACCCACCCTTGGCAAATGGTAAGTGGGACTGTTCCAGTATGGGGGTAGAGAGAAAGGCCACACTTAGGGCTGCTGGTCCTCACTTTTGATACTGCCATCTGCTTACTCCTGTGCCTTCTCTGACATTGGTCTCTGCTTGCCTGTCTGGAACAATGGATGATACTCCTTGTCACCATTGCATATTGTGAAGCAAAGTAACTTTATCAGTGAGGTAGATTTGGTATGGGGTCCTCTGCCTGAGGACATCCCACAGATACTAGAACTCTTTGAACTGACAGAATAGAACTAAAATACCATTTAATCTAACAAATGAATTCAAGAGAGGATACTTACCATTATGAAAACAAGTTGTATGTTGTGTATATAAGGAGATATAGGTTGAAACATGAAATTGGTGATATTCAATCACAGATAAGGCACTTTCGTATTATATCACATATTAACTGGATGGATTTATTGTGCTAACGTTATACTACAAAAGACTATAACAATATCGAAAATTAAAAACAGTATGTAAAATGTTTTATACACTGATTAAAACTATATATTTTTATAAGACTCCTATGGTACATAGAAGAAGACTAGAAAGAAAAAAGCAGATAATTTATGTTTGGATCATGAATGTGTAGAACTATTTCAACATCATTTAATATGGAATCTGATATGAAACATGACAATTACTGGTTCTTGAGATAGAATCTTAAAATTTTTCACTAGAAAATGTCTACGTTAAGTATAATTTAGATTAATGTCATGATTTGCCTTATTTGGGGTGTACATTTTCAGATTTGGGTTTTTTTTGTCATTCTTAAAACAGATATGACTCTTCTTTGAAGCTTATGGTATCTCAAACTATATAATTTTAATTTTAATCTTTTGGCTAGATCCAAGATTCTAGAAATAATTACAGCAGAAGCTCACATTTGCTTGGTCCCTACAAAGCACTTGTAATATATAAACTTGCTTTCTATTACATATATCTCTTTTCTTTTCTTCCAGGTCTACCAAAAGCAGCTATAATCAGTCAGCTGCAGTCTTTAAAGGGTTCTGCTGGCTTGTGGGGTTTCGGTTGTACTGCTAATGACATCATTTATATAACTCTTCCTCTGTATCATAGTTCAGGATCTCTTGTGGGAATTGGTGGATGTATTGAGTTGGGTAAGTTTTCATTTTCTGTTTGATGAGTATTCAAAATGCTTATTAACTTGTGTTTATTAAATTTCGAAACTCTGTCAGAGAATTCAGAGTAACTGTGGGCTTATTATATAGTTACAACATAATTTTTATTAAAAGGACCCAATTTTGTGATATACTCAGTCTTTTCCTGAAATGAAGAGAGCAATGCCTTGGACATTTGGCCGTGTGGTTGGAGCTGGCTGTTGACCAGTCTTCCTTCTGTGTGGTCACTCATCCTTTGATGATCTACTCCCCACCTCCTTAAATGGTGGAAAGAGGCTTCCAAGAGGGTGAATGTAGAAACTGTGTAGCTCTTAAGGCTTAACCTCAGAAATCACATTGATCATTTCACCTGCATATTGTTGATCAGAGCAAGTAACAAACCAGTCTAGAGTCAAGATATGAGGGGTGAGGAAACAGATCCTACCCCTTGAAATAGAGAGGTGGCAAATCCACATTGCATAGCAGGAATTGTTGAGGCTACCTTTGCAAACAAGGTACCCCAGGTACCCATTAAGTCTGTTGGTAGCTTATGACTCAGTAGATTCTGTTCATAAACATGCTGAGATTATGTGTCTGGCCCCTAAATAATATATAATGGAGACCATTCACTACTACTTGTATATGTCTGAAATATAAAAAAAGTAATTTTATGGAGTAGTATATGTAAAACATGACCGGTGTCCAAAATAAACAAAGGCAAGAGTCAAGACATTAGCATTTTCCTTGGAAAATAGACTATTGGAACATAGTCATATGACTTACATTGTTGTGAAAATTAGGTTGTTACATTTAGGTTCTGTAGTTATCGATGAACTTGACTGGTGCTATCTTACCAATTCTTTCTTACCAAGTCTCAACATCAAGAAATATTCAGGCAGCTTTAAGGTTTTAAAAATAAGTGTACATATTCAAAAACAAAGTAAGTGAATATTCTTGGTCTCTGTGAAGAAGACTGACCATTATCTATAGTCATGCTCTAATACTTTCAACTCCCCTACTTATTTTGACCTTGTTTTTCATCCCCTGTATTTCAAAAAGAAAAAAAAATACATTTGCAGTCAAAATGCAGAATTATAACATGTATTTTTTTTAAGTTTATTGGATTGTAAGATTAATGGTTTCAAATGAGCTTGATATAAATGGCCACTGATGGATTACAAAAGCCTTGAAATTGAATGTAAGTGTTCTAGACGGGGCAACATCATTTGTGTTTTATGTCACTTCTGCCCTTGAATATTTTCCCCCAGTGCCTGTTCTTTGCCTTTTCTCATAGGAGCTACTTGTGTGTTGAAGAAGAAATTCTCAGCAAGTCAATTTTGGAATGACTGCAGAAAGTATAATGTGACTGTGTTTCTATATATTGGAGAACTTTGTCGCTATCTTTGCAAACAACCCAAGGTAAGAGGGATCATTTTCAGAAAGGAAAAATAATTTCAGAAAGAAAAAAGCATGGAGAGAAAAATAGTTTGTGTGTGTGTGTACACAAAGGTGGAGACCTTCCAGAACATAGTTTGACTGACTTACAGAGATGCAAGTCAGAGGAAATAAAACGAGAGCTCTGCGTGATTATACTGAAGTGCTTTATATTATGACAGGATAGGAGAGACTTGCAATCCAATCCACTTTATGTTGAGACTGATTAAGATTTCTGCAAATGTAGTACACATCCGATTATGAAATTAAATGCCTACTCTGTACACAGAAAGTGGCTACTGCAAGGCTGAATTAGATCATCTTTCAAAATGCTCTTTTCTAAAAAACAAAACAAAACTAATGATATTGACTATACTTGTTTGTTATTTCTTTTCTTTTGAATAAGTGATTACATTAGTCTGTTTTGATTTTAAGTTAAAAAGAAATTTTGCTTTCATGTGTTCTTGTCTGCGCACCTGAAACTGTCATTCCCACAAACAACTGATAAATTGGCCCTTTCTGAAAATAGACAAGCAGAGAGAGTTGCAAGAGCCTGGGGTTAGTCTTTAATCATTTGTTTGCGTTTTTCCCTTCAGAAATTCTTTTCCTGGTCTTGTTTGTGTTTTGAGATGCTTATGTTTTACCTGATTTCTTAAAACATTCTTGAGGCTACAAAGAAGTGACCTTCTGTCATCAAATCCGCACCACCCCATGAATAATGGTGATTGGAAATGCCTCCCTGTAAGGGGCAGGCAGCAGAAGCTGATGGCCAGTCCTTGGACTTTGATAAACCCCCTTCCTCATTCCTCATGCATCACCTTTGCCATCATCATGCCAGCCTAAGGCATGGATGGTGGACTGGGATGTCTTCTCTGGCTAAAATATGGACATGTAATTCTTCCTTTACCCTCAGCACAGCTGAGACTAGGCTGGAAGCATTTAAATTAGACTTGGTTGAAGAGATGGGATTACACAGGGAAGGAAAACACAAGAAAAATGTGAAACTGGATAGTTTTATTTACAAAATGCTTTTATTCACTTTAAGCTTGACTTTTACCATGTAGAGAACTCCTCTAGCTCCTGGCCCACTCCTTTTGTGCCCAGAAGCCATCCTTCTTCTTTTCTCAGTCAGGAGTGCTTCAAATAGCTATAGATTTCCTAGATCCATCTCTAAGACAGGGAGTC
This sequence comes from Neogale vison, assembly GCF_020171115.1. Taxonomy (NCBI): domain Eukaryota; kingdom Metazoa; phylum Chordata; class Mammalia; order Carnivora; family Mustelidae; genus Neogale; species Neogale vison. The sequence goes on along the minus strand of NC_058091.1, from coordinate 249,139,149 downwards.
CCAGAGAAATGTTTTAGACTTTTTGGCCTTCATTTTCTTTAGGGAGACTTAGCCAATGTCAAAGTTGTGGTCTTATCTTTAGAGTCCTAGTGGAATAATTAATTATAATTCCACAACCTGGTATATTTTCTACTTCTCATTGTGTTGTTTGGTGATGTGATGTCTGGATGAGGATAATTTGGGGAATTAATGTACTCCAGGAAGATAGAAGCCTCCTTCAGTAAAGGACAAATTGGGCACCACATAATGAACTTCTTCATGGACTTTCTAACTACACCCCTAACCATTCCTTTTTCTCCTCATCCTTCAATAGCAACATTAGCTTTTGCAGGGTTATTTGCTCAATAAGTATGTACTGAACAGTGGAACACATGCATTTTTTTTCTAATGTTTTACTCTGTTAAATGATGCTGCAATTAGTGTCTTTATGCAATGTAGCCAGTAGAAGGGCTCAGAAGTGAAGGCAGTCAAAGGACATGGGTATTTTGGCAATTTTTAGGGCATATTTCCAAATTACAGTTCAAAATGGTTAACGTGATTTAGAATCTCAATGATGTTGGGAGAGTATACTTATTGTGCGTATGGTCTCTTTATCAGGACCACGTGATATTAAAAATAGTGGTTTCCCAGTTATGCTTCATGGAGAACTAGAACCCCCTTCAGAGTTCCTCAAAAGTCACTGAAGGATAGTGAATAGGGAAAAATAGGGCAATCTTCACAGTCTTTCAAATATGTTGGATGAAACCCGGTTTGTTAGGGCTCCTTCTTCTTCTTCTTCTTCTTTTTTTTTTTTTTTTTTAAGATTTTTATTTAGTTGAGAGAGTGAGGGTGAGAGAGAGAGAGAGAGCATGAGCAGGAAGAAGGTCAGAGGGAGAAGCAGACTCCCTGCTGGGCAGACAACACAATGCAGGACTAGATACCAGGACTCCGGTATCATGACCTGACTGGAAAGCAGATGCTTAACCAAATCAGCCACCCAGGCGTCCCTAGAGCTTCTTAATAATATTTTGTTTGAACAAGGACTGTCTTGGGGTTTTTTTTCTTTCTTTTTTTTTTTTTTTCTTTTTTAGTAATGGGGGAACGTTTAATTTTATTTATGACTTTATAGATAGAAACAAATATATTTTTAACTTCTTTGTTCAGATTACTAGCAAGGTTGAATAATTAGAAAATTATCAGTAGTTCTCTTTAAAATGTCTTTTCCGCGTCTTTTACTCATTTATGACTGTGGCACATAATATTTTATCTGTTTGAGTCACCATTTCCTGTAATAAAGCTATTTATTAATAATTTGTCATGTTCACTACAAATCTTTTTTCAAAGCATTTTTGTTAGAATTTTTTTTATAAAAAGAATATTTTCAGCTCCTGAATTGGGAATGAATTAATTTGGGGAAAATGCTATAGCCACAGAGAATTTGAGAGAACTGAGAATTGAAAGTAGTATATCTGATTTTTCTTTTAGTTAGTGAAATAGTTTCATTCTTAAGTAAAGTTCTTTGAAGAAAAGACAGTGTTTTTGGCATAATCTCTCCGCATTTGCCTGAAGACAAGTGGAGGAGGAGAGAGGGGAAGTAAAAAATAGCTCTGCTCAAAGGAAAAAGTGATCATTTTTTTTGAGCAGCAATTCATTGTATTACTTAATCCCTTTTGTTGATTTCACACAGAACAAGAACAAGCAGTTCTTGGCATTAAAGATTAGGGAAAGAAGAAAGCCATTCTGGTAAGACATCTGACCCCTTCAAGGAGGTCTTGTTTTTTTTCGGTCCAATATTTATTGCTTTCAGTGAACTTCTACAGGCAGGGGCCACTTCTGCTCGGTGCACATCAGGGGCTCCAGGCACAGCCGAGAGTGAGTGGGTAACCAGGTCCACACCTTCAGAGAATTAGAAGTGGATGTGTCCCTACACCCTGGTTTGAGGGACCATAGACATTTGTTTAATATAAATCCTTAACTAAAAAAAAAAAAAAAGCAAACCACATATTCTCTAAATACATCCAGATTTGTTCTCCATCCAAGGGTAAGTAATATATTCCAAAGGAGGTTTACCTGCAGGCAGAATTCATGGTCTGAGTGCTTAAAACAGAATTCCTGGTTCCTTTTAGTTAATGACATCATATTTTAAGTCTTAACTGAGGTTCTTGGAAGAAAAGATAGCGTTTGGAAACAATCTTTAAGCAATGACCTGAGGCAAATTAAGGAGGAAGGATGAAAATAAATAGAGCTTTGCCCAAAGCTGTGTGTGGTTGTCCATAGTTGAATAAAAACACCCTAGAGTTGGCCTTCCCTGGCTGGAAGCTTTTATCACACCCCCAACCAACCCTGTCTTTTTTCTCTTTTTCAAAAGTCCAGTTACAAAAGTTCCTTTGGCATAAACATTAGATGTGCCTCAAACTTCTGGCAACAGCACTACCCTTTTTTAAAAAGCCACGGTACTGATTCTTCTTAGTCACGGAGGAGTGGAGTAATTATTCTCTTCCCTGAAGAATAGGAAAACAGCCCTCCCCACGTTCCAGTCTTTCAAGTCTTCTGCATTACTGAAGCAGCATCATACACTCTCTAATTGGATCAGGTTCTTTGTTTTCTTAGCATTAGTGCTGCATTTCATATTGGTTGGTGAGGAATATGGTGGCATGCTATACATCAGTGATCCTCTGTGGGATTCCTGCACACTTCTTCTTTAAATACACTCTGCCTGAAACTGCCAAGAGTTAGCAATATCTAGGGATAGAATCTTACTTGTCACTCATTTGGTCATTCGAGTAATATTGCAGGTTTTGGTATACAGGGGCATATAAGACAAGCCATCTTTTCTCATGATACTCATGCTCTAGTTTGGGAAGGGAGAACATACAGCAGCCAATACATGAAGGAAAGTGACAATGGCAAGTGTTTTGAAGAAACAGAGGATGAGGAGGAGGAGATGGTGGGTGGTGAGGGTGTGGCATTACTAATGAGGTTGAGGGGTCAGGGAGGGCTTCTCTGAAATGGTGACCAATGAGCCAAGGAATTGGTATGGCAAGTGTGATCCAACCATGAAAAAGCTGGGGGATTACAGTCACAACAGAACAAAGTGAAAATGAAGAAGCCCACAGAGAACACAGACTGAATATTTAGAGAAGGAAAGGGTGGCTAGGCCACTCACAGACCAGATCTTGTAGGGCTCAATATGTACCGTGGAGGAGAAATGTGGATATCATTTCCAAAAGAGCATTTGGGAAAAGATGAAGGCAAACGGAAAAAAAAGAAGCTATACTGATTTGGAATCTATTTGAAGGAAGGATAACAAGACTTTTAACTAACAGGGTTAGATTTTCAAGACTAACTAACAGGGTTAGGCGGTGAAGTAATAGAATCAATGATGAGTCTCGGGTTTTTGGTTGAAATGGGTAAACTGTGAGCCATTGTCAGGTAAGGTAAACTGAGATTTAAAGAATTAAAATTAAATTTCTTTTGGACTTGTTAAGTTTGGTATGTTCATTAGGCATTGAGGTAAAGAAGTGGAACTTGTAGTTGGATGTAGCAATCAGGAGCCCAAAGCCTGCAAAGGGCAAGATATAATTAACCAGGCAAAGATTTATGTATGTAATATCAGTTTTTCAAGTTAATATTATTATTTAGGCAATATAGTTTGTATCAGTGTAAAACACCTATGTTTTGACATTCTGAAGGCATATCCTATACTTTCTAGTACATGTATTTTGGTATATGTTTTTTAGTGAATATATCTTCTGTACGTTACATCCTTTTTCTCTCTTCTATTTTCTTAAAAGCCAGAAAGTTCACTAGGAACTAGATAGTATCCTTAAGATTCTGGATACCTTCATTAGAGTGTGTTAAAACTTTGACAAAATGGGGCGCCTGGGTGGCTCAGTGGGTTAAGCCGCTGCCTTCAGCTCAGGTCATGATCTCAGGGTCCTGGGATCGAGTCCTGCATCGGGCTCTCTGCTCAGCAGGGAGCCTGCTTCCTCCTCTCTCTCTCTCCCTGCCTCTCTGCCTACTTGTGATCTCTCTCTGTCAAATAAATTAATAAAATCTTAAAAAAAAAAGAAAAAAAACTTTGACAAAATGGATTACAGTTGACTTCCATTGTGAAAAGGGAGATATTTTACAGGACCCGGATATCTGATAAATATTTATTAAATGTTGGTCATTAAAAGCCATACTAATTTTTTTACCAGCAATGTTTAGACAGTCATGCAGGGCACCCATACGTGTTTTCTGGGCTTTCTTTAGGGTAACAAGTTGTTACCCTAAATGTTAAATGGTTAATGTTATGTTGTTAAATGACAATAATCAGCACTGCGAGATTTTTTAAGACTTCAATTTGAAAAAACATCTACTCTATTTTTTTCAAAGAAAGCCCATCGTTTCTTCCAAACTTTTAAGAGTTTTCCTTGTCATATTTAGGGAAGTGGGGATGAGGAATATGGAGATTTGTCAAAGAATACAATTCTAATAGAAGGGACTAAATTACACTAAGTTGACGTAGAAGAATACATGTATCTTAATGGGTATATTAAAAACATTCGTTTTTTTAATCATGTTTTCATTTTTTTAGTTTCTACCTAGTTTATCATCACATTTTCCTCATTCCACATCTTGTAAAAGATGTAGTTTATCAAAACATTGAGCTCTGAAAACTTTTCTCATCAAATTTAATAGCCTCTAAAGAATGACATTTTTAAATTAATATGAGCTTTAATTCTTATTAAGATGTTCTGCATTAGTTTCGCTATCATTTCTGACACTGAAACACTCAAAACAATTGATTTTATCTCCAAGACCTAGTCATTTTAAGATATTTATACTTTTTTTATTTCTTGAAGCATTTTATTATATGATTGAGTAAATCATCTCTTTTAAAACTGTTTTCCTTAAGTAAATCAAAGATATGTTTAATATTCTCATGGTAGATATAAAATGTTTAGAAAATTTGACAAGTTCCCAGAATCTTTTTTTCTGCTTAAAAACTACAAATATAGAGGGACACCTGGGTGACTCAGTCATTAAGTGGTTGCCTTCCGCTCAGGTCATGATCTCAAGGTCCTGGAATCGAGCCCCAACAGCAAGCTCCCTGCTTAGCGGGAAGCCTGCTTCTCCCTCTCCCACTCCCCCTACTTGTGTTCCCTCTTTCACTGTGTGTGTCTCTCTCTCTCTCTGTCAAATAAATAAATAAAATCTTTAAAAAAAAAAACAAAAACTACAAATATAGAAACATAGTCCTTAGAAGGACTCAGATAGGAATAGCTATGAGCTGCCTAAATGCTAGAAGAATTATCAGGGAATTAATGAATATTTTGAAATGTTTTAGACTGTGTATATTATTAACGGGTTTTAATAAGTGCTAATTTTAATATTTAATGATCTGTATTTCATGGGTAGTAATGTCTATAAAATATACATATCTTTTTCTATTTGCTTATACCATTCATGTTATAATTTCCATTAAGAGTACACATATCTCTTAGTTGCTGAATTACCCAACAGATAGGGGTACCTGGGTGACTCAGTCAGTTAAGCATCAGACTCTTGATTTTGGCTCAGGTCACGATCTCAGGGATCAAGCCCTACCTTGGCTCCAGAATCAGCGGGGAGTCTGCTTCAGATTCTCTCCCTCTCCCCTTCCCTCTACTCTTACATGTGTGTGCATGTTCTCTCTCCCTTCTCTCAAATAAATGAATCTTTTAAAAAAATTTCCAACAAATTTACTTGATGCAGAAAGAAAATAATGCATTGACTATGGAATCAAAAGACACAGGTTCAATTTCAGACTCTTGTTGTGTGACTTTCTGTTGGTCACTTCTCTTTGAGCCATGGTTCCCATTGTTATATAAAATAGGTGGCAGCACCCACTTATCCTCATTTGCCCCCTGCTTTTCATAATCCAGTTATGAGATATACATTAAAAAGCTAAACTGAGAAGCCCAATACAAATGGAAGAAACTATTTTTAAAACAGAATGTAGTAATGTTTTCTGCAATGTCATTGTAAAATTAGAGTGATTTGTGCGAGTGTTGAAAATAATTGGTCTTTGACTAAGGAAAATCATACTTTAATTATAAAAGCCAGCTTAGGGGCGCCTGGGTGGCTCTGTCAGTAAAGTGTCCGACTCTTGATTTGGGCTCAGGTCATGATCTCAGGGCCGTGAGATGGAGCCTGCCTTCAGCTCTGCACTGAGCTTGGAGCCTCCTTAGGATTCTCTCTCTCCTTTCCCTCTGTCTCACCTCACCACTCACTCCCAACCTCATGTGCAGGCACTCTCTCTCTCTCCACCTCCAAAAAAAAAGAATGAATGAATAAATAGATAAAATGAATAAAATTTGTAAAAGCCAGTATAAATACAGCATAATAATTTCAAAGTAAAACTTTAAAATACTAAAATAGTAATAATTTTATAACATGATGCTTTTCACAAATAAAAATACTAAAAACAGAAATATAAAGTTAAAAATCCTGACGGTATGATGCCTGTTTCCTCTTGGGTTATATACTGCTTTTACTGTAAATGTGGTATGTGGGTGAGGTTTTCCTATAGTTCAGATTGATTTAACATTTTATAATGTACCTCCAAGATTCTTTGTATTATGATTTATTTGCAAATTTTCACATTGTCTCTTTCTTTAATAATGTTCTTGATGTCCTTGCTATGGATGTATAAAATGTATAAAATCAAGGTAAGAAATGGCCAGTCTTCAGTGTATAAGCACAAGAATCTTCAGCAAATAATAAATGGCCAGAATTTTCCAAGTGATCATTTTATTCCCAGTGGAAAAAAATAATAACTTTATATTAAACATATCAGGGATCTATTTCCAGCCTTTCCATTAATTTACTGTGTCACATCACGCAAGTTATTTCATTTCTTTGCCTGTTGGAATCAGGGATCTTGAAATTCAAGCCTAACTTCTGTGTCTCGAAAGCTCTGTGATCTGGAACAAATTATCTCACTTTTCTGAGCAGCTCCCACCTCAGTTTGGTCTTCGATAAAATGAGTGTAGTAACAGTTACGTCTGGGATTAATGTAAGGGTTAAGTTGTTAGGCACAGAAATTCACATGGAAACAGTGGTGAAGGGCTCTCAGAAGAGACCTCACAAAATGGTTTTTGTTATCACAGCAAATATGCCGAAGTTGAAGTTCTAGTCTCCAGCCTGACAGGTTCAGATCTCCCTTTATCAGTATAGGTCTTTAGATTAGACTCATATAGACCAAGCTCAGGAGTGCCAGTTGGTAGCTTTAAATCGTCTCCATTGCTGGGTCTTCACTAATCTTCCTGACCTGTAAATGTTCACAGTGCCCACTACTTGCAATCAAACCTTTCTCTACTCTCACTCTCTGGATAGGTTTCTGGCTGCAAATACCACCCACAGCTTAACACTCAAGGGTGTGTCTCCAGCTGTGTCTTCTCCCTTGATTTCAGGTATTAGATACCTGCCTTCCCACTTCACATCCTCACTTAGGGATCTCATTGGCATCTGATCTCAAAAATGGCCAAAGCTCAATGTCTTCACTACCTCTTCCATCAAGATGGAAGATGCCCTTCTTGCCCTATCCAGGTGCTCAGCCACACAGACCCTGGAATCTCCCTTGGAGCTTCTCTTTCCCTCTCTCCCCATCTAATCCATGAGCAACCCCTGCAGATTTGACCTTCAAATTCATCTGGAATCAAACCTCAGCTTACTGTCTCCTTGCTGCTCTCGTCTGAGCCAGCTCTAGCTCCCCCTGTTAGTTTAGCTCTGGCTGGCTTCTTCTTTGCCCCACTTTTGTCCCCTTCTATTCCATTCTTGCATAGCAATTGGAATGATTCAGTTAAAATAGAAATCAGGTTGTGTTCCTTCACCATTAAAATCCTTCTGGTGGTTCACTTGGAAGAAAATCCAAATTCCTTTAGAATGAACCACACAGCTCTCTATGTGGTCAGCTCCCCTGATAGCGTTTCCCCTCCTCCCCACCTCCCTGCCACACCTGCTGTCTCTCCTTGTTTATTCTACTACAGCTTTGTTGTCCTCCCTGTTTTGCCTTCAATATATCAGGACTCTCCGTTCTTTTCCCTTGAATGTTCCCTCAGATACTTGCATGGCTCAGTCCCTAGTCCATCCACATCCCACCTCCCAGGTGAGGACGTCTCTGACCACAAGTCCTACTAATATAGGTGCGGTCACCTTAGCAACTCAGAGGGTCTCATACCCAAATTTGGTACAGATTTGAGACTTACATGCACCAAACATGCACCAAGAGAATGTGAACAGGTTTATTACTCACATAATGGGGCTTTCTGGGGAGAGCGGGCTAGGATCCCAAGGATATCCAAAAATGACTTCAGAAACCTGGGAAAGAGGTAGGTTTGGCTTTTACTGTAACAAGAAGAAGGCACCAGGGCAAATGGTCTTGTGCATGTGGAACTGCTTGCATACTTTGAGCTTCCTATTGCTGCCAAATAAAGGAACACTGGGTGATCTCATCAGCTTGCCCAGATGTGGGTCAGGGGAAGAAAGCTATTAGCTATTAGCAGTCAGTCATCAAGAATGAAGCCAGACTCCATCACAATTCTTATCTCATAGTCTTCTTTCACTGCTTTGTTTTTCTTCACAGAACTTATTACCATATTACAGATTTTATATATAATTGTTCCTTATTCTCTCTGAATCTTCCCCTTCCCCTCTTATCTTCTCCTTCCAGGAAAGCAGGGAGTTTATCTTCTTCGTCTAATGTTATACCCTCAGTACTCATTATGGTACCTGACACATAGCAGGTGCTCAATAAAAATTCGTTGAGTTATTTTTAAAAAATATAGTAACAAATAATAATGAGCCTCATTGCTAGGATACCTGTGCGCTCCTGGTCAGCACAATCTTTCACTGGTCCCAGCCTGCCTGTTAAGCTCAGTTATAATCAGCAAGTCACATTCCTGGGGAGGACAGAGCTCCCTGAAGGAGTTTGGATAAATCAAAAGTTTGCATCCTTGCATGGAGGGAGTCAGACTGCTGCTGTATCCCGCTCATAGCAGAAATTATCTTGGTCATGGGCCCCTGCACTTTTCAGAACATTTCATTAATAAGTCAGCTTAGTTGTGGCTTAGGTGACCCTTTCTCTGGGTTTCTAGATCGAACTCTTTATATCTACACAGCTCCCTTGTCTTTTTAGTTGTTAGCTCTGTCATTCAGGTTTAAGGCATGTCTTGCACAGAGTCTTGGAGCCAGTCCTTGTCAAACAAGGCAATCTGGAAATGTCTCTGGTCTGCAACTTGGCTTTCCCTCTACCCTTGAGCTCCCTAGAGTGCTGCCAGGTTAGAAGACACCTGTTCAGAAGAAGTAGTCTGTAAATGGCCATCCCTCTTACTGTTTTATCTAGACAGGGAGTTTGAAATAAGCCCACAGTGTGGTTGCTTTCTGCTGTAATACTTGAGATCACACAGCTCTTTACAAGCTATGATTTAGGCCTTAAAATGGTTTGTTGAACTGAGAGCCGGCTTCTCTGAAACCATGACCTGCCCAGCTCAGGCTGGAGAGGCAGCATGGTGAAGACTTTTAGGGGTAGCTGGAGCCCTTAGGGCATGTCTCTCCTTTTAAATACTTTCTGGCTCTTTCTCAAAAGAGGCCTCCACCCTGCCCCCCCACCATTCCTTTCCTGCTGTAGTAGAAGAAATTTTGCTATTTTATGCCTTTTATTTTTTTTCTCTGACAATGTGTTTGCATTTAGTGTTACTTGGTACCCATTCTGTAATACCCAGCTGGCTTGCTGCCTTTTTTTTTTTTTCAATATATTGATATTGGAGTATCTGTGAAGGCAGCAAACTGTTGGAATATAGTTATTCTTACCCTGTGGGGTGTGTTGGTGTGACACATGTGCATGTGTGATTATCAGGAGGTTTTAGAAAAAAAAAAAGGTCTTAAGGAGAATCAAGATGGAAGGGTCATAAGCCCTATCATATGCTGTTATGAATTTCCAGTGATCCTTTAGTAATTAGACCATACTTGTGTTTTGCACATTAAGCAGCTAGTTACCCGAGGCAGATAGTTTCTGAAGGTAGAAATGGTTTGCCCCTTTGTTTTCACTGTTAATTCATGTTGCTTTTCTGTGTCTCTGTCTGTCAGCAAACATGCTTTGTTTCTGAGAAATCAAGGTTGATATAAAATTACCTGTATGTAAGCAGAACCTTCAGACTTACACTTTTCATAGGCATATGAAGAGCATTTAGCTTGGCTGTGTTTTCGATTTTCTGGGTAGGATTAAGCCCGTGCTCTGGAAGAAAAAGACTTTGTTTCTAGGAGGGCATTTTTTTTTTTTTTTTTTTTTTTTTTCTAGGAGGGCATTTTTAGAGGCCTGTGCCTTTCATCAAATGAGTATGTGAATGTATGGCTCGGGAGGAGGAAGCTATAGTTGAAGCACTGCCTGGCATCTGGCAGCTGGAAAACGGCTCCTCCTCTGAGAACGCTTTGACAAAACAGGAGCCTTGGTCCACTGGGTGTGGGTCTTGTCCTGGTACGGACATGGTCTGTCCACATTGGTTTGGGTGGATGATACTGAAAGGCAAAGGGACACTGCTCTACTGTAACTCGGGACTGTGGCATCTCTGTATTAAAAGGTGTGACTCATCCAGCAGATTCCCTTTTAAATTTCAAATGGGAGCTTACATGTTTGGAGATAAAAATGAGTACTTTCTGTGTATTGTAAAATGGCTTACTCTGTGTGTGTATGTGTGTGTGCACACTCATGCAAGTCTATAAATATTTAAGCACTGACTGTTGAATTTAAACTCGTGTTTTGATTGCTTTCTATTCCTAAAATCATGGGGGAAATACTTGGGAAAATAGAACATGGGCTTTGCAGGGTTTTGAGCTGTTTTTTTTCTTCTCCTCCCTTTCTTTCCTTCCTTCCCTCTCTCCCTCTCTGTCTCCCTTTCTTTCTTTGATTTGCCTTCCCTCTCTTTCTTTCTTCCTTCCACAAGTATGTTGTGAACATCTTTTATGCACCAGGCACTGTCCTAGGCAATGGAGCACCACAGAGGAGAGAACAGGCTACAGCGCCTGCCCACATAGCACTTTCATTTTAATGTGTTCGAATTCTCTGTCTTATTTCATGCCTGTGACCTTGGACCTGAACTTCATATCCCAATGTGCAAAATGGGGATATTGCGTCTTATTTTCTAGGGTTGTCATGGTGATTAAAATGAGAAAGTACAGTAACCTGAACATGGGGGCTCAAACATATCCACTCCTTTTTCTCCTGCTATTGGGCTGCAAACATGTCTTTTGTTCCTGTCCCGCACCCTGTGGATTTCTGCGTTTGTCTCCTTTTTCTGTGTGTTTCTATCTCACTTAGTTTTGCTTGTTTGCTTCTCTGTTTGCTTGTATCTCTGTGTCTCAGTGTACAACTGTGTGTCTCTGTGTGTGCGCCTTTCTTTCTTCAAGTATGTCTCTATCTAGTTTATCTTTTTTTTAACTCTCTCTCACACCCTGTGTGTGTGTGGTGGGGGAAGAGTGAGACACAGAGAGAGAGAGTGTGTATGTGTGGTGGGGGGATAGAGAATAAAAAAGAGCAAGATCAAGCAGGAAAGAGCAAGCATCCATCCCTGTGTCTGCACTTTCGTCTCTTCATCTCACTTAGTGCGTGGGTTTCTCTACGTCTCTGTGAATGTCTCTCACGTTGCATCTCTATCTGAATTGGCCTTAAATGAGACGTATCATTATGTGAAATTTTAAAAGTTACACTTTTCTCACAAATTTAATTCTAGATGAATATAATTATTAAATGTAAAGAAGAAGATAGTCTGTTGAGGTTTTTTTTTTAATGTTGGATGGGAAAGGAGATTTTTAATCACAAAGCAAGTAAAAATATTAACCAAAGAAAAGAATAATATATTTAATTATCAAAAAGATTATTCCACGTGTTCTTACCAAATTAACATTTTAAATTAAAAGAATTCTTAGTTCATACATCGAAGAAGTATGATGTAAATAAGATGTCCTTTCTATACAATAATTTTGGCAACAAAATCATAAAAATTGATAACTATTATGTTCTTGCAGGGATCTATCTGAATGAACTGCAAAGATTTGTAGACTGGATGTTCACTCAGGTTTCTTTATATAGGTGAATATTGGAAAACAAGGTAGTTATCCAAAAATCGGTGATAGTACATAAATTGTAATATAATGATATGACAATCATATACACATGAAAAATCCCGTTTTTGACACTTAAGAGCCAATACCTTAGGATAATGTTCAGAATATAATATTAATAAAGAAGGATATGTAGCTCGAATGCAGTATGATTATAATTTTTCATTACATACATGGTTATATGAAAATAATGTTGGTGTAGTAAGATTACAGATTTTTTAATTCCTTTTAAAACTTTCCCATGCTTTCCAAATTTTCTACGATGTGCATGCATTTCAAAATCAAAAGAAATATACCTTCTTTTTTTCCCGTAACAGTAAAAAATGAATCAGTTCATCTTTTCTCATACCCCTCAAAGCATGATCTTCTGGGTTTGTTTCTGAAGTGAAGACCAGTGGTGCCTGGGTGGCTCGGTCAGTTAAGGGTCTGAGTCTGCATTTAGGCTCAATTTGTGATCTCAGGTCCTGGGATGGATCCACCAGTGGAATCATGCTCAGGAGGGACTCTCAGGATTCTTGCCCTCCCCCTGACCACATGCTCTCTCGCTCTCGCTCTCTCTCTCTCTTAAGTAAATAAATTTAAAAAGTAAAATAAAAGGGAAGACCATAAAATAAAGATATCTTAAGAGTTACATAAGTGAAAAAAAAAAAGAATTACATAAGTGGATTTGATGTTTTTAGACAAAAGCCTTACCCTAGTATTGATAATACAATTTTCTCTATCAGTCCAATCATTTTTGGATGAATATTTAGCCTCATTTAGTAAGCTTGTCTGGCTGTAGCACACACAGGTTAAAGTCTGTGGAATTTGGTTTATAAACACCTTCTTACTCTTTTCTGGAGTGTGCAACACATTTTATAAGTAATGATACTTGCTGAGACTCATCTCTGACCTGGAAAGCATCCAAGAGCTATACTATACAAAAGATTGTTCTCTGTTCAAGCAGAATAAACCCTAAGATTAGCAGCACTACTATCTTGTAGTAGTGCTGTAGAAAAATGATAGCAGAAAATCCAAGAACGCAATCCATGGCAGGCTGGCCATATCCCACTTGCCCATGAGAGGTGGGAACCAGTACACAGCTGCTCCTCTGTCTTGAAAGGAGCTGCTTGTATCTTGAGTGAGTTTTTTTCTCTGTCTGCAGAATATTTACCTTCAACCCTTTTGATGCGGGGCGAAGGAAATCAGCAGCTTGGAGTCTTATTTTCAATATATCCACATTCTTGCTTGTTTCCTAGTTTATTCTTTTAATCTAATTTTTATTTTATCAAATAAGGAATTCTATAGTTTAAAGAAAACCAAGTAGTACTCTCAAAATAAAGGTAACCCCTTGCTGTCAATACTTGATCTCCCTTCATTATTTTAACATATTTCTGGTTGTTATCTAGTCATATATTTCTCAATAAAATATGTATGTTACTAATTCCTTGATTTTTTAGTTTTAATTGTCATCTACCTGGCTTTCTCCTCACATATTCTTATAGACTGTTTCTTCTTCCTCTTTGGCACCAATATAATTACCCTGATAATCAGGTTTTTAAAAGTTATTATAAAGAAGTTATAATATGTACATTTTATTCACAGCTGAGGCACATCATGTAATTAAAAGATCATTACCATTTTATTTTTTCAACTTTTCATTTCTAATAATTGCTTCTTAGAAAATTTGGCTTTATAAACACCCAATGAATTAGGATCTAAATGAGTTAGTATTGAAATACTCTCAAACTCTCCATTGCAGCTGAAATTTCTCATTATGATTTAACAGCAGTTGGAATATTTTTAAGTAATTCTGTTTATTTTTTTCTTTTTAAATAAAGATTTTTTATTTATTTATTTGACAGAGAGAGAGATCACAAGTAGGCAGAGAGGCAGGCAGAGAGAGAGGAAGGGAAGCAGGCTCCCTGCTGAGCAGAGAGCCTGACGTGGGTCTTGATCCCAGGACCCCGGGATCATGACCTGAGCCAAAGGCAGAGGCCTAGCCCACTGAACCACCCAGGCACCCCTATTATTTTTCTTAAAAAAAAAAAAAAAAAAGATTTTATTTATTTATTTGAGAGAGAGAGAGTGAAAGTGAGAGAGAGCATGAGAGGGGAGCAGTTCAGAGGGAGAAGCAGACTTCCCATGGAGCTGGGAGCTTGAAGCGGGACTTGGTCCCCGGACTCTGGGATCATGACCTGAGCCAAAGGCAGTTGCTTAACCAACTGAGCCACCAGGCGCCCTTGTTTATTTTTTTTCTTGAAGACCACCCCCCTGGATAGCTTCAAGAATCAGCCATTGTCCCACCAAATGTGAACAGTATTCTGATTTCTGTCACTACAGGTTAGTTTTGCTCTGAGATCAGAGCAGAAGAGTTTAATGACCTCACCATTTAGCATTCATACTTTTCTGTAACACTACTGTCTTCAGTAGATTCCTCAACCCCAGACTGGTGACTGTCTGGATGGACTTCTCCAGAAAGTTAGTCTCTGGTATCTGCATAACAAACACGTAGTGAGGGCAGACGCCCAGATAAATTGTCTATGTTGGAATATCTAAGGGACTACTTAGACATTTTCAACCAAGCCTTCTACCTTCCTCATTCTTTTTGCTGCTTCTGTAACACCTCAGAGCATGTTTTGTGTTTCCACCTGCAGGCCTTTATGCCAGCCCTTTCCACTGAGTTAATAGATTAAAACATTTCTTTTAAGACTGAGAAGGAACTGAGATAAAGAATGTGCTCAGTCGTGGGTTTTTTTTTTTTTAATCATTTTTTTTTATTTCTATTCAGCGTAACAGTATTCATTGTTTTTGCACCACACCCAGTGCTGCATGCATTCCGTGCCCTCTCCAATACCCACCGCCTGGTTCCCCGAACCTCCCACCCCACGCCCCTTCAAAACCCTCAGATTGTTTTTCAGAGTCCATAGTCTCTCATGGTTCACCTCCCCTTGTTCACCTCAGTTGTGTATTTTTAATTATAAGTGTCAGGGATATTGATTTTTATTGTTGCTGATGTATTATTATTTCTTGTTAATTTTATAATTATTTTTGGCAAGGATGGGAGTCACTCAGGGAATCATGGATTTATCATAACTATACTTATAGTATCTTCTTACTTTAATTCATACTATATTCTTACTCAGTTTTTTTGGTAAATATAATAGACATTTAACATTATGTAAGTCTTAGGTGTATAAGATAATGAGTCGATATTTGTGTATATTGCAAAATGATCACCAAAATTAATCTAATTGATGTCTAATATCACACATAGCTATGAATTTCTTTTTCCTGTGGAGAAACTTTTAAGATTTACTCTTAGCAACTTTCAAATATTCAGCCCAGTATTTTTAACTGTACTCACCTTGCTATATATAATATTCTCATGACTGACTTATTTTATATCTAGAATTTTGTACCTTTTGATCTCCTTTGCCCATTTCACCCTCACCCAACTCCTTGACTCTGTTGTCTATATCAGTGAGCTTTACATTGGGGATTATTTTGAGTTTTGTTTTTGCTTTTGTTTTTAGATTTCACATATACATGAAATCACATGGTCTTTGTCTTTGTCTGATTTATTTCATTAAGCATACCCTCAAGGTCCATCTGTGCTGTTGCAAATGGCAGTATTTCCCTTCTCTTGGTTTAGGAATATCCCACTGTGTGTGTGTGTGTGTGTGTGTGTGTGTACTACAATTTCTTTGTCCATTCATATGTTAGTGGGCACTTGAGTTGCTTCTGTGTCCTGGGTACTAACTTATGCTGCAGTGAACATGGCAGGGGCAGGGGGGCAAATATCTTTTCCACTTATCCTTCACATAAGTGCCCAGAAGTGGAATTGCTGGATCACATGGGAGTTTTATTTTTAATTTTTGGAGGAACCTCTCTCCTGTTTTCCACAGTGGCTGTACCAATACACATTCCCACCCACAGAGCACAAGGGTTCCCTTTCCTCTGTCCTTGCCAACACTTGTTATTTCTTGTCTTCTTTTTAAAATAGCCATTCTAACAGGTGTGAGTTTCTCATTTTTGATCAGTGTATAATTCACGTTAACATAGTGCCTGCTGAATGTAGAGTAAAATATAGTTCTATTTCTCTTTCAATTCTTAAGTATCAGTCAGAAGAAAAAATGTGAGAAAATTGCATATTTAAAAATATTATTTATAATTGCCAGGTCATAGGGCCTGGTGATGGGTAGTAAGGAAGGCATGTATTACATGAAGCATTGGGTATTATACATAATGAATCTTAGAGCACTACATCAAAAACTAATGTACTGTATGGTGACTAACATAATACAATGAAAAATAATAATATTTATAAGCAGTTGCCATAATATTTGCAAGTCAAATATTATAGGGATTATATGATATCAGTGTATCGTTTATCCTATACTTGGCCCTGGGTTTACTATTCACTGCAGGATGAGAGAGGTATTCTCATTTTTACAGGTGAATAAATGGAGAATCGCAATGGTATTCAACCTTTTCGTTCAAAGTTCTATAGACAATAAGTAGTAGAGCTAAGAGTACAAACTCATTTTAAAAAGTAATGCTTTTTTTCCTGAAATATGCTTTCTTCCTTAGCTGATCTCTACCAAAATAAGGCTTTCGTAATCTGGAAGGTAAAGATCTTTTACCAGATATGGGGTAATAAAAGCTACATTATTCTAGGCCAGTGTTAGTTTCATTAGCTATTGTACGTGGTTCAGCAACAGTTAAACGTGATTTTTTTTTTTTTTACTTCCCTTTCATTATTGCATATGTGCAAACTTACTTCTGGATATTTGCCAATAAAGTCATAGTAATGAAAGAAAGAATGGAGAACTGGAAATAATAAATTACAAGTAAAATCTTTTCTTCTAACAGAGAGAAGGTGAAAAAGATCATCAAGTGCGTTTGGCAGTTGGAAATGGCGTACGGAGTGATGTATGGAGGGAATTTTTAGACAGATTTGGAAATATTAAGATGTGTGAGCTTTATGGAGCTACTGAAGGAAACATTAGTTTCATGAATTACACTGGAAAAATAGGATCCGTCGGGAGAACAAATTTCTTTCACAAAGTAAGTACAGTATTTTCCTTCCATAAATATAATGAGGTCAGTTTACCTATCTTCTAGACTTCCTGTTTATAAATTACGGTAAATACAATCACCTTTCCTTTTTCTTTTCTTTTTTAAGTTGAGAACGTCTATAAAGTCATAGCTTCTAGGTAAACCATAGGTTATAAAAACCTCAACTGTCTCCCAGGTTTTCCTGTATAATGTGGGGATAATGATACCCAAGTGGTTTTTGTTCTGTCTTCAAAGTTAATAAAATAATATATAAAAAACAAGCAAAGTTTCTGATACATGTCAATTTGACTCTTTCCATTTTTCCTAAGCCTTTTCAATCCAGTGTTTCTGCTTACACTTCATTTTTATATCACACAAAAATTATGTATAGGTTTCTGAGGCTCTGGGGTGACTCAGTGGGTTAAGCCTCTGCCTTCAGCTCAGGTCATGATCCCGGGGTCCTGGGATAGAGCCCCGCATCGGACTCTCTGCTCAGCAGGGAGCCTGCTTCCCCTCTCTCTCTGCCTGCCTCTCTGCCTGCTTGTGATTGCTCTCTCTGTCAAATAAATAAATAAATAATTATGTATAGGTTTCTGATAAACCAAGATACCACTAAAATCTTAAAAGCAACCCAAAAAAATCACTTACGTAGGAGTAAAAGACTTCTAGATGATTTCTTAGTAGCAACCATGGAAGCCAAAAGAACAATGTCTTGAACTGCTTTGGAGAAAGTAATTGTCAACATAAAGCTTACACTGAACAATATTTTTTAAAGAATAAAAGTGAAATTAAAGAAAATAGTTTCTAAATTTATATAGCACAATATTTATAAACTCAAGTGGAAATAAACAACTCCAGAATCATAGTAGGATATTGTATTATAGCTCTTTCAGTATTTGTTAGAACAAACAAAAAAAACCCTTCAATGTTATAGAATATGCAGTAACAAGTTACTTGAACTAACAGACATTTATAGGATACTGCATCTAAAAACTGCAGAATATTCTTTCTTTTCAAGCACTTATGAAACATTCACAAAGATTACTGGGTCACTTAGGGAATTTCAGCAAACTTCAGAGGATTAAATGTGGCTTATTTTCTCTGACAGCAGTTTAATTAAGGTAGAAATAAATCTTTTAAATGACAGGTAGGTCATCTATATATTGGGTTATAGAATATCTATAAGTTTCTATGAGTGGACAAAAAATCATTATTGAAATTGAAAAATAATTTGAGATGGGGCGCCTGGGTGGTACAATCAGTTGATTCTTAATTTTGGCTTCAGTCATGATCAAAGGTTGTGGGATGGATCCCATGCTTATTAGGCTCCACACTTAGCAGAAAGTCTACTGGTGCTTGTCCCTCTCTCTCCCCTTCTGTTCCTCCCACTGCTCAGGCTCTTGTCTGTGCTATCTCTCTGTCTCAAGTGAATAAATAAAAATAAATCTAAAAAAAATAATGGGAGCTGAATCAAAATTGAAATGTTATATTTCAAAACATTGGACCTACATAAGAGTGGTTGAAAATTTGTGAGCTAAATATCCATTTCTGGGGGTTAATTAAAAAGCAACTGAAATAAACTAAAAAAAAAATAAAAATAAAAATAAGGAACTAATCAAAAATAAAAATTAAAGAAACACAAAATAAACATTTAGTGAGAGGTATAAGAAGAGAGAGACATAAAATTTTTAGAAAGTAAAGAAATAAGGTCAAAACTGGTATAAATTTATCTCGTGTTTGGAACCTAGAGAAGGCGCAAACTACTTTTATGATAGACTCTTTGGGATTTTGAAGGTCTTATTGACCTCTCAGAAATGCTGCTGCATTCTGAAAAGTAATTTGGGGAAAGTAAGTGCTGATATTTATTGAGTTTTTCAGTCCTTACAGTTAATTTTCTCAATTCATTGCACTGGTTCCATTAAGAATTTCATATTCGCATTAAAGCTCCTTAGTGAAGCTGAGTCATTCCCTAATAGTCATCCAACAAGAGTACGTGAAGAAGATTTGTATTTTACATTACTGACTTAACCTCATTATAATTTTATAACATCTTAAATTCCCTGACTGTAATACTGTCAATAAAGCAAGAAGTCATTGTCCCCAATTTATTTGGAAAACTTATGATTTTCAACTTATTTTTTTTCAGTTTGGAAATGAAAAAAAGTATACCTGGTGTCATATGAATTCAGTTATATCTTTTCTCATTATTATTGTAGTATGTATATATTATTGTTTTGTTACATACCAAGTCACCAGAAAAATTTGGACCAGTAACTTTCATAATCATGTGGAGAGATCTGATAAGTCCATCTCTCAAAAACTTAAACCTAATGGAAGCTTCCACTTACTGTTTCACAAACAAATCAACATCTAAACAGAGGTAGGCTGTTAATAAAAAAGGGAAAAGATGAGGCATCAACACAAAGTTCCTGCATCCCACATGTCCTTCCTGTGTGCCGTACTTACCACTTTTTTTTTTAAAGATTTTACTTATTTATTTGACAGACAGAAATCACAAGTAGGCAGGCAGAGAGAGAGAGGAGGAAGCAGGCTCCCCACCGAGGAGAGAGCCCGATGCGGGGCTCGATCCCAGAACCCCGGGATCATGACCCGAGCCGAAAGCAGAGGCTTTAACCCACTGAGCCACCCAGGCGCCCCCGTACTTACCATTTAAATGTATACAGCTGAAGGGAATATGTGCCATATAAGCCCCGAGGGCAAACACTAAAAAATTTTGTGACTGCATTTGAGAGACAAACCCAAGTCACAGTTATAGACTGGCTTCTCCTTTTCTACACCTAGGGATGATATAATTGGGAGAGAACAAACATGAAATCCCTAGAAGAAATAAAACTTGAAAAAAGAAAAGAAAAGAAAAGAAAAGAAGTCTTAATAAAAGGTAGCTGACGAAAAAATACAAATACACAACAAAATGATAAGCCCTATAAAATGACCAGGGAATATTTAGTAAAACAATTTCCCATAGGTTAAAAAATTATAATAATATTCTCTTTAAAAATAAAAGCTCAGGGGCGCCTGGGTGGCTCAGTCATTAAGCGTCTGCCTTGGGCTCAGGTCTTAATCCTAGGGTCCTAGGATGGAGCCCAAAGCCCCTCTTTAGGCTCCTTGCTCAGTGAGAGCCTGCTTCTCCCTCTCCCTCTGCTGCTCCCCCTGCTTGTGTTCCCTCTCTGTCTGTCAATTAAGTAAATAAAGTGTTTAAAAATAAATAAATAAAATAAAAGCTCAGTGGGACACCTGGGTGGATCAGTCCCTTAAGCCTCTGCCTCCAGCTCAGGTCATACTCTCAGGGTCCTGGGATCGAGTCCCACATCAGGCTCCCTGCTCAGAGAGCGCCTGCTTCTCCCTCTGCCTGTTGCTCCCTCTGCTTGTGCTCTCTCTCTCTCCTTCCCTGACAAATAAAGTAAATAAAATCTTTTAAAAAGAAATAAGAGCTCAAAAGATATGAAAGTACAAGAGAAATATAAATTAACAAAAGGAGTTAGAAAGTAGACACACTCAGTTCCAAGGAGAAAAATAAAAGGGTCTAAGAATGAAAGTATTGCAGAGATGAACACCACATTACAGGCTCTAAACATTGTTAGGGAGCTAGATGGGTGGGATTAAGGAGTCACACAAACACAATAAAAAGAATAAGCAAATAAGAATATAAAATAAATGAGGAAGATTGATTTAGAAAACATATACAATCATCTGACATCCACTAACTGGTGTTTCTGCAAGAAAAAAAAAAGATCAAAAAGAAAAAAAATTATTTGAAACCTAATAGAGGAAAACTTCCTTCAAGACTTCAATCTTTAGCAAAAGAGCACACTATGTTCTAGGGGGAAACAAAAGTACAGAATGACCATCAGAAAAATATATACTTGTAAAATTACTGAACATAAAGAACCATAAGGAGAAAACAAATGTTGTACAAAGTGTAGGGTGAAGATGGGAATCATCTCAGGCATCTCTTAAAACAAGAACTAAACACTCAAAGCCAGGAAAAATAAAAAAGTAAGGAAGGTATTCACCCAAGAATTTTACTTCTGACTGAGTTGTTCTTTGAGTAAAAAGGCAACAAAGAGATGTTCTCAAAATTTTAAGAATTCAGAGAATACAATGCCCCTATATGTATAAAAAATCATACATCTTTATAAAATTCATTCAGTGGAAATATCCAGTCAACCTGAAAAGAAAGCAGATTTTAGAAATGAAGAAATCGCCTTCAGTTAAAAGGTTTGATTGAATCCATTTAAATACAGAAGATTGAAGAGCTCCAAATTATGTTTATAGATGGGATGGCAGTATCAATCCTGAGAATATAAAAATACAGCACTAACTATGATGGGAATTGGGCGGGATGAGAGGAGGAAATACAGGTACTAATTTTCTCATCTTCCCATATTTATGTAAATACATAAAAGGATTTAATAAAAAGATACCTTCAAATGTCTGTAAACTTATTTATTATCTTAAAAGTAGGCAATTTTTATGGACCAGGAAATTTAACCAGCAGTGCACTTAGGCAATAATCTCCATGAGACCATCGTCACTTCCCACAGCACTTGCCAGTTTTGAAGTCCTGACAACCCACTTGGGGTTCGATGATTTGCTGAGGACTCAAAATTTACCAAAAGCTGTTACACTTGTCATTATTATTATTCCATCTAAAGGATATGGATTAAAATCAGATGGAGGGAGAAGCAATAGGGCAGAATCAAAAGGGCACCAAATGCAAGGCTTTTAGGGGTCCTTTCATGTGCAGTCAGGATGGCATTACTCTCCTGGAACTGACGTGTGACCATGTACACGGAGTATTGCCCGCTAGGGACGCACACCAGCCTTGGTGTCTGCAGTCTTCTTTGCAGCTCCATCATTTAACTCTATTTGGTTGCTTGTGAGGCTGACCTCTTTCCCGAATCCCTCAGAAGGTCAAGCTGGGAGACCCAAAGTCCCCACACCACATCATGTTATCCATGTGGTTCAGAGACACTCAATCTGAACCATACTGTCAGTATGTGGATGCCAAAAGCCCTTAGGCTAACACATAGAGTCCTGTTGACCATAACACTGCAAGGCATAGAGAGAATCTCCCAGAAGCTGAGAGTGAAAGCCAGACCCCTGGTTAAACTGGGGTTAAGGTTAAATTCTTTTTTTTTTTTTTTAAAGATTTTTATTTATTTGACAGAGAGAGGTCACAAGTAGGCAGAGAGGCAGGCAGAGAGAGAGGAGGAAGCAGGCTCCCTGCTGAGCAGAGAGCCCAGTGCGGGACTCGATCCCAGGACCCTGAGATCATGACCTGAGCCGAAGGCAGCGGCTCAACCCACTGAGCCACCCAGGCGCCCCAAGGTTAAATTCTTGATGCCACAGGGACTGATTTCTCCCTTTCTAAAGAAACACATAATTTAACTTCGGTTCCATTTTCTTTGGTTGAATTCAAGGGAATTAAATTATGATGGTGTGGTATCATTTTTATAGATTATTTTATTACTCAGTTTCCTACCTTTCTCCCTATCAATTTAAACACACTTGTAATGATGCTTGTCAAATGCATTCCTTTATATAGTCTTAATAGTTTTTTTTTTTAAGATTTCATTTATTTATTTGACAGAGTGAGACACAGTGAGAGAGGGAACACAAACGGGGGGAGTGGGAGAGGGAGAAACAGGCCTCTTCCCACAGAGCAGGGAGCCCGACTTAGGGCTCGATCCCAAGATCCCGGGATCATGACCTGAGCTGAAGGCAGATACCCAATGACTGAGCTACCCAGGCACCCCATTAATTTTATTCATCTTTCCCCACTTATTTGCTCTATATTTATTCACTTTGTTCCTCCTCCTCTTTGTCTTTCTCTCTTCTATGTGTTCTTCCTTATTATTTTTTCTGTATTTTTAAATGACTGTTTTCTAGTTCACCTTAATAAGATAGCTTGTTTAATTGATTGGCAAAACCTCTGTTTTCTTATATATAAAAGGAAGGGGTGGGGTTGAACCAATCTGCAATTTTTCCTCCCAGAATCACCTCTTAGTGTATAGGTGGACATGACAGGAGCGGGATAGCTGGAAATATTTGGGGACAAGGAGAGATGTCCAACTAGCTTGTTTCCCAACTTGATGAGCATGTTCTAACAAATTTGCTATCTCACAGCACAGAAGTACTGAGTATTAGTTTAGGGATATAAAGGTGAAAGGCTTGGGGAAAAGTTCAAAGTCAAATAAGCATCTGATCCCTTTTTAAGGGATTATAATTTAAAAACAGACAACGAAATTCTTGTCTTTGTGTAGTTGAAACTTTGGTTTTATTAAAACTTTCAGGGGGTCTTTAAAAATTTTATTTATTTATTTATTTATTTGAGAAAGAGAGAGCATGAACAGAGGGACAGAGGGAGAGGAGAGAAAGAATCCCAAGCATGTGGGGCTGGATCTCAAGACCCTGAGATATCATGACCTGAGCTGAAACCAAAATTCAGATGCTTAACCAGTTTAGCCACCCAGGTGCCCCCGAAGGGATATTTTTGAATGATTGCCAAAAAAAAGAAAGCAGGAAGTGTTTCTTTTAGCTAGAGTTAGTAGAGTATGTGACTGAGCACCGGGATGTTTGATACTGCTCCTTCAAGAATAAAATTAATGTTTTGCTAAGCTAATGTGCAACATAAAATGAAATGTAAGTAAATGCCATCATATAAGTGCTCTTTACTAATGCCTTCAGTTTTGATTTTCAAATATGTATTTAATTTTTATCAGGAAAGTTTACTTTTTTTCATAAATCTGCATTCTAATTCTTTATTTCAGTTGCCTGAACATAAACTCTGCCACCAGTAGATGTCACTGCACAAATAAATATTTCGTTATTGTTTTTGTTTTTTGAATTTTATTTTTGCAGCTTCTTTTCAGTTATGACTTGCTAAAGTATGATTTTCAGAAAGATGAACCCATTAGAAATGAACAGGGCTGGTGTATTCGTGTGAAGAAAGGTAAGATTCTTGCATTTGACCATGTCTTTTCAGGCAAAAGTTTCTGAATTTCTATTTAATTACTACTGAATTTAGAGACAAAAGAATAGCTGTTACGGATATATGATGAGATTTATTTGGAATTTCAGTGCAGGTAGAATAGTTTCATTATTAGGTATTAGGGATCCCAATTGGGGCAGTTACTAAAATCTAAAATGGATTATTACTGGGATCCTTTTTTCCTGATCCACCCTTCTAGTTATAACAGTAGTGCTAATGTCCTCTATCACCAAGATAAAATGTATAAAAGAATGCCTTAGTTATCACTCTAGGTATAGTGAAAGTCAGGCAGACTTACATTTATATCTGGGCTCTCATCCTTAGAAAATATACAACTTTGGGCAGGCCACTCGAGCTGACACTCATTTTCTTCATGTGTAGAGTTGACAATATTTATTTTGTGAGGTTCTTGTTGACCATTAAATGAGGTGATGTATGCAGAGTCCCACAGAGAGCCTGGCATGTGGTTTGCTACCTACCTGCTGCTTTTCTCCATCTCACTCCCCTCCTCCACCAAGGTATAGTTTCTGATAGTTTTTGGTTAGACAATTAACTTGCTGCTGCATATGATCAGTCTAGAGATTTCAATGTAGATATGTGCACTTGGAACTGTTTAGAGATTCAGGCTGGATAAATCAGGCCAAAATTACTTTTTACTTTTTTCAGAATATGCTTAGGCTACATTTCAAAGATGAATTCATTTAAATCTTAACTTCAAATGTGGAGATAAAGGTTGCAAACCTGGCTTGTTTGTGTGTTTTGGAAGCTGGAAGCTTGGAAAGAATATAAGCCTTGTCTATTAAAAAACAAATTGCCCTGTCCTCTAAATTTCAAGCCTAAGAGCATTTATCAAATATCTTCCCCTAATTCAGGTCTGTAAGCTGTGTCCAAGAGAAAAGCCAATTCTAAAAAGATTGTAAAGAACTTTGTTGATTCACACCTTTCTAGTGTATTTTATTTTGTTTTGCTTATTTAAGATTTTATTTTTTTTAAGGAATCTATGCGCCCAACATGGTGCTCAAACTCACAACCCCAAGATCAAGAGTTTCATGCTCTACTGACTAAGCCAGCCATGCACTCCTGGTGTGTTTTATTTATTGGATTTAGGACAGTATCAACATTGGAACTTGAGTCTCAGAACTGCTTGTACAAACTCAGGGTTTCTTAAAAAAGCAGATTGTCCCTGGGCACCTGCGTGGCTCAGTCGGTTAAGTGGCCGACTGGATTTTGGCTTAGGTCATGATCTCAGGATCCTGGGATTGAGCCCTGTTTGGGCTCTGCACTTAGTGGGAGTCTGCTTAAGGACTCGCTCTCAGCCTCATCGTCTACTCCTCCCCTGACTTGTGCTTGCACTCTTTCTCTCTCTCTCTCTAAAATAAGTAAATAAATCTGTAAATCTTAAAAAAAAAAAAAAAGGATTGTCCCCAAACATTTGCTTTAGTGTTCTGTGATTCTCATTATAAATTACTCAATATTTTTTCCATTAATGGTACTGTATCTTGCATACATTTGCCTGGAATAGATAGATGAAGAATACTATGATCTTTTTAAGCATTTGCAATAATTAATTTGTCAGGGAAGAAACTGTCAACCTGTGTCTTAAGAAAAACAAAGAATATAAATTTTGAGGGGAACATGAGAGGCTTGGAAATGTCTGCAATAGAGGGAATGTAACTGAAGGAATATGTGTTGGAGGACAGGCTTTGGAGTCAGATGAACTTGGTTTATAAAAACCCATCTCAGGGGCACCCTGGTGCCTCAGTCAGTTAAGCATCTGAGTCTTGATCTCAGCATGGAGCCTGAGGCTTTAAAACAACAAAAACAAAGCCCGTCTCCCACATTTGGTAACTGTATGACATTGGGCAAATTACTATTTCTTTCTTGGTTTCTTTACTGTAAAATGAAGATGATATGAGGGCTTGTGTTACAGGTTTGTGATGAGAATCACATAAATACGGTGCTCAGAATAGTGACTGGTCCCCAGAAAGCACTCAGGAAGTGTAACAATGCTGATGACAATGATGATGAAGGGGTCCATGATGACAGTGACAATGAGGGGCTTCTGCAGTAGCCAGCCAGACTTGGCTTGACCAATGGCATATGTGCCTGTGGAAGCCAGGATGTCCAGCAGGAGTGGGAGCAATGAACACTGAATAATGTTAAAATGACATAATTGGTTTATAGTGTTCTGGAATTAACCCCATCTGAGTAGTCATGTGGACTTCGCCTCTGTTTACAGGGGGAAAAATCATGTCAACAATGGCCTTGGGATGTTCTGGGACAGTGATTGCTGCTCCCCTTTGTCTTCCACACTTCTCGTAGAAGTAGATTTTTATCTTGCAGCTTGCTGGGCAAAATCCTGATTAATTTGAGTAAATCTGATTGAAAATTTGTTTCAGTTAATGTGTCTACATATAAAGAATACTAATAACTTTCATGCCTCATCTCTTGCCCATTGAGGATTTCCACATAACATCCTATAAGAATAAAATATTTTCTTAAGCTTCTATTACCTTCTAGATCTGAGATAGTATTGAACAGAAACCTTGTTGCGAAATCAAGGACTTGAATTTGAGTTCTACGTCCATTCCTTTCAACATTGTTGGACTTCAGTAACTTACTTGACCCTTCTGAGCCATGGCTCCTTCCTTGTGAAATAAGGATTTTAATTATCATTTTTAAAGGATTTCTGTGAAGAATAAATAGGATGACAGTTGCAAGGGACTCATGGGGCTTGCTGCATAGTAAAAGCCTGATAAATATTCCTACTATCATAATCTTACTAAAATTATTATTATGGTTATTTATATAGTTTCATTATTATCAGTGTTAAAATCTATGGAACTTCAGTCTATGGATTGGTCTATCCACCCAGGATAGGATGTAAAACAAATTTAATGTGCCTTTGCCTGCATTTGCTTTCCTTTTTGCTAGTTTTTCCAAAGTGGTTTGTATTGGTGGCAGTCTGTGAAAGGGTGTGTTGGATGCAGAATGCAGGCACCCAGGGTAAATATCAAATATAATAAAAATCAAGTTCAGGGAAAGGATATCAACACTGGTTGTGTTGGTCAGATATAATCTAAGTACATGCATGATATGTGTAATAATAATTTTAATCAAGTCACCAAAAAGTGCCTTTCTCTCCCAGGAGAACCTGGGCTGCTCATTTGTCAAGTGAAAAAGAAGAACCCCTTCTTTGGTTATGCTGGGAGTAAGAAACACACAGAGAAGAAACTGCTTTGTGATGTTTTTAAGAAGGGAGATGTTTACTTTAACACAGGAGACTTAATGGTGCAAGATCAGGACAATTTCTTTTATTTCTGGGACCGTACTGGAGACACTTTCAGGTGCGAAATAGCATGGGTCATACTGCTTCTTCTGGAATTGTGAACCATGTCCAAGCAAGGCTCCGTGGAAAGATTGTAGACCACATGGTCTGTACCTTTGGGGCAGACAGAGTGCTTTCAGCTCTGTAATGTCTCCCCATTTAAAAATTCAGTGACCATCTGTTTCTAGATTAAAACCTAATTTAAGTGTTGATGTCAGTTTTTATCATTACTTAAATGAATCATTTTGGTCCAAATCAGTGAGCTCCTTTTTTTAAGAATATAAAATAAGTAGACAGATGTGATGTTTAAATGGCAGAGTTGAAACAGAAACCAGTTTGGTCAAGTCTGGTCTAATATTTGACTGAATGATAAAAACAATGAAACAGCAAAATTTTCCTTTCTTACATTTTCCTTCTTAATTCCTTAAGATTATTTTAGGCTTATTCAATGATTTTGCTTTACTACTCAATGACTATGGAATAATGAGGGACATACAAGAGGCATTCAAAAAAATGTTTGAATGGATAAATGAATCATAATTTCTTACCTTCTCCTACAACTTACGGGCTTACTTTGTATAAAATCATTCTAATTGAATATACTCAATCCATAATTCATTTGCATTAAAGGATCCAAAGGGGTTAACCCCTAGAAATTAAAGGTCACTACCCTGAGAGACAACTGAAACTTTCCTTTCATTTTTTCTGACTCTATCATTAGAGATAGGCAATGTTATGTCTTAATTGTAATTACAATTCAAAATATAGAGGAATTATCATTCCTTTGTTTTTATGATATACTGTAGAAAAACATCTTATAGTAATCGATTTATGCCAATGAAACACAGATACAGTAATTTTAATTAAAACAATGATTCTGCTTTTGTTGACTTCTCAGTGAAGTGCTTCCTTGGAAATGCCTTTCGTTTCAAAAACTGCCATTGTGTTTGGTTACTTGGAACTTTCCCAGAACCAAACACAAGGCACTGAAGCTAAAACTGAATACCTACTTCTTCAGACAGAGGTACATTCACTGGAACTTGATTTTCATTTAGGTGGAAAGGAGAAAATGTTGCCACCACAGAGGTTGCTGACGTTATTGGAATGTTGGATTTTATACAGGAGGCAAACGTCTATGGGGTAACGGTGCCAGGTACGAGTATATTTCAGGTTCATTTTTTGATATATTAAATATCTTAGTCTTGTCTTGGCAAGTAATGCCCTAGACCAAGCTAACAAATGCCATGGTCACATCCAGTACCAACTTAATTTTAATGGATGTGTGTATTTTTAAGTAAAGCTTGAAAATTCTGGTCCATGACTCACTGCTTGAAAATAATTCCAGCTTTTCAATAGTCTGTTATTGTTCCTTTTATGACTAGAGTTTATGCATGCCACTAAATAGGAACACATGCTAGTTTAAATGTTTAGTAACACTGACTTGTGGTTACATTGAATCTTTTTTTTTTTGAAGATTTTATTTATTTGAGAGAGAGAGAGAGAGAGCGTGCGTGAGTACGGGGAGGGCAGAAGGAGAGGGAGAGCTAGAAACAGACTTGCTGCTGAGCAGGGAGCCCAGGATCATGACCTGAGGTAAAGGCGGCTGCTGAACCAACTGAGCCACTGAGGAGCCCTAGTTAACCTTTTTATTTTTACTTTTTTAAAGATTTTATTTTTATTTATTTGACAGAGATCACAAGTAGGCAGAGAGACAGGCTGAGGGGGAAGGAGGGAGGGGCGGGGAAGCAGGCTCCCCGCTGAGCAGAGAGCCCGATGTGGCGAGATCCCAGGACCCCGGGGATCATGACCTGAGCCGAAGGCAGATGCTTAACCCACTGAGCCACCCAGGTGCCCTTAAGTTGAACCTTTATAAAAAATAATTTAAAAACTTGTTTGGCTTCATTTATCTTTGTAAATGTGCCTATGAAGATTGTCTCATGATGGTGAAAATGACAAAGAAAAGTTACCAAAATGAAACGATAGGATAGCTGTTCTCCTTTGCTGTTTTGTTTTGTTTTGAAAAGTGTAAATAATGTCCAACTAATGTTTATAGGTGCCCAGGACAATGGGATGGGAGTGTTTAAATGAGGAGCAGAGGAAGGGGATGTCTAATAGACCTTCGGTGTTGTCTATACTATTTCCCTGGAAAAACACATAGGTGGCATGATAAGCACTAAGTGATCTGTGAAATTCAAGACCAGTCTGGTTTTTAAATTTAAAGACAATGTTGCCTTTTAATTTTTGTATTGACTCTTAACATGGATATTTGTCTGGAATAAATTCACCATTAAATAAGTGTTTCCTCCCAATATTTTATATTAATGGTGGTAGAATGCAAACTGGGGGTTATTTATGGTATTTTCTATTCTATCTATTTCATTTGTGTAGTGTTGACAATCAAGAATAGACTGTATCCTTTCCTGTTCATGACTTATTTCTGGGACATCGATCATATGCTCGGGGAGGGATCCACCATTTATACTATTGTTGCATTGTTACTGCTGTGATAGGATTAATGTCTCCATTTGCAATAATTAGTATGTGATTAAGAGAATCATTTTAAAAATCACCTAGTGCTTGTAAAATTAATGCTATTTCAAACTTTTTTCTCAGATTATGAAGGAAAAGCAGGAATGGCTTCTGTTACTTTAAAACCAAATAAGTCTCTGGACTTGGAGAAGGTTTATGAACAAGTTGTAACATTCTTACCAGCTTATGCCTGCCCACGATTTTTAAGAATTCAGGTAACTCTACTGTTTGAATTTTGAGAATTCAGGTAATATTACTTAACTAAAGATTCAACTTAACTACAAGACCAGGATTCCAGGAGATGGTTTATTTACAAGATAATATTTTCTTTTAGATAATATGTGCATTTGATTTATATTAGAAAACCTCAAGAATAATGAAAAGCATTGGGATGCTAATTTATGCCATATTTGAAGCCTAATTATAGGAGGGAACTTGATGAAATGCTAGGGTGTCTTTGTCTTTGTCCTAATTATAGACTTGCTTTCTTCCTCTTCACTCAAGACCTCAGCAATGGTGCAAGCCCAAACTCCATTGTACACAAGCCTTGTGAAGACCCTTGGTGCTCTGCGCCTAGAACTGTGTTCCACCAGACTGACATCAAGGTGTCTGAGGATGTGTGCAGAACTGAAAGGCAATTGGCTTTAGGCAATTCTGCTTTTAATTTTTACCCTCATTCTGTCCAGCCTTCCTCTGGGACTCTAAACTTTTAAGGAATTCTCAGTTTATTTGTTTTGAGAGGTGGGCACTCTCTTGTTAGGTTGCTAGAATAAAATACAGTAAAAAGAAGAGTTTGCTCAGCCACTGGATGAATTTGCTCACTCATTTATTCAGCCATTTGTGTATTTAATACTGTGTCCCCAAAGCTAGTACTTACCTCTTAACATCCAATCACAAAACTTTTCTGGATACATTCATCGTATCACTCTTAGATCCCTAGCGGAACAATCGATAGCATCATATTCATCTTCCAAGCATTCGCTGAGCATCTTCATGGCCCTGTCATGGCTTGGTCAAAGGGATGCATCATCTGAACTGTCATAAATATATATTTCATTTACATAATTTTAAAAATATTCATTTACATAATTTTTAAGAGCTT
Organism: Neogale vison; assembly: GCF_020171115.1. Taxonomy (NCBI): domain Eukaryota; kingdom Metazoa; phylum Chordata; class Mammalia; order Carnivora; family Mustelidae; genus Neogale; species Neogale vison. The sequence continues at coordinate 249,108,009 of NC_058091.1, read as the reverse complement.
TCATACACATTGTCTCAGATTATTTTCATAATTATCAGTCCTCTGAAATGCCAAAGGTAAGCAGAAGTATGAAGCAGAATTGATACATTTTCTACTGAAATTTTTATTGAGATTGTTGTAGTCATGCTATTGGAAGAAATAACACAGAGAAAGATCCTTAGTGTAGCGATTACTCAATTTCCTCCAGCGGTGTTATTTTTCAAAACTGTTATAACCTGGACATTGATGTTGATACAATCTACCCATCTTATTAAATTTTGTGCTTTACCTATGTGTGTGTGTGTGTGTGTGTGTATTAAGATCTATACACTCTTATCACCTGTATTGCTTCTTCACCAATGACTTCAGCCAAGATATGAACAATTCTGACACCATAGGATGTCTCATGTTTCCCTTTTATAATCACATTGAGTTCTCTCTTGAATTTCCCCATACTACCTTACAAATAATATATTTTAATGGGGTAGACAGTTGGTAGTTTAAATAGTATCTTAAACACGTTGCCCCTAGGGCAACTTAAAATTCACTTTCATTAAGAAGAAGAAATATTTTGGCATAGAACTATTCTAGAAATCTAAGTCAGTCTTACACAAACTTAGAAAATGCTTTAGCATCATTTAATACCTAAAGAAATAGAAATGTGACTGTTAAATTTATTATAGTATTTGCTATAGTTAGTACAATGCATTGTACTTAGTTGGCAGTAACAATATTTATTTAACAAATGAATTATAATAAATTATCTGATATAAGCAGAACAAAACTTTTTTTTTTAAAGATTTTTTTTTATGTATTTATTTGACAGAGAGAAATCACAAGCAGATGGAGAGGCAGGCAGAGAGAGAGAGGGAAGCAGGCTCCCCGCTGAGCAGAGAGCCCGATGCGGGACTCGATCCCAGGACCCCGAGATCATGACCTGAGCCGAAAGCAGTGGCTTAACCCACTGAGCCACTCAGGCGCCCCCAGAACAAAACTTTAAATCACTTCTGACAAAGTAAATAAAAGAACTATCTTATCAAAATCAAAATCTTACCAAAATCCATTTAGCAAAAATTTAAAAAATGATTATTTTTGCTACTAAATTTACAAAAAAAATTTTTTAAAGATTTATTTATTCTGGGGGTGGGCAGAGAAAGGGCAAATGGAGAGAGAGAATCCTCAGGAAGACTCCCCCTGGGCCCAGAGCCCTATGTGAGGCTCCCTCAAAGGACACTGAGATCATGACCTGAGCCAAAATCAAGAGTCAGACACTTGGAGCACTGGGAGTTATAAGTAAACAAAGAATCTTGGAACACTACATCAAAAACTAATGATGTACTATATGGCGACTAATATAACATTAAAAAAAAAAAAGAAAGAGACTTAACTGCCTGAGCCACCCAGGTACCCTAAATTTACAAAAAAAAAAAAAAAGATTTAATGTGATATTACTTAGTATGGGTGGGATGAAATTAAATTAAATTGATTCTTTCATTCTGCTTGTGGAAACACAAACTGTTATAACCTCACTAGAAAACAAGTTGGTAAATATATAATTAGGCTCTTAGAATTTACATATATTTTGACTTAGTAATTTCATTTCCAGAAATGTATCCTTAAAAAGTAATCAAAGCTGAACAAATGTTATATATAAAGATGCTCTACAAAATGTTATTTATAGGAGTTAAAATTTTTGATATTCTTTATTAGCTAGAATAAGAATAATGTTAATTAAAATAGTATAATTAGATGAGATCTTATTAAACCATTACCTAATGGTTTTTATTACCTAAAGAAAAATTAACCTTACCTGTAGAAATACACCCAGCATATTATAGAGCTGGGGTTTTTTGTTTGTTTATTTAGATTTTATTTATTTACATTTTATAGAGAGAGGTGGGGAGAGAGCACAAAAGTGGAATAGGAAGAAGGGCAGAGGGAGAGAAGCATCCCAAGCAGACTCTGTGCTGATTGTGGAGCTGATGGGGCCAGATGCCAGGACCCTGAGCCAAAATCAAAGAGTTTGAAGCTCAACCAACTGAGCTACCCAGGTGCCGCTAGAGCTCTATGTGTGTGTGTGTGTGTGTGTGTGTGTGTGTGTGTAAGGCAGAATATCAATTTTATACATACAGGGAGTCTTTAATTTTCTAAAAATGAGAAAAAGAGTATGTGTTTCCATACAGTCAGATCTAATTCTGTGATGACAGTGTTGGGAAGAGGGTGGGATAGAAAGGATGAGATCAGGGAAGGAGGTGCAGAGAGAACGGGAGTCTTGCATTAGTCCAGAAGGATGAATAAAAATGGCCAGGTGACTCATAGAACCTTATAAGGACCTCGCTGTGTCATCTGACTCAAAGCAGGTTACTTCTCCATGCCTGAAGCTGTCACAGAGAGATACTTTATCTCTTAAATCCCTTAAAGCAGAGAGCTTCTTAAACTTTCTAGATTCATGGCATCTCTAGAGTCTCAGTATTTCGTGGCATTTGGGATTCACCAAATACCTAAATTTTCTTTTCTTCAGTATTTAGGTCAAAAGAAATTCATTAAGTTTTTAGATCTAACAAATTAATTCCTCTTTGAAAAAATAGTGTATATAAATTGAAAGGGAAAAAATACTCTTATTTTTAGGCAACCACAACTACCAGAGAGAGGTAAATCGGGCATTGTACAACTCCTCAAACCTTGGAATTAGATTGGACTGCACAGGGAGAGCCTAATTCCTTGTCGCACATTGATTTGGAGTTGTACTTGCCTTTTATCACAGCAACCACTGAAAACCCTGTTTCACAAAGATACGGCATCGTTGAAAAGAATGTGTCACAAACTAATATTGGAAGTATGAACTACCTTGAGCTAGTAGTTAGCAAGCAGTGACCAACAAGTTTACCTGGAAAACTTAAAATGCACCTTAGAGACACTGGAATTTCACAGAAGTACCACAGAGCACCTCAGTGCACAGTTTGAGAACCCAAGATTTAGATCATCTTTTACTCCTGGTTTTTATAGTATTTGGCCTTATGGAATGGAATGTTCTCTTTCAGAGGTTTTATCTTCTTGGTGTCTAATAACATTTCCTGTACATGATGTTGTGTTGACAGTGAATTAAAGAGATAAGCCTGTGTATTTTAGATGCTTCTATAGTTGGTTATAATTAGTTTTTTACAATCTTCATAATTCTTCTATATTAAATAAAGTTCAGAGGTAAATCGAGCTAAAAATTCCACTCTTCTAGAGGGCATTTTAAAAAATCTCTGATGTTAAATTATTAGTAGTAAATAGAGAGATGGTCACAGAATATAAAAGTGTTATAATTAAATATTACAGTCTATCTTATAATTGAATATTCTGTTTATAGATTTTAGATAATATTAAATGATTCCATTAATCCTGACACTTGCTTTGTAGGAGAAGATGGAAACAACAGGGACATTCAAACTTCAGAAGTTTCAATTGATGGAAGAAGGATTTAGTCCATTGAAAATTTCTGACCCACTTTATTTCATGGATAACTTGAAAAAATCTTATGTTCCACTGACCAAAGAACTTTATAATCAAATAGTGTTAGGGAAGGTCAAACTTTAAGAATTTTTACACATGGGATTTTCATATGTTTTCTTAGGAGAAGTGAGAGGAAAGTGTCTGATTCTTTAACATGATACAGGAGGAGGAAATGGATATTAACTAACATATGCTGTGTTTTCTTAATTTGCAACAACTTTTTTCTAAGTAGGAACTTTCATTTGTTTTAGACCGTAACAAACTTCAGTTGATTATTTGTTATCTATCTGGGGGTTCACTACATAACCAAATATTTGCTTCAGTCATAAAGATTCTAAATAATCAGTAGTTAACAATTTAGAAACTTACTACAAATGTACTTTTTACTATTGAAAGTTTCTAGTTTTTAGTAAATGGTTAAATTTTGCTCAAATGTTTTATTCTTATGCACCCTGTCCTATAACTCAATAAAATCATCTTCATTAATTGTGTTTTGAGGTTCTTTTCTGATGTTTTAACTGTAAACTTCCAGTCCAAGAAAGCTGACTGACCTCATGCATACATTCCTGTCTGCCTTATTGAACTCACATTCTGATGATAGAAGAAATACAGAAGTGTTTTACAGCAAACCAAGAAAACCAGTAAGCCCAAAACATTTGGGAATTTTTGGAAGATACATAAACAACACCAAATTAATGGTAAAACCCAACAGAGCTGTAGAAACCACTGGTGATACAGAAAAAGAATGGACTACAATAGAATGTAGGTATTGACACTAAGATCAGAGGCAGAAGAGACTTTGTGAGCTGGTTTGTGGTTATTAACAGAAATGCATTGCAAGGACAATATAAGACACACAGTTGGACTTCTTCTGGTCTGGAAGCAACAACCTCCAAGGTTTGCTTCAAGCTGGAACCACAAAAATGACTCTCTTGGTAAAGTGAGCTCGCTTCCACAGGAGGAGGTTGTGGAGCTAAGCTTAAATGGAGCGGAGCCCAACAGGAAGCTCCTTTGCCAATAAACCTAGCTCCCTGTACAAGGAGAAGGAAAGTTAGCTTTGCCTCCTGTTAAAAAGCTTATTTGGGGGAAAGCCTGGGTGTCTCAGTGGTTAAGCATCTGCCTTTGGCTCAGGTCATGATGCCAGGGTCCTGGGATGGAGTTTTGCATCTGGTTCCCTCCACAGTGGGGAGTCTGCTCTCCCTCTCCCCCTGTTCATTCTCTGTCTCTCTCTCTCTCTCTCTCTTATCTCACTTGCTCATTCTCTCTCTCAAATAAGTAAACAAAACCTTAAAAAAAAAAAAGCTTATTTTGGTTGGAAGAGAAGTTGCAGATACAGTGGTTCCTTTTTGTACTTACTAGGAAAATAAGAGTTACGAAATTAAAATATTTTTTAAATGTATAGGTTAAGCATAGTAGCATAGAAATAAAATGTAAAGCTTTAAGATTGAAAAAATGACAAGATGTAATCAACTTTGCAGAAATAAAAAATTTTAAAAGAGAAAAAAGTTCTTAAGTCAGAATGAATTAAATAAGTCTAAGTGTATCCATTCTCCTGTTAAATATATGAGAATGGATGAACGGTCTTCATTAAAAACTATTAAGTGAATGAATACATTGGCACTTGATTTTTATATTGGTGATTTGGATTCTTTACCTTTCCCATTAACAGTCTGTTCTGTCTTTACATACATAGTTTTGATGTATGGGTGCTCTTTATTGCAATAAATCTGAATGAACATTTTACTACTAACTCATAACTTTTTAAAATTGTTAGAGATGAGAAAATGATGGTGAATTTAGCATACGTATCTTACTCCCTTACCTGTAACTTTCTTGTCAAATTCATTATAGTAAAAGACAAAATATCATGAAAACAATAATCCACTAAAAGATGGGGGAATGGAGGGAACAAGAGAGACTGTCTTCAGTGGATAAAACATTGTCAGAAGTTACTGGAAAATAGGAAACACATGAGATCAGGTTTTCAAAGGAACCATAGATGGATGGGGGAAAAAAGCCTCACACTTATACCATTGAAAAATGCTTCAAAGGCAAAAGAAACCAACCACATTAAAAACACATATAAAGACCAAGATGGGTCCTCTGTGTAATTAATTAGGGTAATTAATTATAGGAAATTGAGGTAATGAGTTTCTCTGCCTTTGCCTTGATATAGAAAATTTCCATCAGTGCACAAAATAACTCGTGACATAAAAGAAATAGAAAATAAGATCTCATGACATTCAAAACTTCTTTAAGACAAAAGACACTAAGGATTAAAGTTTTTAAAGAGCTAGAAACTAAGAGAAAATGTCTAGAAACATGGGAAGGTAGTTGCCCACATTTATTATATATTAAGAACATTTACACAAAAAAGGGGGGGAGGCAAAAGGAAGAGAAGATGAATTCTCTTCCAAAGCAGAAAGAATATGAAAAAGATGGATCCCCTACCAAGATCCAAGTTTACTAGGACAAAAGCAGGGGGCAAGGAGGTTTTCTGATTTTAGTTTCTAAGAAATGAAATCCTCAAGAAAGTGTAGATAAGAGAGGTTCTAGAATCTATCTAGATTAGAAAGTCTCTGGTCTTACAGTCACAGAGACTTATGAGAAGCCACGAGGCTAATTCAGAGACAGAATGGTTCCCATGACTCTGACTTCAGCAGGAAATTAGTGAGAAGGACATTTGGCTTCTAGAGGGCTAGGTGCTAGAATAGGGGCATCTCAGTGGCTAACTGCATGGATCTTTGACTGGGAACCAAATAAAACTGACTTTTCCAGAGAGAACTGCATGGTGGGGTAACCCAATGCCCCCCTCCTCTCCAGTATCCACAGCACATTCCCAAGGATGTAGACCCAAATTTGAGGGAAATGATAGAAGCCAAAATAGCTTGAAATTAAGTGCTCCCATCTTGCCCTTCAAAATGGAAATTAGATAAATTCTGGTTCAAACTGAAATTCAGTTCTTAACTTCTAATTCTTGACATGGAAGAAAAATTGCAGTAAAGGATCTCTACAAATAATCATAGAATTGTCATTGATTGTGTTTCTTAGGGTCTTCCAATAGGATTCATGATGCAGTTCTCTTAGAATTGGCAGATATTTTACTTCTTTCTACCTATTTATCAGTTGGGGCCAGAATAGAAAGAGCAGCCAAGGGATTACTTTGCTTCCATAGGCATGATGGATGGGAACAAGGGACCCAAACCGGTAATGGGCGGGTCAAAGACGGGTTTATGCTGACATCGAGCTGCCCGATTTGGGAATGGAATTAGCTAAGTCATTGGCTGTCTTTTTGTTTTGTTTTGCTTTGGTTTTGGCTGTCTTTTTTTTTTTTTTAAATAAGATTTTATTTATTTATTTATTTATTTTGTAAATTATTTAAATTTATTTTCAGCGTAACAGTATTCATTGTTTTTGCACCACACCCATTGCTCCATGCAATCCGTCCCTCTCTAATACCCACCACCTGGCCGTCTTTTTTTTACAATGACTCTTCTTTGTGCTATTTCTTGAATGTACTCTTATCTGTAAGTGAACCTCTGGGCCAAAAAAATGCCATTTTCCACAGGCATATGTTTTATAAATTGTCAATGACATAATGGAAGAGGAAAGCAAATTCTCCATATATTAAGAGCTGCAGTATTGAAACTAGATGTTATATTTTCATGCAAATGAGCTACAAATATTGAAGATAATATGTGAAAGCTTATGCCACAAAAGCAGTAACATAGAGAACAGATTTCTGTCAGAGTAAGTTTAGCAAACAAAAAGACAATTCTTTCTTGATGTTGCCAAGAAAACCAGTAAGGGAAAAATAGGAACTAATTGGTTTATATCAAAGATAACAGTCAAATCTACTTCTGTGAATTCTGCACTAATCAAATATTTTGGTGATTATTAGGCAAGCCAAATCATCATGTTTATTTTATTTTTTTTAAGAGTTTATTTATTTAGTTGACAGAGAGAGGTTACAAGTAGGCAGAGAGGCAGGTAGAGAGAGAAGGAGGAGGAAGCAGGCTCCCTGATGAGCAGAGAGCCCGATGCGGGACTTGATCCCAGGACCCCGAGATCATGACCTGAGCCTAAGGCAGCGGCTTAACCCACTGAGCCACCCAGGCGCCCAAAATCATTATGTTTAAAAAGGAAGTCTATGAGTGGTCAGTTGGTTTTGATCCTCACCAAAATACCTGATTTTGCTATTGAATTACCTTCACACACTATTTAAACCAAGAAGAGAATATTATTTGAAGATATTATGATCTGTGTGATATGAAAAGACATTTATATCAAATGGGGTTTGTGGTAAGAGGAATTAATTTTTTCTGGGAAATGGGGAAAGTTCTGTATATAAGCAGAACAAAGCATTAATTCAGATCTCTCATATAGACTCTTAGACTCTCATAAAGTCTAAGTTTTTCTTAGACTTTAGTCATTCACACGAGATTAAAAAAAGACTGTGGGCAATAACCCATAGATAACCCCGGCCTTATCATAGGAAAAAGCATCACACAAATGCCAGTAAAGAATACTCTGCAAAACAGCCGACTAGCACTCCTCAAAACTCTCAAGGTCAGTAAAAACCTGGAGGTGTGTATGCTTGCATCTATGGTTGGAATCTAAAATGTTGGGCAATTTTAAGAAAATTACTGTTTCTGTGTAGGAGAGAGATCAGACTAACATATTCTATAAATTGTATAGAAGAATAGTGAGTAATAATCTCTCTTATTAATATGTAGTGATTTTTATTTCTTAAAAATTTTTCTGGTCCAACAGTGTCGTATGTCTAGTGGCCCACACTACAGATGAATTAAGTTTAACATGTAGCAAAATATTCTTTCAATATATGATTCCTGGAAATTAAATTCACTGCCGTATTGGCATTGTCCTGTCCAGTGTCTAGCCATTACGTCTCCCTATTTAAACTCATGGGTAGAGTGAAACTGGAGTCAGGATTTACTGTGTTCTGTCCTCTCGCAGCCTCAATGTTTAGCTAGCTGGGTCACCTTTGTTTGGCGACTCACCTCTCTAAGCCTTGTTTTGCTCACCTGTAAGGTAGAAGTTATAAATCTGCCTTCCAAAAATGTTGTGAAGATGAGGTGAACAACAAATGTGAAGGCCCTGGGTACACTCAATTAAAAA